>NC_056627.2:321407109-321772109 GCF_002870075.4 Lactuca sativa | reverse complement strand
ACCGACTTGTAGATTACAACTCATATATCTCTATTTTAAGAATATAAGATATTATCATCTCAGAATTACTCGTGATATAATCCATGAAGTAATTCTCTGAGCGTGGGTTTATCCAATACTCAAAATCTCCATTTTCTAAGTACTCATGAACATTGTAGCAACCATTGCAATGTCTAATCTCTATAGATAATCTACAATTTAATTAATGATAGTCTTAGTTCACTACTTACTTCCAAAAGTATGAGTTAATGTGGAATTTCTAATAATCAAATCATCCAGGAAATAAAACATGCAAAACGTAACACAATTATAAACTAATTAACTATGGTCTCAAATATATTGAATATCAACAATCTCTATTATTTAATCACCAAAATAATTACGACTTTATTCATTGTATAATGTTTCGAGTAATCAACTAACCACTTGAATCAAACATCAGTCATGCCATGTTATGAACATGCCTCTCTAAGTTCCTTCCTTTGTGAAAAGTTCAACTGGAAATTATTCCAATGATGCTCACTTCACAATTCCAAATTCTTATCACTATCCAAGATGTGATGGAATTCAAACTTAAAATGAATTAATCTTCTGTGATATCAATATTCCAAAGTCTCAAAGATTGAGTCTTTAATATTACAAAATATCTCATTGGAACTTTGTTATTAGAAACAATTTCATGGTAATTTCTAATTCAAGATACACTCCTTGAACACTTCTCTTTGCATTCTAGGGACTTTGGATTTTCCATTGGCAGTAGAGATTCTTGATGATCGTTCAGTGAGTCCTTCGAGGTTTCATTGAGGGTGCATTTTGAATATGTTCAATGAGAGATATTTGATTGATCTTAATTCCTCTGCGAGGGTCGAAGGTTATTGATTGATTATGGGGATGGACTGATTGGGCCCCAATGGAGCTATGATTGATTGTGTGCACCATTTGGTGAGAGTTTAAACCCTAAGTAGGGGAGAACTAGTTATTTGTGGCGAGGGTGATTAGCATGGACCAACATTTTTTTCAAATGCGAGAGCTAAGAGGTATCTTCAGAAGGGTTGCTATGGATTCCAAGCTTATGTGGTGGATACGTAAGTGGACGATAAGAAGACTACGGATGATGTACCCATTTTTAGGGAATTTCCTGATGTGTTTCCTAAGGATCTACCTAGGGTGCCTCCCAAGAGGCAGGTTGATTTTTGCATTGATTTGATTCCGGGAGTGGATCTGATAGCCAAGGCACCCTATTGCTTAGCACCTCCATTGATGCAGGAGTTGTCTACACAGTTGCATGAATTGTTAGGCAAGGGATTCATTAGACTGAGCAATTCATTGGGGCGAGAACCTATCATGTTTGTTGAAAAGAATAATGGTTCACTAAGGATGTGCATTAACTATCGGTAGTTAAACAAGCCGATGGTGAAGAATCGTTATCCACCTCTGAGGATTGATAATTTATTTGACCAGCTTCAGGGTGCATCTTGGTTCTCCAAGATTGATTTGATATCGTGTTATCATCATGTGAGGGTCAGAGATGAGGATGTGCAGAAGACAGACTTTAGGGCTTGTTATGGTCATTACGAGTTTTTGGTCATTGCTATTTGGGATCACCAACGCACCAGCAACATTCATAGATCACATGAACCGGATGTGCAGGCCGATGTTGGATCGTTAGTGATAATGTTTATTGATGATATCCTAGTCTACTCTAAGACCAAGTAGAAGAACGAGGAGCATTTACAGGAGTTTTGAAGACTTTGAGGAGGGAGAGGTTTTATGTCAAGTTCTGCAAGTATGAGTTCTGGTTGCGCGAGGTGAAGTTTTTGGGGCACATCGTCAACCAGAAGGGTATATTGGTTGATCCGACCAAGATAGAGGCAGTGATGTAGTGGGAGGTTCCGAGGACACCATCTGAGATTAAGAGATTCTGTGGTTTAGCAGGTTATTATCGGAGGTTTATTTTGGAGTTCTCCAAGATTGTTGTTCCCTTGACACGTCTGATGAAGAAGAATGTTTATTTCTATTGGGGGCCTGAGAAACAAGAAGCTTATGAGAATTTGGGGCATAAATTGTGCAAGACTCCGATTTTGACCCTCGTTGAGGGTACGGATGGCTTTTTGGTGTTTGTGATGCGTCAATTATTGGTTTGGGTGCAGTTCTTATGCAGAGTGGTCATTTGATTGTATATGCATCGAGGCATCTGAAGCCTCACGAGGTGAACTACCCTACACATGATTTGGAGTTAGGGTTGTGGTTTTCTCCTTCTATATATGGAGACATTAATTATATGGGTTCAGGTGCACTATTTCTACCAATCACAAGAGTACGAGGTATCTGATGGATCAAACTAATTTGAATATGAGGTAGAACGGATGGTTGGATGTGGTGAAAGATTACGACTGCAAGATTTTGTATCATCATGGGAAGGCCAATATTGTGGTCGGTGCCTTGATCAACAAGGCAGCGAGTGCACCTATTGGAGATTTATGTCTAAGGATGGTCATTATTTCAACACTATTGGTTTTATCAATAAAGCTCAAGTTGAGGGGTTGAAGAGGGATATAGCATGGTTCGTGGAGTGGTTCTTGACATGCCGGGAAGTCAAGGTCAAACATCAAAGACCCCACAGAAAAATACAGTCATTACCTATTCCCATGTGGAAGTGGGAAGAGAGTACTATGGATTTTATTATAAAGTTGCCAATGACGATGGGTGGGGTTGATTCTATATGGATGACTGTTGACAAATCGACTAAGAGTGTTCATTTCATACCCATTGTTGAGAGCATCTCTGCCTAGAAATTAGCTGACATCTACATCAGGGAGGTACTGGTTCGATGCAGGGTGCCAGTTTCGGTGGTTTTTGATTGAGATGTTCGTTTCACCTCCAGGTTTTGGAGGAAATTTCATAAGGATTTGGGTATTCAGTTACATTCCAACATCGCTAACCACCCTCATACTAACGGACATATTGAATCGACCATTCAAACGCTCGAGGATATGCTCAGGGCATGCGTGTTAGATTTTGACAGGAGTTGGGATACTTATCTTCCATTCGTTGAGTTTTCATACAACAACAGTTATCATGTCAATATTGATCAACCTCCCTTTAAGATGCTCTATGGGAGGAAATGTAGGACCCCAAGTTGTTGGGGCGACGTTTTCCACTAAGTCATGGGGAGTATTGAGGTGGTATTCAAGACCATTAAGGTGATCCAACAGATGCGCGGTCAGTTTAGACCGCACAAAGCCACCAGAAGAGTTATGTCGAACGTCGACGTTCAGACCTCATGTTTTTGGTCAGGGATTTTCTGCTTCTTAAGGTATCACCTTGGAAAGGTGTCATCCGGTTTAGGAAGCGAGGAAAATTAGGCACTAAGTATATTGTTCCCTTCAGGATTATTGCCCGGGTGGGCAAGGTTGCATATCATTTGAATCTACCTGAGGAGCTTAGCTAGATCCACAACACTTTCCATATCTCCCAGCTATGGAAATGCTTGATTGATGATTACACGGTAGTTCCATTGGATGATATTCAGGTTGATGAGCACCTGAATTATGTTGAGAGGCCAATTACGATTCTCGACAAAAAGAAAAAGACGTTGTGCAACAAGGTAGTGGGTTTGGTGAAGGTGCAATGGCAACACCGAAAAGGTTCTGAGTGGACCTAGGAATATCTTGATCCTTGAGGTATAAAATATAAAGTATAAAGTGAGTTTTGGGAGGGTCACGACATGAGGGAAGTACCATCACATCGTGACTTGGCCTCATTCTTCGAGAGGGGTCTTTTGAGTGTCACGACGTGACACCTCATAAGATGTAAAACCCTAACTTGGACCATATTTAAAGGAAGTGAGGGGCTAGGGTTTCTTTCACCCTCAGCCTTCATCACTATAAAAATACCCTTTGGCCAAACCTAGATCTTTTGAAGCTTTTGAGCTTTTTTTTCAAGTTTTAGTGGTTTTGAAGGAAGGGGAAGAAGTTTTGGTGCCTAGTTCCTCCAAGCAATCTCTCATCATCCTTGCATGCAGTTTCTAGACTTTTTGTAAGTCCTCAATGGTGGATCAAATTTCTAAGATCTTAAGTAAATTGGTATAATGTTGATGAATAAAAGTAAAGTCATTTTTGGATTTCCCTCATAACCAGGAAATAGCTTGGATTGATCAAAGGAGAGAGAGGTAAAATGTTTTGTTAATATATTATGTGATTAATATATTAATTAGAAATTGTTAATTAATGATTTGTTAATTTATTATATGAATAATAAATTAATTATAGATAGTCAAAATTGATTAATTATTAATCAAAATTCATCTAGAATTAATTCGAGATTAATTGGAATTAATTAAAGGTGCAAGTGGTGAATTGTAATTGTCCAATAGTTGAACAAAAAAAGACAATTCTAGAATAGTCCATGGCATGGACGGTTTTGGAGCTTTTCTTAGGATTTTTAGAAGCCTCCAGACAGTATATAAGGAAAGGATTTAGATTAGGATTAAATGTATTATTTAATCATTCAAATCTTGCTTTGTCCCTAAGTTACCTAGACTATAAACAGGACCCTTGAACACCTAATTTTCATGGCTCTCTTATACCTAAAGGGTGAGAATGAAAGTTTCCTCCTCTCTCCCATCTCTCCTTCAATCGTAGGGTTTCTTGCGTTTTTGTAGTGAACCATTAGAGGCTCGCACACTATTGGAGAAAGGTTTTCCAAGGAGACTACATGACTTTAATTATCTTGATTGGGATCTGAAAAAGGTATGTGTTCTTGACTATGAATTTGATTTCTACTAGGGTTTATTTGTTTTGTTGTTCAATAGCATGTTGCTTCAATAGTGTTATGACATAGATCAAAATAGGTTCCACATACCCTTAAGAGTATAAATAATTTTTCCGCATTATTACATGTAAAACCCACCAGTGGTATCAGATCATTAGGTTGTCTAATACTTGAATATAAATTAGTTGAACTTGAACAAATTTAAGAAAACGGAATCGTCATTTTGTCGCAGCCACGACGTGGGCATCTCTCTGTCACATCGTGGCGATCTTCTGATCCGCGTTTTTTCCTTTATATCACAACATGGGCTTTCCTCTACCACGTCATGAGGAGCATCTGATCAGCGAATATTTTTTATTTGATTAATTCAAATTGATTAGGATAATTACCTTAGTTGATATTATTTTAATTGTATAAAGTTTGAATATTTAACTTGATAATCATATATCCTAAATCTTGAATTTGTGAATTGTCCTCATAATTTAATTAAATTTAATTATTTGGTTAATTAAAGGATTATTATTGATTAATTCAAATGTCTCATTTAATTAACATTAAACCTTGTGATTTTAAAATGTTTAAAATACACCCTTATACTTATATATTAAAAGTTTAATACTATATGTATAACATAAGTCAGTCGAATCGCTAGTACACCTCATTCATGAAGCAATGTTATAATGATGGTATAAGGAAACGATCTATAAAATGACCGTTGAATGGGTGTCTCTTTCACTCACCGCTCTCATGTGTGGTGGATGGTCGTTAGCCAAACAGGTTCAATAGGACATAACCTCAATAAAAGTATAATGATATAAAGTGCTAGAACCTTCTTTGAAATCCCACTCTATTTACTTTAGGAAAAAGTGAAATTATATGCTAATCCATGAAAACACACATCAATCTTTATGAGTTGTTAGTGGAGCATGCATAGTTAACCAGCACACTAATTTGGGACTATAAAGTTGTTATGATGGCACAACTTGAAAATTATCACTAGTTAATGAAGTGTGTGTGTGGTTTACCGGCACATCAAATTTGAGATGATAAAAGACTTCGAGGTTATTAAGCAGTTTTGCATGGTTATTCACATCTTATTTGTGATCCTCGGCATCTCAGACACAAATCGAAGAGCATAATCTGAGATTAACATGCAATTGATTATTCATTGATCTCAATAGATCTAGGAGTTTCATTTTGATTGAATTGGTAAGTGCTTTACCTACCTAAAATATATTCTTGATGTGATTACATCACCCCTTTACATGTTATGAATCATATTTATGTACCCTAGCCTTAATTTAAAATTAGGTTAATAATCAAGGAATAAATCGACTTAATTAAACTTTCCCCTTTAGGTTAAATGGAATACTCTCCCACCTCCTCACTCACATTCTAGGTTCTTTATGTTCTCCCTCGGAAATGGCTCATTTGTTATGGGATCTTCCTCATTTTTGATATTGGGAAAGATGTACATAATGAGCATATCTCTTAAATCAATAATGTGTCGAATTTAGATATGTTGTTATTCCCATAAAATGTAGATTTTTCAAATATGGTTCTCTTGCATCATTATGTATATGTCCTTGATGTTCCAAAATGACCTTTTGTGAACATGTGAACATATGAAATGAATTTTCATTTGAGTGAAATGTTTTACCAAAAGGCAAGACAAGAGAAATTTGAATCCTAATTGCATTCGAATTGAAGAAGAGAGTTTGTATAACAAACTTGAGAATCCCAATGTTGCCCTAGACAAGAGTCTTGCTATAGATCTTGTGCTTGGATCTTTTATTAGTTCTTATGATAAAATCAACTTGATTTATCATATGAATAGTATGGAGGAAAACACGGATGAGATTCTTAAACCTTCTCCAAACTAAGAAAACTGGAAAGAAATTAGAATTCTTATCCAATTCCAGTTATCGCTTTTGAATGTTGGTGGAATGAATAGGAAACGTTCAACTTCTAAATGGAAAAGAATGGTTTCGGCCGGAACTTCCCATTATGAAGGAATGGAATTGGTGTGTCCTTTATTCCACGCAACCATGATTCAAAAGAAGCAAGTTGTAATTAATGCAATGATAAGGATAACAGGAAATGAAGTTGCCTTAAGTACTTTGAGATGGTAAAGTAAAATGTTTGAATATATATCAAGTACTTAAATAATCAAGCTCCAATTACATCCAATTCATGGAACCTTGATGCATAATGTGGTAATCATATTTGTATGGCATTATAGAATATATAGGAAAGAAGTAAGTTAATCATAAAAGGTTAAATCTAATCATTGGAATGGATGAATGTCGCATGTCTCAACGATTGAATATTTTGAGCTTGTGTTTAGTAATGGAGTTAGTATAAATCTAGTGGCTTACTATTACTCTTCGGAGATTTCTAGAAACAAAGTTTCATCCTATGCATTGTATAAAAATGGATTTCAATTTTCATTTGAAAAGGGAAAGGTGATAATTCTATTTTATAAAGATGATGGTTTTATGTATAAAACATCTTCTTGCCATTTCCATTTATTAAATTATAGTTTGTGTTTCTAATAATAGTAGTGATGACTTGATTATTGATTCTTCTAAATTGTTTATATTTGATCATGCTTGTGGTACGATCACCTTGGCCACATAAGTGAGAATCGCATCACTAAGCTCCAATTGGACCTGACTTAGAAACATTCGACCTTGAGTTAGCTGATATATGTGAATCTTTAATGTTGGCAAGACGATGTGGTCACCATTTACATTAACATGTAATGGAGATAAAGGATTGTTGGATCTTGTATGCACAAGAACATGTGTAGACCCATCAGATCCACCACCACAAGGGCCAACATATACTACAATGTCATATTTATTGAAAGGTTCAGTAGATGTGGTTATTTTTATATGATTTAAGACACTTTGAAATTTTTCAAAGAGTATTAGAACAAAGTAGGGAATCAATTGGGCAAGAAGATAATGGTTCTTCAATCTGAAAGGAAAGAATAATGCCTTAGTATCTAGTTCAACGATCATCTTAGAGATTATGGAATGGTGTCCATAACTGGCTTCTCCAAGGACACCATAATGTGATGATGTTACTAAAAGGAGAATCTAATGAAATATGGTTCGATCTACATCGTTACCATTCACAATTTTTTTCAGAATATACACTTGAAATAGTAGAGCATATTTTAAACCTTGTATCTAACGAAGTAGGTTAAGATGACACCACATGAAATGTGGAGTTGGAAAGTTCCCTCGCTTTTAGAACTGGTGTTATGAGGTCTTTAGTTAGATGAGAAACCAATGACCAACTTGAATCGAGATTTAAGTAGTGTTACATTGTTAGGTATTCACTGAAGACTTTTGATATTTTCCCTTATAGCTCAAAAGGAATGTTCTTTGAGAGAAAGAATATATAGATATCAAGAAATCAGTGGGAGTCATAATTAACTTGAATAAATTCGAGATATGACCGACAATGAACCTATAGTTGACACTAGCTCTCAACTTGAGAAACCAATTGAGTCAAATGACATTGCCTTACCTCTTCACAAGATATAGTAAAGTTAGAGCACCTCCCAAGTTCTATGAGTATCATCGAACCGTGGAAGGAGATTCATTCATTAATGATAAAACATTGATTAATTTGGATAAGTCTAATACCTACTAGGAAGCAATTGTGGGCCTTATGGATGACATTAGAAGAGTCTACCGATAGCGAAATTCAATGCATGAAGGATAACTAATTTTGAAATTGGTTGATCTAAATCCTAGTCTTATGATAGTAGGCTGCGATTAGATCTTCAAGGTGAAGACTAACATGGATAGGAATGTACACACATTCAAAGTTAGTATGATGGAAAAGAGTTCCGCTTATACTCAAGAAATTGATTATGAGGAAACAATCTCACCAGTAGCTGATAAAGGTCTATTTGATTATTTGTTACCATTGTTGCATTTTTTATTAAAGATATGGTAAAGTGGATGTTTAAATGACTTTCCTCAAAAGGAAACCTTCAAAGAATATATGACATATTTTGAAAGGATTTAAACATACAAAGTATCCAAATAAGGTGTGTAGGCTTGAGAAATCTATTCATGGATTTAGACAAGCATCACATAGTAGGAATTTGTTCTTTTAATAGAAAAGCAAGAGTGTTTTCTTCCTAGAAGTTCATATTAGTCTTGTATACATGTCAAAGGTAGTGTGTAACGCCCGTAGATCCGGGCTAGTCAATTTAGAGAAAATAGGGGTCGAAAACGACATTTCGACAAAAGATTATATAGAATAAATAATCTTAACCAAGTTGTAGAATATGTCTCAAGGGTTCCGTACATATAAAGAGTGCCGAAATCTGAGTTATAACGAAGAAGTTATGGTCCGTCGAAGTTTTACGGCAAAACCGGCACGACACCGGGAGACATAAATTGTGAATTTATGATGGAGGACTTTTTAGCCTTAGTAATCTAAACAAAAGTAGTAGAATATGTTAAACTGAGAGCGTCCATAAAAAGAACGCCCAAATCCAACTTCGTATGAGGAAGTTATGAATTTTCTAAGATTTAGGATAGCAGTGCACAACCCGAAAATTCGAATTTTAGATCGGTCAATTTTCAGCCAAAATAATCTAAAAGAGAAATAAAGATATCGTTAATAGGAGTTAAACAATAAAAATACAGTAAAAAACGGAGCTCGTATGCGAAAATTATGGACGAAGCTTAGTCTCTACTTTTCGAGCGCGGCAAATTCGATACAGTTTTGTAAATCCGAGATAGAATGAGAATTAGCCAACGAGGTCTAAATGAAAGTTGTAGTACTCGTAAATACCAATGTGTGGATATAAATATTGACAAAAACGGAGATCGTATGTGAAAGTTATGGACGAAGCTTACTCCACTTTTCGAGCGCAGCGAATTCGATACCGTTTTTGTAAATATGAGATAGAAGGAGAATTAGCCGACGGGGTCTAAATGAAAGTTGTAGTACTTGTAAATACCAATGCGTGGATATAAATAACGTATAAAATGGAGCTCGTACGCGGAAGATACAGACGAAGATTAGAGACTACTTTACTATAAAACTCCTATAAATAAAGGGTGAACGCATATTTTCTTCACACCATAAGCCTCTCTTTCTCTCTCTAACTTCTCTCTAGCCTCCCTAAACCCCTAAAAAGTCTAGATAACCTCCCTAGCACGAGAAGAAAGCCCCGGAGCGCCTGACGGCTCCGAGAAGAAAAGCTTTCAGCTCGGAAACGCTGCTCCAGCGAAGCCCGGTTTCTAATAAAAACCCGCTGTAAGTGAGCTACGCCTATACTATATTTAATATAACTTTTATTTAATTATAGTAACATTATTAGGACCTTAAAATAATTATTTGGGCTATTATTATGAGTTATATTGAGTGTTATTTAACGCTTATATAATAGTAATAATAGCTAGACTATTAATTAGTCGCGGTTAACGTTAAAAACTAAACCCTAGTGGTATTGATACTAGGTTTTGTCGAGGAAAATTGTTTTGAGATAACGAAGCGATGTCTGAGTTTGGAATCACCACCTAATCAAGTGAGTGCATAGTTACTTTCATCTTACACATAGATATGAAGTATTTTATATAAATTACGTGTTATGTGCGCATATTATCTGAGTACTTGCTATCTATGTTGGATGAACGTTTTTATACATGTTTTAGATGATTTAAACTGTATACGTATTTTATATATACAAATATGTTGGGGATGACATGGGTAGATGAATGATGAGAGAGAAAAGATGATGTGAGTAAACATAAGCAGCTATAGACTTAGTGCCTAATAAATAACACTGGCAGCTATGGACTTAGTGCCTATTGGACAAACACTATTAGCTATGGACTTAGTACCTGTTAGGAATTGGTAGCTATGGACTTAGTACCTACTAGATAAACACTCGTATCTATGGACTTAGTATCTGTTAGGAATTGGTAGCTATGGACTTAGTACCTACTAGCTAAACAATGGTAGCTATGGACTTGGTACCTGTTAGGAAATGGTAGCTATGGACTTAGTACCTATTAGATAAACACTGGTAGCTATGGATTTAGTACCCGATGAATAAATTATAGCAGTTATGGAATTAGTGCTTTACGAACGAGTATTGGCAGCTATGGATTTAGTGCCAGTCTCATAACCCTGGAAGCAAGGGACCTCAGAATAAACGAATGCATGATAGATGACTCTTAGGATAGATCCTTAAGAGTAAAGAAGATAATGGGGATGGGTAATTGGTTTGATTTCATGAATGTTTAAACATAATAATTATATTATAGTGGGTTGAAAACCCTATGTACTCACCAGGTTTCCCAACCTGACCCACTCAACTTCTTTATATCACAGGTGTTGATATGAAGTCACATTACACTGAGATATTAAGGAGATATAAATCACTAGTCATAATGAATGTAAGTTCTGTTTATGCTTATGATTCTGTATTGACAATGACAACCCAAATGTTTTAAAATGAATTAAAATACATTTCTTCGGAAATGTGTTGATAACGTATTTATCATGTTTTACTAGGAACAAATTCCGTAACGTTTTTATTGAAAGAGATACTCTGATTTTTATAAAGCATAAACAAAATCGGTCTTTTCTGGCCGTGAAAATGGGGATGTCACATAGTGGGAGTGTAATTTTCTTCTTGATATTGCGTATTAACAATATCACTCATAGGAAGCATTTTCCTAAATTGCAAGATTCAAAAGCTCGGGAATTGTTTCAGTATGATGGACAAGGGAAAGAAACATTGATACTTTGTGTTTGGATATAGATCGAAATCGGATTCAGTAAAAGCATAATATTTTGAAAGGTTTAAACAATGAAATTTCCAAAACTTTAATCATTTAAATAAACTCAGTTATCACAGTACAACGAGTGAAAAGGCAAACAGGCAACAGGCTGCGCCATTAAGCCTTTTGTATGGTAAAGCCAACTTGTTCACATGCAGGAGACGGCGTTGTTCTTTGACAAAGGTTTGTGCTGGGATATTAAGGACATTATGGTTTGTGGTGGCTCTTTCTTTGGTGACATACAGTGGTGAATTGCCTCCCTACCCATTAGGTTTGGTTGTTTGGGTCTGCGCTCGGCAGTAGAGGCTACCTCAGATGCTTTTGTTGCCTCAAGGGCCCACTATTGGGTGTTACAAGACCACATCTTATAGGATAGCGGAATGTGTGGTATGGATTTTGATTATGCTTTTGCATTGGCTTCTCTTCGTAACAAGCTTCCGGACACTGATCGTAACAATTTACTACTAAGGACACCCCCCAAAATCCCAGAATACACTGCCCTTTTTATTAAAATTTTCCAAGATATGGAAGTGCATTTTGACATGGCACCTCGATACAAAGTAGTTTTCCAGTGTTTTTGTGTACCACATGCTCAAGATTTTCTTTTACCTATCCCTATAGATGGGCTTGGCCAAAATATAACTTTTGTGGAATATCGTACTATCCTTAGATATCGGCTCATGATCCCAATATTTCCAAATGACGAGATATGACCGGTGTCACAAGGCATGTTTGGACTCTTTTGGAGAGCATGCAGTTCACTGTAAAGAACTTCTTGGGTTCAAATGCAGGCACAATATGGTTAGAGATGTTTGTTTGACATATTTAAGTGTGTCGGGGTTTCCGTTAAGAGAGAGGCACATGTGAATTTATTGACTGACTCGGCAGAAGGAAGGTCAGCCCTTAGACCGGATTACGTTTTCATTTTTGGATGGGTTGGAGGGAAACAGGCCTGTGTGGAGCTTATAGGGGTATCACCTCTCGTGGTCTTGACAACTGGGAGTTTCAAGGCGGGACATGTTGCTTTAAAAGCTGCTACATGAAAGGTTACAAAACATGAGAAATTGTGCATGTAAAATCAACACCTATTCATACCACTTGTGTTTGTTACGTTTGGTTTCCTCACACCAGATTCGGTGGAGCTTCTTAATAGAGTACAACTGATCATGCATATCAATGTTATATTGTGACATCCCCAATTTCACGGCCAGAAAAGACCGATTTGTTTATGCTTTGTTTTATAAATCAGAGTAATCTTTTAAAGAAAACAGTTGCGAAATTTGTTCCCAAAACAAAATATGATAAGAATTTATCAAAGCATTTCTTTAAAGAAATGTATTTTCATTAAATAACAAAATCTCGGGATGTCATGTTCCGATACAGACCAAAAGCATAAACAGTATAAAATAGACCTTACAACAGTTATGTATAACTACTGATCTATAATCCAAAATCTCTCGTCAAGTCCACCAACTTATACTCTTGTGCCATTACCTGTAATGCAAAGAAACTGAGTGGGTCATGCTTGGGAGCCTGGTGAGCATATAGGGTTTTCAACCCACAATAATATAATTATTATATTCAACCATCAAACAATCAACCCAATTACCCATCCCCATTATCTTCGTTTAATCTTCCCTAAAGATATTATCCTAAGGGTCATCTCCTATATCATATTTACCTCTCATCTCCTTACATCTTATTTCCTTATATGTTTGTTCCTAAGAACTTTTCCTAAGGATCATCACCTACACCGCATAGAAAATACTAATTCGGGGATCACTCCCTCAATATGTGTCTAGTAAGGGTTAGGGTATCATCGCATGATTACGCAGCCACAACATAGCCTGGACTCGTAAATCATAATAAGGGTTAGACTATCATCGCATGAATATGCAGCCACAACATCGCTTGGACTCGTAATTCATAATCAGGGTTAGACTATCATCGCATGAATACGTAGCCACAACATCGCCTGGACTCGTAATTCATAATAAGGGTTAGACTATCATCAGAGTGCCATTTGATGAGTAACTGAGAACAAAGGAGAGGGAAATCTAAATAAAAATAATTAAGGAAGACAGAATCCATGGATCTGGAGGTTAAGCAGCCGCTTATGGGCGACCAACAGCGGCACGAAGAGCTGGCAAATCGACTCAATCACCACTTCCTTGGCAAAAGTGAACAAATAGGTAGCCTAGCCTATGACGATTTGTTGGATAAACAGATCCTCATAGAGGAAAATGAATGCGTAGCCACAACATCGCCTGGACTCGTAATTCATAATAAGGGTTAGACTATCATCGCATGAATACGTAGCCACAACATCGCCTCGACTCATAATTCATAACAAGGGTTAGACTATCATCGCATGAATACGTAGCCACAACATCGCCTGGACTCGTAATTCATAATAAGGGTTAGACTATCATCGCATGAATATGTAGCCATAACATCGCCTGGACTCGTAATTCATCACTTATCTATCATCACCTAATTATCATCACCATTATATCCTCACCTATCTCTTATCACATTATTTCATCACACACCAACTATTTCATCTACCCATGTTCTACCCAACATAATTGTAGATATAAATTACATATACAGTTTAAAACTATTTAAAAACTCGTATAAAACATTCATCCAGAATCCATCTCAAGTAAACAAACAATGTATAAACACATAGCAGTATTTCATAGCAAATACTTTCATATCTATGTGTTAGAAGAAAGTAACTACACACTCACACATATAAACAACAATATACTTAATACATTCAAACAATACTTGTATTATTATCGTGTTTATGAAAGGGACTATACACTCACACCAAACATATACTTAATACATTCAAACAATACTTGTATTAAAATCGTGTTTATGAAAGGGACTATACACTCACACCAAACATATACTTAATACATTCAAACAATACTTGTATTAAAATCGTGTTTATGAAAGGGACTATACACTCACACCAAACATATACTTAATACATTCAAACAATACTTGTATTAAAATCGTGTTTATGAAATGGGACTATACACTCACACCAAACATATACTTAGTACATTCAAACAATACTTGTATTAAAATCGTGTTTATGAAAGGGACTATACACTCACTTGATTAGACGATGCTCGGACAGCACTATGACTTGTAAAAGTAGTATTCTTCGGTAGATCTGGAAGATCTTCACAAAAACCGGGCTCCTCACGGGTAGAGCTTCGGCTCGGAAACTCTTTTATTCTAGGGATCTTCAGGCTTCGGGACTTGCTTCGGGTCTCAGGATGATACCAGGGCTTCGGGTGGTTAAAATAGGGCTTAGAGAGAGTATCGGGAGTGGGAGAGTAAGAGATGAGCAACCAAACTCGGCTGCCCCTTGAATTCTATTTATAGGGTGAATTTTCTGGGTTCACCTCGTGATTTTCTAATATTCACCTCGTGAGTTTCTAATATTCACCTCGTGAGTTGGGCTCACCTCGTGAGTTTCTAATAATCACCTCGTTAGCTCGATACGTAAGTGCGTTCGTCATGGCCACTTGCCCTGGAAGACGTCCATCTTACATTCACCTAGTGAGTCACTAATGCACACCTCGTGAACTGGGCTCACCTTGTGAACTACATATGTTCACCTCGTGAGTTCTGATAGTTTTGGGGTTTCGCGCCCCGAACTTCAGAAATTCATCACTTTCGCATACGAACTCCGTTTTCGACGTTCTTTATATCCACGCGAAGGTAAAAACAAGATCTACAACTTTCATTTAGACTTCATCGGCTAAATATTGTTCTAACGTAAATTCACTATTTACATCGCGCTGTGTCGTGGTGGTTCTGTCGCGAAACTTCGACAGGTCATAACTTCTTCGTTATAACTCGAATTTAGATGTTTTTTATATGTACGAAATCCTTGTGAAATATACTACAACCTGGTTATGATTATTCATTCTAAACACTCTTCTATCAAAAAGTCATTTTTGACGCTTATCATCTCTAAATTGACTAGCCCGGATCTACGGGCGTTACATATATCCCCAAGATCTATAGATGTAGTATTCAAATTCCAAAAGGGATTGTTCATATGCTTCATAGCAAGAACTTGAGTGAAACTCAAAGCTTTGTTCTAGTCATTAAAATGACAAGATGAGTCGAGTCTCATATGCTTCAGATATAGGATCGATCATGAATGCTACGACTTGTTCTTATTCTGATGTCTCAAATGTTTTGAGCATCTTGAGATTGTATAAAAAATTTTGTTTGCCCGAATCGCTAGACGACTGTCAATAACACTTTGAGGTATTGAAAGATACCAATGAATGGTTGCTTTTAGACAATAAAGAAAATGATTGAGAAGAGTTATAGTGACATGAATTTTATAAATGACTTCGAGTCATAGTCTAAATGGAGATTCATTTTAATCTGTAGCATGAAAGGTTTCATGTAGAAGACGATGGTAGATTCGACAATGTGGATAAGACCACATTAGTGCAAGTGAAGTATCCAAGGAGTGTACCCGGACTAGAAAATTTCATAGTTGACCATGGATTTGTTATTAGTGACAAATTTCCATTAGAAATATTTTGTGAAAGTGCAGTCATGTTGACTAAGGATTCTTGAGATTACAAAAGGTCAATGCATAGAAGGAGAAGATGTTGGAATAGTGTCTAAGGCTGCAACTATATTAGGCAAGTATTTGACCCAGTTGTGCATGGTCTTTTTGGGTTGCCTTCACCACAACAACTTGACAGGATGTTTTATAATGAGAGAAGAAATATTATTAATATATTATGAGAATTATATAAGGAATAATAATATTATTATTTGATTAATATAAGTCATAAATTAATTAGGAATTAATTTGGTGACTTAAAGAGATTAATTGAATAAAGGGGCATAAACTGTCAATTGTATGATAGTTGTACTTTGGGCTATAATCCCTTATGGATAAGGGGTGGACGATTTCTAGGTCTTAGGATAGGCTTAGAATTCGTCCAAAGGCTTATCAATTAGGATATTGGATTACTTAGGTCCTAAGTTATCCAATTAGGGTTTGAGGGTGAAACCCTAGGAGCCTTACAAGTATAAATAGACCCTAAGGGTTAAGGAAATCGGCACTTGTGCTTTAGAAAGAAACCCTGGCCGATTTTGATCCTCTCTCCTCTCTCTCAAATCATCCTTTTGTTATTTCGTGTTTGTAAGCCATTAGAGGAGTGACAATTGTGACTCTAAAGCTCCAAGGACAAGAAGATCAAGCAAGTGACTCAAGGTAAACTTCTAATTCTGATTTCATATTGTTATTATACTCTATTAGCCATTAGAAGTCTTGGATTCAATGTATGTTCAATTAGAGAAACCTAGGTCCAAGCATTAGGGTTGCATGTGCACATAGGGATGTTCATATGGCCAAAACCCATCAGTGGCATCAGAGCCTAGATTGGTTTCTATTGAATTGATGCATTGGTTGCTTGTTTGATGCTTGCTAAATTCGAATTTTATGTTTCTGTCTAATGGACTCGGCGAGTCCCACAGTGGACTCGGCGAGTAGGCTTGACTCGGCGAGTCCAAGCGTCAGAAAGAGGTAACTTCGGGATTTCTTGTTGTTTATCTTTGAGATACTTGCCTTAATCATATTAGATCAATATAAATCCAATTTTATGATATATATATATGAGTATATTCTTGACCTAATTGAAGATATTTATCAATTAATAAAATATTTATTTCCTTATGTGATAATTGATTAATTATTTTAATTAAATTGGTAAATTGTTTTGCAAGAAATCATTAAATAAATCAAATATGGATAATTATGTGATTAAATGTTAATTTAGATTATTTGTTATTTGATCCCCTATGTTTTGAAAAGTTTAAAACTTGCCCTCAAGTTTTGAAATTTATATTTTGTGATTAAAAGTTTAATTTAGACAATTTAAATTTCAAACCCTAGAATTTTACAAGTTTAAAATTCAACCCTATACTAATATAATATTACAAGATTAATATATATCTGTAGAATTAAAATGCTAGTTTTACCGTTAGTAGGCCTCATTCACGAAGCCGGTCTATAAGGTGGGTATAAGGTTGCTGCCTATAAAATGGCGCTTAATGGGTGTACACTCACACCCACCGCTTGCTTGATCGGTGGAGGGTCGTTAGCCGAACGGGTAGGATAGGGCTACCTCATCTCCTCATTAAACGTATAATATCAAATACAAAGTAACTACATGTTTTTCAAA
Organism: Lactuca sativa; assembly: GCF_002870075.4. Taxonomy (NCBI): domain Eukaryota; kingdom Viridiplantae; phylum Streptophyta; class Magnoliopsida; order Asterales; family Asteraceae; genus Lactuca; species Lactuca sativa. The sequence continues at coordinate 321,754,270 of NC_056627.2, read as the reverse complement.
ATTTCCCAATCCTAGTTACTTTAGGAAAAGTGAATTGATGCAATCCCATGAAATTATACTTTGCACCCTTGCTAAGAAGTTAGTGGAGCGTGTGTGGTTTACCGGCACACTAATTGGTTCTAAGCAAAGGTGGCAAAGGGTGATTCATTGTTTATCATAGTTCGATGGAGCGTGTGTGGTTTACCGGCACATCGAATAGGTGATTGTTACAATGAAGGCACCATGTGAATTTGCACGGTAATTCACACCCACTTTGTGATCCTCGGTATCCCAGTCACAAATGAGAGTGGCATATCGAGATTTTAACATGCCATTGAAAAGTTTCAATGAATCTCATCCAAACCTAGAAATTCTCAATACATTTAGAACGTAAAGTTATGTTTTTATGGTGGAGAATTAGTGAATCGTCATTCACTTACCTTCAAATTGTTTGCATGTTAGATTACGGCATCCCTTTTCTAATATGTAAATATTGTTGTTGGATCCTAGCCCTAATTTTTCTTATTGGGTGATAATTAGGGATTCAAATTCTAATCTATCTTTGTCCTTTCTATTTGTAGATGTCGAATGCGAACAACGCTGCTGCTAGCTCGTTCACATTGATGAGCCTTTGCCAAAAGGTGACTTTCGATGGGATGAACTTTAGTGAATGGATAAGATACATTCGCAAGATTGCTCGCTACGAGGACAAGGAGTATTTCCTCGATGAGAAGCTCGAGAAAATCAACCCAGAAATCGCTACTCCGGCTGAAATGACTGCTTTTGAGACTCATGAATGTGATGCAACGAAGGTTCATTGCATCACGATAGCCACAATGAGCACCGAATTCCAAAAGTCCTATGAGGACATGTATCCGTATGAAATGCACCAAGATTGTTGGAGAGATACCACCAAAACGCGAGGGAAGAGCGTTACGAGATTTTCACTAACATGATTTCCGCCAAAATGGGTCATGGAGAATCTCTTACCGTGCACCTGCAAAAGATGCAAAGGTATGTCGATCGTCTTCACAAGTTGAATGTTGACTTTGGGGATGACTTGACGATCGACATGGTGCTTCACTCTTTACCTCCGTGTTACAATCAATTTAGGATGACCTACCACATGAACAAAGAAGAGGTCACCCTAAGTAAGCTCCAAGGTCTCCTTAGGGCTGCTGAAAGCAACCTCAAGGACAAGTTTGTTGCACCCACTCCCAATCCACCCGCTGCTCCTGTTTTGGCCATTGGGCAAGGAAGAGGCAAGAAGAGGAAGGCTCCGTCTAAGAGCCACCGCAAGGGAAAGTCCCAAGATGGTTCCGCTTTTAGTGGGACCAAAGTTGATCCCGCTAAGCCTAACCCTAACCCTAAGGAGGCAGAGTGCCACCACTGCCACAAAATAGGGCATTGGAAGAGAAGTTGCCTAGACTACCTGCAAGTCATATGGGAAGGAAAGATCAAGCCGTCTTTCGCAGGTATATACACAATTAAATCTAACGATTCATCTCATGCTATTTCTTGGGTCCTTGATATCGGTTGTGGTTACCATATTTGTTCTGAATTCAGGGACTAAGAAGAAATAGGGATGTGGAGCATGGAAGAATAAATCTAATCATGGGGAACAAAAGATCGTCGCCTGTGACCAAGATTGGAGTGTATTCTTTAGTGCTTAGGAATGGTTTATGTTTAGATTTGAACAATTGTTTCTATTTGCCAGAAATGGCAAGAAACATCATTTCATTTCATGGTTTGTTTAGACAAGGTTTTAGATTTTCTTTTAATAATGAGAATGGTTCTATTCTTGCTTATCTAAATGGTGTCTTATATTTTGAAGCAATACCGTGTAATGGAATTTATGAAACTGTTATGATTGTAGATAACTTAGGAAATGATGTTTTATGCATGGATGCTTCCAATGGTATGGATAGAGCATCCTTGTGGCATTGTCGTCTTGGACATGTCAACAAGAAGCGCATAGCCCATCTCCAAAAGGATGGAGTGTTGGAGTCGTTCGACCTTAGGGAAGATGACACATGCGAGTCTTGTTTGCTTGGAAAGATGACCAAGTCACCCTTCACTAGTACATGTGAAAGGGGTGAGGGTTTATTGGACCTCATACATACCGATGTATGTGGACCGTTTAGATCAACCACAAAGGATGGGAACCGCTTCTATGTGACTTTTACCGATGACTATAGTAGATATGGGTATATGTACTTAATCAAGCAAAAGTCAGAAACGTTTGAAAAGTTCAAAGAGTTCAAGAATGAAGTGGAGAATCAATTGGGCAGGAAAATCAAGATGCTTCGATCCGATCGAGGAGGAGAGTACCTAAGTCTTGAATTCCATGACTATCTCAAGGAGTGTGGAATAGTTTCACAATTGACGCCACCTAGGACACCGCAGTTGAATGGTGTGGCAGAAAGGCGTAATCGAACCTTGTTAGACATGGTTCGCTCTATGATGAGTCGTGCTTCACTACCTATCTCATTCTGGGGGTATGCCTTAGAGACTGCCGCCCATATCCTTAACCGAGTCCCTACTAAGAAGGTTGCCAAAACACCTCACGAGATGTGGACAGGGAAAGCTCCCTCGTTAGCACATATCAAGGTTTAGGGTTGTGAGGCTTTCGTAAGACGAGATACTCACGACAAGCTTGAACCTCGTAGTGAGCGATGTATTTTCATCGGCTACCTGCAGAAATCCTTTGGATATCTCTTCTATAGACCAAAGGACAATGTTGTCTTTTTTGCGAGGAGAGGAGTTTTCCGAGAGCGATAACTCATAAACCAAGGAGTCAGTGGGAGGAAAATCGAGCTTGAAGAGATTCAAGAGTCGATAGATGAAGGACCTCTACCGCTGGCACTCAACCCGAGAAGGAAACTCCAGTTGAACCAACTGACGAGTCCTTACCTCTTAGATGTTCCGAAAGAGTTAGAGTTCAACCCCAGTTTTATGGTTTTCATATTACTACCGAAGGGGACACGTATATTAGTGATGGTACACTAATAAATCTATATGAACCTAATAGCTATAAGGAAGCCATGGCAGGCCCGGAGTCTGCGAAATGGAAAGAGGCAATGGACAGCGAGATCCAGTCCATGTATGACAACCAAGTTTGGAATTTGGTTGATAATGTTCCCGGACGTAAGACCATTGGGTGCAAATGGATCTTCAAGAAGAAGACCGATGTGGATGGAAATGTACACACATATAAGGCGCGATTGGTTGCGAAAAGCTTTACTCAAACTCCCGGAGTTGACTATGATGAGACCTTCTCACCAGTTGCGAAGATAAAATCTATTAGAGTGATGCTAGCTATTGCCGCATTTCATAATTATGAGATTTGGAAAATGGATGTCAAAACCGCTTTCCTTAATGGGAAGTTGGCTGAGGATGTTTACATGGCTCAGCCAGAGGGTTTTGTCGATCCGAAGCATCCAAATAGAGTGTGTAAGCTTGAGAAGTCCATTTATGGACTTAAGCAAGCGTCTCGCGGATGGAATCTTTGCTTCGATGAGAAAGTCAAAGAGTTTGGATTTGTACGAAGCAAAGATGAATCAGTTGTATATGTCAAAGACAGTGGGAATAGAGTAAGCTTCCTCGTTCTGTATGTCGATGACATACTACTCATAGGAAACGACGTCCCGACATTGCAGGAGGTTAAGTCCTGGCTCGGGAAGTGCTTCTCTATGAAGGACCTCGGAGAGGCTTCCTATATTCTGGGAATCAGGATAGTGAGAGAACGAAGTAAGAGACTAATAGGACTTAGTCAGAACACTTACTTAAATAAAGTACTAAAATGTTTTAGTATGAAAAACTCGAAGAAAGGAGAATTACTGATACAAAGTAATGCCAAGGTGAGTAAGACTCAAAGTCCGAGTACCGAAGCCGAAATAGCAGAAATGAGCCGAGTTCCATACGCTTCCGCAGTTGGCTCAATCATGTACGCTATGACTTGTACTCGCCCTGATGTAGCCTTTGCTTTGAGCATGGTTAGTAGATATCAAGGGAACCCTGGCAGAGCCCATTGGATTGCGGTTAAGAATATCCTTAAGTACCTTCGAAGGACGAAGGAATGGTTCTTAGTCCTCGGAGGGAGTGATGACTTGAAGGTGCGAGGGTATAGTGACACCAGATTTCAGACCGACAGCGACAACTACCGTTCGCAGTCGGGCTGGGTCTTTACCCTAAATGGAGGAGCAGTAACTTGGAAAAGTTCCAAGCAGGAAACCGTAGCTAATTCAACGTGTAAATCAGAGTACATTGCAGCGAGCGAAGCGTCAAAGGAGGCAATATGGTTAAAGAACTTCATCGGTGATCTTGGAGTTGTACCTGCCATAAAGGAGCCCATGGAGATTTTCTGTGATAATGAAGGAGCGGTTGCCTTGACCAAGGAACCAAAGGATCATGGTAGATCTCGACATATCGACAGAAAATATCACTTTATTAGACATCGTGTAGAAGAAGGACAACTCGTAGTGAAGAGGATATAATCAGAAGATAACCTAGCAGATCCGCTTACGAAGGGACTAAGTAGGGTTAAGCACTTGCAGCATGCTAGGAGTATTGGGCTAAAGGATGATATTAACATAGATTAGATAGTATTAGAAACGTGTAATAGATAAATATAATTAACATTTGATGATTAAATAAAAGAGTATTATTTATGAGTAATGTTAATGTCTTATGTTAATTGTTTAACTATTGTTTCACTTTGCATGTTTTGACTTCCAGAATAATTGAGTTTATTAAGAATAATCGAATTATTCAAATTATCCACAATCGTTCATATGTTGGAAGTAGGTATGAATAAAGATTGTCATGAATTGGTGTGTAGATTGTCTAAATGGTATTAGACATAGCAAAAGTTTGCTGCAACGTTCATGAGTGCTTATGAACTAGTTTTGAGCATTGGAACAAACCCGCGCTTGCTGGAATCACCTTATGGAATGTGATAAAAGGGTGATCGCAAGACGATAATATCATATAGTCTTAAAACCTAAATATATGGTTTGTTATTTGTTAATTGATTGTACATTGATAATGCGAAACCGCATCAGTAACTTGATGTTATAAAACGCATTGTTGTGTATAGTTGATTAATGAATAAGTAAATGCATATAGGTCAAAGTTTATCTGTTACTTTTATCGTAAGAGGGTAAAAGCGATATCTCGGGCGCTCAATGATTTGATTTGACTTATGTGTCGGGCCCGGTCAGAACTAAATTAATGTGTTCGATTAAGTTCTATGCCAAATAAATCGGAGATCGAGAAACCAAATGCTAGACAAATTGGTTCCATAGAATTGTCAGCATGATATCTAAACAGAGGACTATACGATCCCTTATCTGAAGGACAAGATTGATTAGATCAGAGTTTGACAGCGTCTTTGAGAGCTACGATTGTTGATTGGGTTATACTTGTATATATAGTTACTAGACTTATCCAAGTGGGAGACTGTTGGAGTAGTGTCTAAGGCTGCAACTATATTAGGCAAGTATTTGACCCGGTTGTGCATGGTCCTTTTGGGTTGCCTTCACCATAGCAACTTGACAGGATGATTTATTATGAGAGAAGAAATGTTATTAATATATTATGAGAATAATATAAGGAATAATAATATTATTATTTGATTAATATAAGTCATAAATTAATTAGGAATTAATTTGGTGACTTAAAGAGATTAATTGAATAAAGGGGCATAAACTGTCAATTGTATGATAGTTGTACTTTGGGCTATAATCCCTTATGGATAAGGGGTGGACGATTTCTAGGGCTTAGGATAGGCTTAGAATTCGTCCAAAGGCTTATCCATTTGGGTATTGGATTACTTAGGGCCTATGTTATCCAATTAGGGTTTAAGGGTGAAACCCTAGGAGCCTTACAAGTATAAATAGACCCTAAGGGTTTAGGAAATCGGCACTTGTGCTTTAGAAAGAAACCCTGGCCGATTTTGATCCTCTCTCCTCTCTCTCAAATCATCCTCTTGCTAGTTGGTGTTTATAAGCCATTAGAGGAGTGACAATTGTGACTCTAAAGCTCCAAGGACAAGAAGATCAAGCAAGTGATTCAAGGTAAACTTCTAATTCTGATTTCATATTGTTATTATACTCTATTTGTAGGTGTTAGTTGTAAAAGTCGAATAGTGTGTCTTGTAATGATTCGCATTTTGTATGTTATTTTACTAAGTCAATTTTATATGCGAAGAGTAGCATGCGAAGTTTCAATGTATAGGCTTAGTATACTTTTTGTAAGTTCCTTATAAATAGGGACTTAGACTTGAAGTAGACACACGAGATCGAAACACAATATCTCTCTTCAGCTTACTATGTAATCAGTCTTAATAAAACGAGATCTAATTAATATTTACTTCGTGTGTTCTTTATCTTTCATGATTCAAATCTATTGTTTCGTATCTTAATTCTCGATAACAATTCTCATCAATTGGTATCAGAGCAGGATTCAAACTGCTTAGATCTGATTTTCGTATAAGAATCATTTGCTTTTTGAGTTACAAAATTTACTCAAAATTTTCCGCGCAATTTTGGTATTGAAAATCACTTTTGATCTTCAGATTTGAATTGATTCTGCATTTGAATTGTTAAGTCGAGTATTCGATTAGTGATTTTTGATCAATTCGTTTGATCGATTTCTGAAATTCATCAAGTTCTCAAGTTTTCAGAGATTTTATTTTCTTCATCAATGGCGAACTTCAACATGAACACAATGACTTCTTTCTCTCATCTGCTTGGTTCTTCAACCAAAATTCCGATGTTGATTCCAGAATACTATGATCAGTGGGCTGATAGAATGGAAGATTACTTAAATGGAATTGATGAAGAACTTTGGAATTGTATCGATGGAACAGTTCAAGCTCCTGCAAATGTTCAACAAATTGGTTCATCCACTAGATCTCCTGATGTTGAAGATCAACGAAAACGACTGAAGGATAATGAAAAGAGGTGCATGAGGGAACTAAGAGGTGCTCTTCCTCCTGTGGTTTACAATTACATTCATAGTTGTAAAACAGCAAAAGACATCTGGAATACTCTAAAAGAGAAGTATCAAGGTAGCGAAAAGACGAAGATCAATTCTGTGAATCAATGTCTGATTGAACTGAAGGAATTCAGACAAAAGGATGCAGAAACTCTTGAAAGTTACTATAATCGTCTGAATGAGCTTGTGTTTCGCTGCAATAGGTATGGTATCACTAGATCTGTCATGGAATTCAATTTAACTTTCATTATGGGACTTCGCAAGGAGTGGCGAAGTGTGAGCATGATGATTAAGAATCAACAAAGTTTTGATACAACCAAATTGAATGATCTCTACAATCAACTGAAAACACATGAATCTGAGGTCTCAGAAATGCATGAAGAATCAAAACTAGTTATTGGTGGTCCTTTGGCTCTAGTTTCAAAGGTATCAGAAAATGATGAAAAAGATGGATCAGATGATGAAGGATTTTTGATGAATTCCGATGATGAAGCTGTAGCATTCTATTCAAACAACAGAGTTAAAAAGTTTTTCAAAAAGCCTTTTAATCCAAAAGGAAAGATGAATGATGAGAAGAATGTTACCATAAGGACTGGAGGGGATGAGAGGAAGAAGATGGAGAAAATTGATGAAAAACAGAAAAATGCGAATGAAGAGAAAAAGATGAAAGGTGATTCAGGAATCTATTGTCATTATTGCAATGCTGCGAATCACTTCGCAGTTGATTGCATGTTGCGAAAGAGAGAAGAGAAGAAAGAAAAAGTAAAAGATGAAGCATACTACTCTGAGAAGATTGAAGAGTTACGTGCTAAGACCAAAGGAGTGTCATTGGTTGCGAAGGGAGAAACTACTGAAGAAGAGAGTGGAACTTATCAGATCTGGTCTTCAGGATCTGATGATGAAGAAATGAGGCATCCCACACATGGAGCAATGTTCGCAAGTTTTAAGGAATGCGAAGGAAACATTTCAGGGAGATGTTTTGTGACTAAATCCACTGACAAGTCACCCATGACAACCAAGGTACGTGCAATTCTTGAATCTTTTAATATTCCTTTATCTGCTTATGATGCTGAAATTGTTTCATTTGATGATACTGTGGCTTATTTTGATTCTGTTATTGTGTCTGCTAGTAATGAAGCTAAGAAATTAAATGTGCAACTTAGTGAGACACGAAGAGATTTAGAAATAAAGAAGAGCAGAGTTGAAAAATTGGAATTGCAAGTCAAAAATATAGATTGTGATAGGAATAATCTTACTAACGATGTTAGGTTATTACTAGCACAGAGAAACATATATTGTAATTCTGCAAAACATTTGTATGCAAAATTAACAACTTTACATCACTCTTCTGATATTAGCAAAGAACAACATAGAAAACTTTTACCTTTTCTTGAGTATGAACGTGAAAAAGTTGATGTTGTTTCTTATGATTGCGAAAGCACAATTGCTCAATTTGACAAAATACCTGATGATAGATATGTATATGGTATTGTCAAAATTGATGAATTTCTGAATGCTGATGAATTGGTTAACATTGTCAATGAAAGTTTGACAAAGAGTGAACAAGTGAAAATCATAAAGAAATCTGAAAATTCAACTCTTGCCTCACAGTTGAATTATGCTGATATTGATGAAAATTCTGATAATATAAGTGAAATCAGCGAAATAGAAGAGGAAGAAGAGGTTGATTGTTCTCAATTGTCAATCATTAATATCACATCTAAGATCAAAGGTAAAGAAATAATAGTTGATTCAATAGTAGAGGATGAAATTGATAAACCTTCAACTTCGCAACATTGTATGTTTGATAATGTGGAAGTTGAAAGCTGGAAATCTGATGACATAGATGTAAATAAAGAAGAAAAGAAAGTTTCAACTGAAACACCTCAAAGGATTGTAGTTGATCAAGTGTTTGAAAATACAAAAGAATTTGATAAAATTTTAAATGATAAAGGCGCACATTATTTGGAAACCAACACTATGGTATATCCAAATTTTGTATGTACTGATAAAACAATTTTTCCAAATCAAGTTTTTGTTACTACTGGAAATGCTGAGAAAGTTCATCCTAATTTCAATAAAATGATTGAAAAAGATAATCAAAAGTCCACAACTGAAGGTTTTTTCGCAAATCAAAACACAGAAGAAAACAATTTAACGAAAAATACTTATGTGTTTCAAAAACAAAAATCAACACAAAAATGGGTGGTTAAAGGTGAAAAATCAAACAAAGTTTTTGAAAAAGATGAAAATCCAAAGGTTGAAGTGAAACTAAATTCTCATGAATTCAAATTGATGGTTGGAAATTTTTCAACAGAAAATAATGTTTCAAAAAGAAAAGCAAGAAAAGCAATATTCTGGCAAGTTGTGTCTAATGAAAAATCAAGAGATGAAAAAGAACAAATTTCAAAAACATCATCAAGTTTTCATAAACAAATCAACTATGTTGACAAGGTTCCATATATTCGCAAATATGACAACAATCGAAAATTTGAGAATTCGCAAAAATTTGCAAATAATCAATAGTTTCAAAATGTTGGCAAATTCACGAATACTTCCTCAAGTTTGAAGAACTCAACTCAAGTCAAAAAGAAATTTTCAACAAAACAACCAAATTTTCCAAATCCTTCAATATCAAAACCAACCAAAGTTTCATATACAAAAGGAAAATTTGATGTTAGAACGTTCAATCATTGGTTTGAAGGAAAAGGAAAGAAATATCAAAGTAGAAAACTTTCAGAAGAACAAATCAAAAATGCATTTGATAAGTACGCAAATAATTCTTCAATTGAGAGTGTATCATCTAATAATTCGCAAGTTCCAGTTCAAAAATGGAAACCAGTTATCAAAAATGCGAATGTTGTGAAGGATAAGATTACAATTAATGGAAATCCAAAATTATTGAATGATTATATTTCAAAATCTAGAACTGATGATGTTGATATAATTGATTCAGTTACAAACAAAGTGAAAACATGGTTCTTAAATTCCAAAATTTTGTTTCATTCTACTAATGATGGATCCAAAAAGTCTTGGGTTCCTAAATTTTTTCAATAAACGCAGGTGATATGTGACGAGCAATATGACATGAAATGGTACATTGATAGTGGTTGCTCTCGTCACATGACTGGAAGGAAAGAAAATTTGCGAGATTACAAAAGCTTGGAAAATGTTGGAGTTGTCAAATTTGGAAAGAATCACAAGTGTCAAGTGAAAGGATATGGGAAAGTTACAAACGGAAACTTTACAGTAAACAGAGTGGCCTATGTTGAAGGACTTCAACATAATTTGATAAGTGTATCACAACTTGTTGTGGGTACTGGAAATCAAGTTGTATTCAATGAAGAAGGTAGTATCATTTCAAATGTCAAGACGAATGAAATACTCCTCAAATCCAAAAAATATGGTGATATGTTTACACTGGACATCAAACCAATTGTGGGAAAACCAGCTGTGTGTTTACTATCAAAAGCATCAAATGATCTTAGTTGGCTTTGGCATAGAAGATTGTCACACTTGAACTTTCGAAATATAAATAAACTTGTAACTGAAGATTTAGTTCGAGGGTTACCAGTACTAAAATTTGACAATGATTCTTTGTGTGCAGCTTGCGAACAAGGAAAACAACATCGAAAGGGTCATCTGATTGTGATAGATTCAAAAATAGTAGAGCCATTGGAACTTCTTCACATTGATCTATGTGGACCATCAACTGTTGCAACAATAAACAAAAAGCGGTATATTTTAGTTGTTGTAGATGATTTCTCTAGATTTACGTGGGTGTTTTTTCTCAGGTTGAAATCTGAAGTTGCTCAGACGATGATTGATTTTATCAAAAAGATTGAAGTTAGTCTGAAGAAGAATGTGCGAAAAATTAAAAGTGATAATGGTTCTGAGTTTAAAAATCAAACTTTTGACAGTTTTCTCACAAGCAAAGGCATTTCACATAATTTTTCATCACCGTATACACCACAACAGAATGGTGTAGTTGAAAGAAGAAATCGATCTCTATGCGAAGCTGCCAGAACAATGTTGACATATGCGAATCTACCTCAATATCTTTGGGCAGAAGCTGTGTCCACAGCATGTTTTACTCAAAATCGATCATTCATTCATCGAAGATTCAATGTTACTCCATATGAAATAATCAATAATCGGAAACCTAATGTAAAATTCTTTCATGTTTTTGGTTGCAGGTGCTTTATCATGAATTTGAAAGATAATTTGTCAAAGTTTCAAGCTAAAGCTGATGAAGGCATCTTTATAGGATATTTACAGAATTCAGTTGCATACAGAGTGCTAAACAAACGAACAAGAAAAATTGAAGAAACGTTCAATTTAACATTTGATGATTACTATCTTAAACAGATTGATAGTAAATTTGATAATAAACCAATACTTGTAGATTCACATAATCCAATTGATAATTCTGAAATCAATGATTTTGATTATGACTTGATTTTTTGAATTCCTGATAGGGCCATTGATGCAGAAAGTAATGCTCCTGATAATCAAACATCAGAATCCTCAAAACATACTGATGAATCAACGATAACTTGTGAAAGCACATCAGGTGTTCACAGGGAACAAGAACATCAAGTTGAGGGGGAGCCTTCGCAAACTCAACAAGAACATCAAATTGAGGGGGAGCCTTCGCAAAATCAAGAAAAAGATCAAGTTGAGGGGGAGCATTCACAAAATCGACAAGAATATCAAGATACAGATCATGCTGAGGGGGAGCATGATGAAACAGAGACAATTAATCTTGATAATAATGAAGAATTTCATGAAGTTAATGATAATTTTTCTGTTGCAGGATCTGAAAATGAAGATATGTTTGAAGATGCACCATTAGAATTTGATCCAAATTATCCACCACTCGAGAAATGGACACGAAATCATCCAAAAGAACAAGTAATTGGAAATCTACAAGAAGGTGTGTTGACTAGAGCTCAAATTCGTGCGAAAAATGAGGTACTGAATGCAAACCAAGAACTTTGTATGTTTAATGTTTTTATTTCGAAAATAGAGCCAAAAACAGTCAAGAATGCTATGGAACACTCAGATTGGGTTGTTGCTATGCAATCTGAATTGGCTGAATTTGAACGAAATAAGGTTTGGAGATTAGTTTCTAAACCTTCTGATGTTTCAATTGTTGGATTAAAATGGATTTTTAAAAACAAAACCGACAAAGATGGCAATATTATTCGAAATAAAGCAAGACTAGTGGTAAAAGTTATTCGCAACAAGAAGGCATTGACTATGAAGAAACATTTGCACATGTTGCAAGACTTGAAGCGGTTCGCATATTTTTAGCCTATGCAGCTCACAAAGACTTTGATGTTTATCAAATGGATGTTAAATGTGCATTCTTAAATGGAAAACTCGAAGAAACAGTATATGTTGAACAACCACCAGGGTTTGTAAATAGTGAGTATCTTGATCATGTGTATGTCCTTGACAAAGCTGTATATGGGTTAAAACAAGCACCAAGGGCCTGGTACGCAACACTTACAAATTTCTTGAAACAATCTAAATTTAAACAAGGATCAGTTGACCCCACATTATTTCGCAAGAAAGTTGGGTGTCATCTAATGCTTGTTCAAATTTATGTTGATGATATTATCTTTGGTTCAACTGATCCAGCATTGTCAATTGAATTTGAAAATTTAATGAAAAGTCAGTTTGAAATGAGCATGATGGGAAAAATTAATAATTTTCTTGGTTTAAATATAAGGCAGAACAGAGAAGGAATCTTAATCAATTGCAAGAAAAACAACGAAGGTGACAAGGACTTGAAGAAGGTGATCTCCTGGTATGGAGATGTGCGAAGAACGATTCACTCTGCAATTCAAAAGCTCTTAAGTTGAATTGTATCGACTGTTTACAAAGGGGGAGAATGTAGGTGTTAGTTGTAAAAGTCGAATAGTGTGTCTTGTAATGATTCGCATTTTGTATGTTATTTTACTAAGTCAATTTTATATGCGAAGAGTAGCATGCGAAGTTTCAATGTATAGGCTTAGTATACTTTTTGTAAGTTCCCTATAAATAGGGACTTAGACTTGAAGTAGACACACGAGATCGAAACACAATATCTCTCTTCAGCTTACTCTGTAATCAGTCTTAATAAAACGAGATATGATTAATATTTACTTCGTGTGTTCTTTATCTTTCATGATTCAAATCTATTGTTTTGTATCTTAATTCTCGATAACAATTCTTATCACTATTAGCCATTAGAAGTCTTAGATTCAATGTATGTTCAATTAGAGAAACCTAGGTCCAAGCATTAGGGTTGCATGTGCACATAGGGATGTTCATATGGCCAAAACCCATCAGAAGATTCCATTACATCTAAGATAAACTTGAGAAGTGAATATCTTTCTAATGATTCATTCACAATAGTGATGACCAAAGGATAACATGATATATATATATATATATATATATATATATATATATATATATATATATATATATATATATATATATATATATATATATATATATGCTAAGAGCATTCCCATGAGCATTATTAGCTAGTTTAGTTGTTAAGTTGATTTCACTAAAACATTTTTTTTCAATAGATAAATCTATAATTGTTATAGTGATTAAATAATAGTGAATTATTTAGATTCAAAGAGTGTGAAGCCATTGAAAAATATTATTATTATTGTGTTTCACCTTGCGTGTTACATCTTGAATATTAATTTATTCGAAATGTCACAGTCAGTCATACTTTTGGGAGTAAGAATTAATTTAAGGTTGTCATGAATTGATTGTAGATTGTCCATAAGGATTGGACATTGCATACACATTGCTGCAATCTTCATGAGTACTTTAAAAATAAAGATTTTGAGTATTGTTTAAACTTGCACTTAGAGATTACTTTATGGATTCAATCACGAGTAATTCTAAGACAATAATATCTTCTATTCTTCAAACGAAGATATATAAGTCATACTTTACAAATATGTTATGCATTGGTTTGACACCAACACATCTCATAATTGGGTGTTATAAAGTGTAATTTCATGCATGATTTGGTGAGTGAAATTGATGATTATATAGTCGAAGTTTATTCGTTTCATTTTCCTTAATAGGAAAAAGTGATATCTTTGGACCCCTTGATGATTTGTTTCTGACATCTAAAGTGCTTGGTCGAGCCCAGACTAAATTGGTGTGTTCAATTAGTAGTCTGAATTTAGTCGTCATCAATCGAGAAATCGAGAAATAGAATCTTGGATTATGAGATTAATTCTAATCCATGTCTCGAGTCGATACGATATCTTGTAGAAATAAGGGATAGCTTATCACTTATCTTAGGACCAACGATTAATTAGAGTTTGGCAATGTCTTTGGAAAACACTCTTTACTAGTTATTCAGAGTTGTACTTGCAATTGTAGTTAATGACTTATCCAAGTGGAAGACTATTAGATTAAGTGTCTGTCACGTCCCAAAAATTCATAGTAAAATTTTAATTTTAAAAGCACTAAAATCATACAAATGAGTAGTTCCAAAACTAATCAAAGGGATTATATCATTTAAACATCGGAGTAATTATCATAAATAGCCATTGCAGAAAACTTTGGGGGATGTTGTGCAGTTATGTCAGGCCCTTCTCTTTCAAACCGGAATTACCTGAAACCATAAACATTAAACCATAAGCTCAAAGCTTAATGAGTTCCACAAAATAGCACATACCATACATATCATTTGGCCTAGCCCACACATTAGGCTCGGTCACTGATAATGGGCCTTGCCCCCATACAAATGGGTATAGCCCGTCATACTACGGGCGTATCTCACTCATGTACATGGGCCCAGCCCTACATGCATGCCAATGGGCCCATCCCAACATACAATGCAAGAGTCATAAAGATGAGTAGCATCTACTGGGTCGACATTAATGCCTTTGACCCACAGGTACAGTGAAGAGACTCACTTAACTCACGAATCAGCTAAAACCACATCTTCAAGACTTGTAACCGCTACTACATCACTCTTAACACTTCATATAAGGTCCAACCTTAGTCTACATACTAAAACCAACCATTTTGACCAAAAACAAACCTAGGTCAAAATTCAATGGTCATCGTTGACTATAGTAAACCGCCACAACGTGGCCTTCCTTGGCCATGTTGAGGCCCTCATACAATCACACAGACAGGAAATTTCCAGTCCCCATGTCGTGGCGACCTATGGCCATGTCGTGGGCACTGGAATTCCAATGACTTAATGGATTAAGCCAATTCGTTCGATTTCAAGAACTCCAAAGCTCATATCACGTCCATTAAGACACCCATTGAGACCAAGATCTCCAACCTTGGGTTCAAATGAAGCCAAATACCACAAAGTCTTAACCAGTAAGTCCTTAATCTGCAAAAGTCCTTAACCCAACCACTCCATAAGGGTTTCTAAAACCAAATCTATCATAAAGATGAAAGCTTTATAGACATGCATGTCCAATACATGTCTAAACTCCATTTTAGGTTAAAATGAGCTCTAAAGACCAAAACTCAAGAAAATGACAAGAAATTCTAGCAAAGACTAGATCCACAACATATGATGCTCATGGGACTCAGGAGAGTCATAAAGTTGCCAACTATATGACCTCCTTCCTTCCAAACTTGCCCAAACATGATAAACATGGGACAATATTGAAGAACTAGCCACTTTAAGTCATAAAGAATGGAATTTGGACACTTATGAAGGTATAGAGATGCCCAAATAGGTCTTTACTTCAGCCAATAAGCACCACAATCCTTTTTAATGCCTCTTCTTTCTTCAGAAGCAACCAAAGTCACCAAAATGGACTCACAACTCACAAGAAGGAATCTAGGTTAGGGTTTCTAAAACTTGATGGTGATGTAGGCTGAAAATGAACCTCGGAAATGGCTAAGAGGGGTTTAAATATAAAGAAAACCCTAAAAGAATAATGGGCTTGGGCCAAAATAGCTGCTACGTTGTGGCCATCCTTGGCCATGTCGTGGTGGTCCAATAAAACATGCAGTCCATTTAATTAGTGCCATGTCGTGGGCATCCTTGCACCACGTCGAGGCACATGGTTTTCCCCTAAAACTTCACCTTCGACACCTGATAGATGTAACACTCAAAATTTTCAAACAAAATTTTCACTTTGAAAAGTTCACACGCAATATAGTTTAACAATTCTCATGCCAAATTTATTATTTTTCTCAATCACAAAACATCATTTTGTTGTCAAATATCCCAGAATCCTCATAAACACAAATCAACAAGTTGGTATGTACAATCATGTCGGCGCCTTCCCGCGATCGTGAGATGAACCTAAAACATATTTTACACAAACATTGAAAGCGTGAAGCTTAGTAAGTTCCCTAAAATACCACACACACAAATACTTAGCCTCTCATGGCTATATCTCGATAAGGACCCTCTGGTCATGTGTCTCAATGAAGACCTTCCAGTCTCACGGCTCGGTATGGACCCTTCGGTCTTGTGTCTCAGTAAAGACCCTTCGATCTCACTGCTTGGTATGGACCCTCAGTTCATAGCTCAATAAGTACACAGAGTAATATACAACAAGTCACAAAGACAGAATGCATAATATCACATATCTCAGTAAAAGCAAGTAAGACCCTCCGGACAATAACACCAATAAGACCCTTTGTTCGCATAGTAAGTACCACTCAGGTAAGTATAGTGAGAAGACTCACCTCTTAATGTAAAGCGGTATATCCCGTACCTGAGCTACCAGTGTAGACTCTGCCTCTGAATGATGCACCAACCATAGGGAAACTCGGATCCAAAAGATTGGACACCAACTCTTCTTCTTTCAAATCTCCTTATTTCAGGGTGTTAAAATTCTCCCCCACTAGGATTAGACCTCGCCCTCGAAGTCATCCTCTGGAAACAGCTCTGGGTACTGTTTGCGTATCTCGGACTCCGGCTCCCAAGTCCATTCTGAACCTCTACAATGCTGCCACTGAACTTTAACCAGATGCACCTCCTTGTTCCTCAACGTCTTTACCTTCCTATCCAATATCACTATTGGTCTCCCGATATAGTTTAGGCGATCATCAAGTTGAATGTCCTCTAAAGGCACCACTACCGTATCGTCAGCTACGCACTTCCTCAGTTGGGATACATCGAAGGTGTTATGAATCCGGCTCAACTCCTCAGGTAGCTCTAGCCGATAAGCTACCTTGCCTACCCGGGCAATCACTGTAACATCCTGAGTTCAGGAGTGCAAGTTCAGGTTTCAAAGTGAAAATGTGAATGGGCAACTCGGTGAGTAGGGTCGCGATTCTGGTCGTGTGTTAAGTGGCCAACTCGGCGAGTCAGCGGCTGGACTCGGCGAGTTGGTGTTGTGTGGAGAAAACCCTAATTTCAGGGTATGAGCCCTATATAAAGGACGTTATACCCTCTCCCCAGCCTTTTTACCCTCTCTTGAAGTCCAGAAAACCCTAATGCGCATTTGTGAGTGATTTGAGAGCATTTGAACCTTGGAGAAGAGATTTTGGAAGGGATCTTGAAGAGTTAAGAGGCTTGGAGCAAGGGGCTTTGCAAGGATTCAGATTTCTCTTCTGTTGGAGCTTTCTTTTGAGGTATTATTTCATTGCTTGGGCAGTTATTCTTCTAGATTCATCATTTTGGAGTTTTTGGAAAGCATAGCTTGTAATATTTTGAGTTTGGAGGTTAGATCTGAGGTTGCTACCTCAGATCTGGAATAGAGAAGGTCTAGAGTGCATTAAAGTACCTGTTCTTGAGTGGTTGGTGAAGTCATCTTGTCCCAAACCCTAACCCTAGAGTGTTATATGATTAGATCTCTTTGGATTCACGTAAAGACTGCCACTTTACGTGATGGATGGGTTGTAGAAGGGTAGATCTATGGTTTGGATCATCTGCATGGCCTGGAAAGCTTCTGTATGGATTAAGATCTAGGGGTACTCGGCGAGTCACAAGGGTTTACTCGGCGAGTTGCTTGAAGATGGGTAGGAACTCGATGAGTTGGAAGAACAACTCGGCGAGTTGCTTGAAGATAGCCTTGGTCTCGGCGAGTCTGTTCTTGGACTCGGCATGTTTGGTCGTGAGGTCCTAACCTACTTCTGGTTGAGCCGTGAATCGGTGAGTCAAGGGAGGACTCGGTGAGTTGAGTGTGGGGGGACTCAGAATTGTGGGACTCGGCGAGTCTTAGGGTGACTCGGCGAGTTGAGTCGCGGATTAGGAAGTTCTGAGCATGGGGACTCGACGATTCAGCGGGTTGACTCGGCGAGTAGAGTCAGTTAGGAGGTTGACTTTAACTTTGAATTTGACCAAGGGTTGACTAGTTGACTTTCAGGGGCATTTTGGTAATTATTGGAAATTATTTTTGAGTTCAGTGTTTTGGTGTTGGCTAGTGGTGGAGATCGTGTCAGTGGTCGGAGCAGCTTGGTCTTATCTCTTCAGTCAACAGTTGCAGGTGATTTATCCTCACTATATCGATAGGGTCTACGGCACCAAGGCCGGCCCTTTATCGGATTGTGATCCGGGTATCGTTGTTATGTTATTGCTTTGCTATGTTGCATCCTGGTAGTTAGGATGGTTTGTGTTAGTGACCGGTTAGGTCGGTATCCTGGTTAGGATGATGTTATGCTATGTGATCTACTAGATCGGTTTGATTGGATGTGAATATGGGTTTTAAACATAAGAACATCCTATGTGCTCATACAAACCCTAATGCTTGGATCTAAGTTTCTCTATTGTACATGCAATTTATCCAAGACTATAAACCCTAGATCTAGCATATGATAATCA
Organism: Lactuca sativa; assembly: GCF_002870075.4. NCBI lineage: Eukaryota > Viridiplantae > Streptophyta > Magnoliopsida > Asterales > Asteraceae > Lactuca > Lactuca sativa. The sequence continues at coordinate 321,735,513 of NC_056627.2, read as the reverse complement.
ATATAACATATAATTAGGGTTTAGATCATACCTTGATTGTTATGTAGCAATAACAATCTCAAATCCTCCTTGTAATGACTTTAGAAAACTTAGAGTCACAAATGTCACTCCTCTAATGGTTCACAAACACCAAGAGGAAGATGATGAAGAAGAGGAGAAGGAGGCTGCCTAAAACGTGTGGAAACCCTAGAAGGAAGCTTGTCCACATTTTTGGGGCATAAGGACTCTTTAAATAGTGAGGCTATTAGGGTTATCAAACAAGGAAACCCTAATTTGGATGCTTAAGCCCTAAGCAAGCCATGGACTCCTTTCCTTAAAGGCATTGGACGATTTCCAATGGGTTTCCCCATAGAATTCGTCAAACCTTATAATATAAGGAAATCCATAGCCCAATTGCAATTATCTTATAATTACAATTCTAGTCCCTTAAGTTTAATTAATCTCTTTTAGTCACAAACTTAATTCTTGACTAATATTAATTAAATAATATGATTTCTCCTTTAATATATTATTCCCATAATATATTAATATATCATATTTAATCCTTTCTCTCCATAATTCATCATATCAAGTTGCCTTGGTGAAGGCAACCCAAAAGGACCATGCACCATCGGGTCAAGTACATACCAAAATAGTTATGGACTTAGACACTAATCCAACAGTCACCCACTTGGATAAGTCTAATAACTATTTTGTGTATGACTTCAGATCCTGATCTGCAATCGTAGCTTTCCAAAGCCGCTGTCAACTCTGATCCTATCAGATACGCGTGTCCTTTAGATAAGGGATCATATATTCCTCCATTCTAGATATCGTATAAGACATGATTTCTAATCAGTCTCTCTGTACCATTTCTCGACTTCTGATTTATGACGACTGACTAATTGAACAAATCAAATTAGCCCTAGCCTGGCTGAGCATTTACGTTTGTCATCACTAAATCATCGAGGGGCCCAAAGATATCGCTTTTATCCTACTTTGAATAAAAGGAACGGATAAACTTTGATTCAATGCTCGCTTGCACTCACTCACCGAATCACACACAACAATATGTTTTATGACACCAAGTTACTGGTGCGTTTACATATTATCAATGTGCAACCGATTTGCAAGATACAACTCAAACATCTCGGTTTCAAGAATACATGATGTTATCGTCTCACCAATCACTTGTGATACAATTCATGGAGTGATCCAAGTGAGCGTGGGTTTAATCCAATGCTCAAATCATATTCATAAGCACTCACGAACATTGCAGCAAACATTTTCTTATGTCTAATACTCTTTAGACAATCCACACACCAATTCATGACAGTCTTTGTTCATACCTACTTCCAACATATGAACGACTGTGGCCCGTTCGAATAATTTGACTGTTCTAAACAAATTAAATTATTCAGGAAGTCAAAACATGTAAAGTGAAACACAAGGATAATACTAATCCCATATGGCCTCAAACCTTTGAGCATAAATAAAACACCTTTTATTTATCACCATATCGATTACTCATTATTTGTTGTTTCGGGTAATCAACTTCTTACTTGAATTATTACACTTGTCCCATGCTCTTATCATGCACACAATGTTTACTTATGGTTCTTACTTTGTTAAATAGATCAAATGAACACATTTCCAATCATACTCATTTCACAACTCCAAATCCTTTTTCATAAGTGAAAGAATATCAAATTCTTGCCACTTATAGAATATGTTAGATTCTAACATTTTATGCAATGATCCTTTTCGTAATGTCATAGCACAAAAAGTCACAAAGACTATTGCCAACGATATTACAAAGTCCTCTATCAGAGATTGTTACAATACAATTCCTTAGATATGATGTCTCTCACTCAAAGTACATTCCTTTGAACATCCTTTTGCATAAAAGTTTCTAATCTAGACATAGATATTCAATATTCAATTCCCAATATGGACACGTTTCCATATTTTCCATATGACAACTCATTCTTAATAGAATCTTATCTATTCATAATAATATCGATATGGTCCATCCAATACTATACTTCCAACTACCCACAAGCGACCAATCCTCGGCGAACTTTTGGATTGTCCTTTGATAGTTGTTTAATTATCTTAGTCAAAACCGATTCTTGTCCTTTTTCCCTCTAAATGCTCTAGACATTTGGAAAATTTTAGAATGGCCAAATATTATAGCATTTTCAATCGATCCTATACCCGAAGTGTATGGGACACGATGCATAACGTCTTACATAAAGATTTGATACTTTATCAATCTTCTGCCATAATATTTTATGTGCTATGTTCTCAAAATTCGAACTATGAAGAGGAATGTCGTAATCATAATCGAAATTTGTGAACACACTATGTTTCCTTGACTAAATTATTAACATTCCACAACCTAGTCCTTTAGATTTGAAATGAAGCATAATATTCTCTCCCTTAATTATAGCAAAACAACTTTTCAACTATTGCGACTCTGCAAAGCATAACTCTTGTTTTCTATAATTAATATTGCTAACTTGCAATACTTTCCATAATAATCATACAATCATAACATTTATGCTCCCACTATCATGATGATTATTATAAACATAACGCTTATGCTCCCACTAGCTTTGACATGTATTCAGAAACCAACTTAACTTCCAGAAAAACAATACTTGTTGAATTCCTTAAGTTCATGTTTCTAATACCTAATGCTTTGATAATCCTTTATCTAAGCTTATACACCTTTCCTTTAGATAGCTCATATGTGTGTCTAAACAATTCAGACTAATTGCCAAATCTCACAATTCGAATCATGGATAGGTATACCGTAACCATAATCGAATTCGAGAATTCAATTTCACAATCACTATCTTCTTAAAATCTTTCTTAGTGAAAGCATTTCCTCACAGTCACTTTCATCAAGGAGGGAATCTTATGACACTTAGATTTTAATGGTGTATGTGTTCCTATCCATGTGAATTTGTCAAAACCAAGGTTTACGAAAAATTCAAACTCATATGGACCGAACTTTCTTAATCTTGATTTCTTGCCTTATGGTAGCACGGCTGCCCACCATGTCTTCCAAGTAGTCAAGCAGCTCACCTTTTCCTATCAATGTACCTTTCATTGATCAAGGTCGTTGCCTTTTATGCATTCAAATGAGAACTCATAGGGCTCACATGCATAATTAACTCAATTGGAACGGCATAGAAACAATATAGTGTCAACACGATAGGTTGTAAACCTCAATTCGTGTGCTAGTGATGATCAAAGAGGTCTATTTTGATTTGTTCTTGAAACCTTTCAAGACTATTAAGACTCCCACTGACTCCTCGATATATAATATTCTCTTGTCAATAAACATTTTTTGATAAACAAATATTCAAGAGTTAGTGTAGTTTAAAACACTTCAAAATTGGTCCTAGTGGGTATTTGTCTTATCCAAGACATCACAACTTTCCATATTTGATGAATGCTATAAACCTTCTTAATACTTTTCACTCAATGTCATAATCTTAACTCTAAGACTTGTTTTGGAACGAAGTATGATTGACTTCTTGATTTAACCATTTCTTCAATTCTTGATTCCTCTTCTTAGACATACAATTGTACTAAGACTCACTTAGAGGATCAATTGAGATATGGTTCTTAATCATTAAGACCTATCATAAAGCATAAAAGGTACTCTCCCTTCTTCTTAGAATGGAGAAACTTTTATCTTTCTGCCTATTTGATTCTTCTTATTCGTTCTGCAATTGATTTAAACATTTTCAATCAATTCAGAATTACACTTAATCTTATAAGTATAATCATATTTACTAAACCTTTAGTAAATCATGACGAATGTCTTTGTTACTCTTGTGGTGGACTTGATCAACACACAACTTTGTGTACTCGATCTCTTAGTCCTTCACTTGACACTTTGTCAATGAATTAGTCTAATTTCCAAATATGAAATTTCTCATTCATCGTGCAACCAAGTTGCATGATTCCAAGTTTCTGTCCAATTGAAACTTGGGTGATGAGAAACTCTCCTTATTTGGTAAATTCTCGACATTTCCACAAATAATATAATTAAGAATCAAATCCATTATTGCTAATAATAGAAACATTCAAACATCAATTTTTCATATACGCCATTGCAAGGATAAATAAAAAATATAAAATCAAAATTTATTTTATTGCGGAAAAATTTGTCCTTACAATGCAATTCATTGAAAAACTATGCTAATACATATTTCTTAGCAATCTAACTCTAAGTAGCAGCTCAAGAATCTAATCTTCAAGTAATGCGATCTAAATCCATTCCTTCACGGTTAGATTCTGCTCACTTCTTCCCTTAAGCTTCCTTTCTTTTCTTCGATCCTACAAAACATCAATTGTAATCTTATCACATTATGTATTAAGAATCTAGAATTAAAAGAGTTAGTCAATGGATTTTACCTAAAGCAGAGCCATACGTTTTGACTCTCCCATCTCTTAGATCTTTTAGGTAAATAGGGCGGCTTCATCTCCAATGCCCCTTCTCTTGGCAATAAAAGCAAATTGACTCTTTTGGAACAGGACATGGAACTACTTCAGACATTGCCTTTCTTTTATGATCAAACTTTTCGATCATAGCATGTCTTTCGTTGCCATTGTCTATATCCATAGAGGTCTTGAAGGCAGATTCACCAATCAACTTTGCTTTTTCTATTGCGCCAAACCATTGCTGATTCAGTAGCAATAAGCATATAGGTGAGATCTATAAGGGTCACGTAGCAGTTCATCATATAGTACTCTCTTACGAACTCACTATACGAGCTAGGAAGTGACTGAAGAACCCAATCAACAGCCATCTCCTAACAGACAACGGATCCCAATATTCTTAACCTATCAATGTGTGACTTCATCCCTAGGACGTGTGCACACACCGACTTTCCCTCTTCATGTTTACTTGCCAAAAGGGCTTGTGTGAGCTTGAACTTTTCAAGCCTTCGAACTTGTGGGTTAGGGAGAATAATTGGAGGAGGTGGAGGAAGTGAAGCATGATTTCTTGTTCCTCGATCGAATCGTGGAATATCATCTTCATGTGGAAAGCTTGTTCCACGGGATTTGGGAAGACCATAGTTGTCGTACTTTGACGTCTACAAAACGGGAGAAAACGAATTCAAGTTAGTTGATTGATTGAGTCCTTAGTAAATCACCTAAATGAGATACTAAGGCTAGGACCCAACACAATACGCTACAACCTAGAAAAGGGATGCTGTAATCTAGTTGCAGAATATTTGAAGGTAAGTGAATGACGATTCACTAATTCCACCACGAAAAACGAAAAAGGAAATTTAAGTTTTAAATTTATGAAAACTCCTAGATCCTTTGAGATTCATTGAACATTTCAATGGCAAGTTTAAATCTCGATATGCCCCTCTTGTTTGTGACTGGGATGCCGAGGATCACAAAGTGGGTGTGAATAACCATGCAAACTTACATGGTGCCCTCACATGTTACGGTCACCTATTTGATGTGTCGATAAACCACACACGCTCCATCGAACTATGACAAACATTGAGTCACCCTTTGCTACCTTTGCTTAGAACCATTTAGTGTGCCGGTAAACCACACACGCTCCACTAACGTCTTCGCAAGGGCACAAAGTGTAATTTCATGGAATTGCATCAATTCACTTTTGCCTAAGTAACTATGATTGGGAATTTGTAAAACATTTAGTTACTTTTGTACTTCATTATACTTATAATGGAAGGTTTTGTCCTATCCTACCCGTTCGGCTAACGACCATCCACTAGTCAAGAGTGTGGTGGGTAAGAGTGGATACCCATTCAATCGCCATTTTATAGGCAATTTCCTTAAACACCCCTTATAGACCAACTTCGTGAATGAGGCCTACTAACGGTAAGACTGACTTTTACTCATACATATATATAATGTTAGACTTTTAATGTTATATATAGTATAGGGTGTATTTTTACACTTTTAAAATACTAGATGGTCAAATTTAACTATTATACTTTTAACTCAATTAAATATAAACCAAAACTTTTATGGATTTATTAAACCTCTTTTAATTATACACCTTAATTAATTAATAAAACCATAAGGGTGTGATATGAACTTTTCAAAACACTACTAGGGTATTAGAATTTACATTCCTAGATTAAACTTTTAATCAAAATTTAAATTCCAAAACTTGAGGACAAGTTTTGAAAATTTCAAAAACTTAGGGTTTAGAATTTAAATATACATCAAAATTAACCTTTTAATCAAAATTTAAATTCCAAAACTTGAGGACAAGTTTTGAAACCTTTTTCAAAACATTAGGGTTTCAACTATTTAAATTTCAAAACTAAACTTTTGAGTTTAAATTTAAACTATAAAACCTAAAGGGGAAAATGGAAACTTTTTATAACACAAGGATCAAATAACAAATAATATAAATTAAACAATTAATTTCATCATTATCTATATTTGACCTAATTTCAATTTCATGCAAAATAAGTTACCCAATTAATACAAATAATCAACTTTAATCATATAAGGAAGTTATTATCTAATCAATTGGTAATTATCTTGTGTTTTGGCAAGGATATCCTTTAAGAAACAATAAAATTCGTATTTTATAGGTTTAAAACGAATATGGTAATTATCCTTAAGCAAAACAGCAACAAAATCCGAAATTTCCTCTGTCTGACGCTCCGACTCGCCGAGTCACACTTTGGAACTCGCCGAGTCCAAGTAGTGACTCGCCAAGTCAGGTCGAACAGTAAGCCAGATTTCGATTTTCAACAACATAATGCATCAATACAATAGAAACCAATCTAGGCTCTGATACCACTGATGGGTTTTGAACATAAGAACATCCTATGTGCTCATACAAACCCTAATGCTTGGATCTAGGTTTCTCTATTGTACATGCAATTTATCCAAGACTATAAACTCTAGATCTAGCATATGATAATCAATATAACATATAATTAGGGTTTAGATCATACATTGATTGTTATGTAGCAATAACAATCTCAAATCCTCCTTGTAATGACTTTAGAAAGCTTAGAGTCACAAATGTCACTCCTCTAATGGTTCACAAACACCAAGAGCAAGAGGATGAAGAAGAGAAGAGAAGGAGGCTGCCCAAAACGTGTGGAAACCCTAGAAGGAAGCTTGTCCACGTTTTTGGGGCATAAGGACTCTTTAAATAGTGAGGCTATTAGGGTTATCTAACAAGGAAACCCTAATTTGGATGCTTAAGCCCTAAGCAACCCATGGACTCCTTTCCTTAAAGGCCTTGGACGATTTCCAATGGGTTTTCCCATAGAATTCGTCCAACCTTATAATATAAGGCAATCCATAGCCCAATTGCAATTATCTTATAATTACAATTACAGTCCCTTAAGTTTAATTAATCTCTTTTAGTCACAAACTTAACTCTTATTAATTCTTGACTAATATTAATTAAACAATATGATTTCTCCTTTAATATATTATTCCTATAATATATTAATAAATCATATTTAATCCTTTCTCTCCATAATTCATCCTATCAAGTTGCTTTGGTGAAGGCAACCCAAAAGGACCATGCACCATCGGGTCAAGTACATACCAAAATAGTTATGGACTTAGACACTAATCCAACAGTGAATTATTATATGATTAAATGTTTATGTGCACATGGTTGTTGGACTGGGTTTGGGTTGAGGCATGTCCTGCTTTGTGTTGTAGGCCAACATACCCAGGGCAGACCGGTTATCCCAAAGGCCCAGCGAGCGGTCCGGATAGGCTGTAGACTCCAAGAGGGCGGACCAGACGTGCCGAGGCTCGGAGAGTGGACCAGGCTGACTGAAGGCCCAGTGCGGGTGGACCAGTCATACTGTAGACTCAAAGAGTGGACCAGGTGGATTGAAGGCCCGGTGCGAGCGGACCAATCACACTGTAGACTCGATGTATATGGCTAGACTCGGAGGGTGGACCAGGTGGACTGAAGGCCGGTGCGGCGGACCTATCCCACAGTAGATCTGAAGTGCATGGCTGTTCTGTGTTCTGTTATGATATGGCATGTTGTGCATGTATGGTATATGTGGTTGGTATTTTGGGGGTATCTCACTAAGATTTCGGGCTTACAGTTGTGGTTTAATATTTTTCAGGTTCTTCAGGAGACCGTGGCAAGGCAAAGGTGTGATCGTACCGCTCCTCATGACTATGTTTTATGATGTGGTTCTAGGAAGACTCTGATAATAATTGTATTGAAAATCTTTTTGTAATAACTTAATGAAACTAGGTTGTTTTTGAAAAGTTTAAATTGGTTGAAATTTTTAGAGCGTTACAATCACCCTAAAAGGACCAATGAATCGAGGGCCCAACTTGCCCCGCTTCCTGAATCGGATCCCCCCTTTCCATGGGGATACCTTCAGGAGGACAAAGTCGCTAACCTGAAACTCTAGCTCGAAACGCCTTCGATCCGTGTAACTCTTATGATGACTCTGGGCCATCAGTAACCTCTGTCTGACCTATTGGATTTGCTCTGTCATCTTGAGCACTATCTCGGTGCTCCCCATCACCCTTTGTCCGAACTCCCCCCAACCATTAGGAGTCTGGAATCTCCTCCCATATAAAAGCTCAAAGGGAGGCATCCCAATGCTAGAGTGGTGGTTGTTGTTGTATGAAAACTCATCCAAGGGTAGATAGGAATCCTAACTCCCACCAAATTCCATAACACAAGCGTGTAACATATCCTCGAGCGTTTGAATCGTTCGTTCGCTCTGCTCGTCTGTCTGTGGGTGGTATATGGTGCTAAAATGTAGTCGGGTACCCAACTCCACATGAAATTTCTTCCAAAACCTGGAAGTAAAACGCACATCACGGTCAGACATTATCGATATCGGCACCATGTGCCGAGCCACCACCTATCAAACGTAGACCTCAGCCAACTTCTCCTCATAAGAGTTCTCACTTATAGCCAGAAAGCGAGCACTCTTTTTCAATCGGTCCACAATCACCCAAATCGTATCCACACCCCTCACAGTGCTCTGTAATTTGGTAATAAAATCCATGGAGATATGTTCCCACTTCCATAGAGGAACCTCCACAGGTTGTAACTTGCCATGAGGGCGTTTGTGCTCTTCCTTGACCGTGCGTCAAGTTAAACACCTCTCAACTAACCATGCCACATCTCTTTTCATACAGGGCCACCAATAATCGTGTTTCAAATCCAAGTACATCTTCGTCGCCCCAAGGTGAATGGAAAACCTTGACTTATGGTCCTCCTCCATCAAAGTCTATCGACCTCCACCCATATATGGCACCCATATCCGCCTATGGTATGTCATAAGCCCTCGACCATCCGTCTCAAACTCAGAAATCCACCTGATCACCCGTTATCTCTTGTGGTTCTCTGATCTCATGGCCACCGCTTGGGCCTCTCGGATGACATATAGAACTGGAGTCATCACCGACATCCTCATACACACGTCTCGAATCGGAGCACCCGCTGCTCTACGACTTAGGGAATCAACTACCACATTAGCCTTGTCAGGATGATACAAAATCTCATATTTGTTGTCCTTTACTACATCCAACCACCTCCTGTCTTATATTCAGATTGGGCTGATCCATACGGTAGCTCAGGCTCTTATGGTCCGTATATATGGTACATCGAACACCATTAAGATAGTGGCACCAAATCTTGAGGGAGAATACCACTGCCCCCAACTCCAAGTCGTGGGTGGGATATCTAGTCTCGTGAGGACTTAGCTGCCTTGACGCATATGCTATCACGTGCCCCCTCTACATCAACACAACACCTAATCCCGGTATGGATGCATCATAGTAGACTACGAAGTACTCCACTCCTTCCGGGAGGGCTAGTACTGGAGCCTCACACAACCTCTGGCGAAGAGTCTCAAATGATACCTGATGCTCAGACCCCTAAGCAAAAACAACTCCCTTCCTGGTTAATTTGGTAAGAGGGACAACAATCTTGTAGAAATCCATAATAAATCTTCGATCTCATTGGAGCTTCCTCGTTGTGAAATCTGATCATGTGACAAAAAAAAGTGAAGTATTTTAGTTTAAGTTTTTATTTTCTTTTATTTTATTCTAAATTTATTTTTATGTTATCTGCATCTTTCTGTTTGTTTATAATGTTTTATCTTTTTCTTACTTGAGGGCAAGTAAGGTTTAAGCTAGCGGAGATTTGTTAGATGTCATTTCATGCATCTTATAGGGTAGCTTTTATTATCATTTTAGCATCATATTTTGTACATTTGTGTGTCATATAATTAAATAATGTTTTGCTCATGTCTTTTGTTAGAATTCTCGTACTGATCATGTTTTTAAGTCAATTTCAGATAGTTCAAATGGAGAAATGCTTTGGGAGCAGCAGGATGCATGTTTGGAGCTTAAAACGGAGCTTGAGACTTATGAAGGATTAAGAAGGAATGCTTGCAAGATGCTTTGGTCAAGAAACATTCGATCGAATTCATCATTCGAAGATAGAATATGTAATCTAAAGTTAAAGGATGTTGTTGGCAGCTTTGACCCCCTGTCAGTATTTTGACCATATCTCATGAACCATAACTCCGATTGGTGCGATTAAAAATGATCTAAAAAGTAGAAGAAATTTCGGACATCTTATGAAAAACATGCGGTCACAACTTTGGTCTATGTGATCGCATGGAGCCTTTATGCGATAGCAACTTTGGTCAAAACTTGGATTCAAGGTTTTTTTGTCCCAAAAATTCATCCGGGAGTAAAAACTCAAAACATGTGATCGCAACATATGTACATGCGATCGCAGCTTCCCTATATGCGATCGCAGGTACCCCAAAAAGTGCCAAAATAGCATCCTACTTCATTAAAAAGGCCTGTGATGAGTTTTCTTCAAAACCTACGATCGCAACTTTGATACATGCGATCACATGCGCGTTGTTTTTGTTGTTGTACATGTAAATAGACCCTCATAACCTTCCAGTAACCTAAGTTGGCGAATCCAGAGGTACCAGACGATGAAAATACAATTTTGGAGGCATTTCTTCCCTGATTTTTGAAGATCTGAAGACTGTGGATCATCTCCTTCAAGTGGATTAGTAAGATTAGTTGTTTGATGTCGCTTTTCATTTTTTTTTATCAGATTTTAGCCATGTATGGCTAAAACCTTAGTTTTCAGTTTTGCAAAGACAAGTACTTTTTGATTTATGTTTCTATCTAGATTCTTCAGTTTTGTTCTTAATGAATGTTTGGTTTTGAATTCTTGTTAGTCTGATCACCTAGCTAGGGTTTAATCATTCCAGTTAATCAGTTAATAGAATTCGTAAATGTTCTTGTCAATTGGTAATAAGTAACAAGTAATAAATTGGTTTTGTGTTTGGGATTTGACTTTATTATAAACTGTAAAAATCGTATCTTTACTGTTCCGAGCTTATGAGAAGTATTAGGTATTGCTGGGAAATTTACAAAGATTATAATGCAAATTATCTTATCTTAATTAAGAGCTTGTTTGATTAGGCAGTAGAAAGTTAGGGTTAATTGAAGAGCTTGTTTTGGTTAACTAAATAAGGTAAAAGAGATTATACTAGAGCTTGTTAGTTTTTCTCAGTACCAACTTAGATATAACGCATCTCAAATAACCAGGTCAATGTTGATTGCACGATTAGGAAAGTCGCTGCAGAGCTGATACCGCTTTTATTTTTTATTTTTGTTTATATCATCGAATTTTTAGTTTTTAGTTTAATTCAAAATCCCCCTTTTATACTCTGTTTCTTGACTAGAACATGCTTGATGCAAAAAGGCATTGACTTTTAGGTTGTGTCCCTGAGGATTCGACCCTGCTTCCCTGTGCTATATTTTTAGTGCAACCAATAGTGATAATTTATTTGCTTAATATGTGCACGACAGCGTGTTAACACCCATCATACCATGGGCCTAGCCCAACATATAACGGGCCAATCTCACTCATGCATATAGGCCTAGCCCTACATGCATCCCAATGGGCCCACCCCAACATACAATGTAAGAATCACAAACACAGCTAGCATCCTACATGAAACATCCTAGTAGGTTGACATTGGTGTCTTCGACCCACTGGTATAATGAAGAAACTCACCTGACTCACAAATCAGCTAAAACCACAGCTCCAAGCCTTGCAATAGCTATCACAACACTCATATCACATCATACAAGGTCCAAACTTAGTCTATATACTAAAACCAACCATTTTGACCAAAAACAACCTAGGTCAAAAGTCAACGGTCAAAGTCAACGACCATCGATGACTTCAGTCAACCGCCATGTTGTGTCCTTCCTTGGCCACATCATGGCCCTCATACAATCACACAGACAGGAAATTCCCAATCGTCACAACGTGGCGACCTTTGGCAACGTCGTGGGCACTGGAATTCCAGCAGCTTAATGGATTAAGTCGATTCCTTCGATTCCAAGAGCTCCATACCTCATATTCGGTCCATTATATGGTCTAAATGGATAAAGTTTCCAACTTTATCCATTAAGACACCCAATGAGTTCAAGATCTCCAACCCTGGGTACAAATGAAGCAAAATACCATAAAGTCTTAACCATTAAGTCCTTAAACTAAAAAAGTCCTTAACCCAACCACTCCAGAAGGGTTTTTCATACTAGATCTATCATAAGGATGAAATCTTTATAGATACGCATGTCCAATACATGTCTAAAATCCATTTTAGGTCAAAATGAGCCCTAAAGACCAAAACTCAAGCAAATGACAAGAAATTCTACCAAAGACTAGATCCACAACATATGATGCTCTTAGAACTCACGAGAGTTATAAAGTTGCCAACTTTATGACTCCTTCCTTCCAAAATTGGCCAAACATGGAGAACATAGGACAATATTCAAGATCTAGCCACTTTAAACCATAAACCAAGGAAGTTAGACACTTACAAAGGTCCAGAGATGCCCAAAAGAGGTCTTTACTTCAGCCAAGAAGCACTACAATCCTTTCAAATGCCTCTTCATTCTTCATAAGCAACCAAATTCACCAAAATAGACTCTCAACTTACAAGGAGAAATTAAGGTTAGGGTTTCTGAAACTTGAGGGTGATGGAGGCTTAAAATGAACCCCATAAATGGCTTAGAGGGTTTAAATATGAATCAAACCCTAAAAGAATCATGGACTTGGGCCAGAACAGCCGCCATGCAATGGTCAACTTGGGCACAACGTAGTGGTCAAATAAAACATGAGGTACATTTAATTAGTGACACGTCGTGGGCATCCATTCACCACTTCATGGCATAGTGTTTTCCCCTAAAACTTCGTCTTCGGTCCCTAATAGAAGTAAGCTTAACCATTCTGGAACATGGGTGTTACAGTATCTATGGTCCTAACTCAATTAGTATAATGTTGATGAATAAAAGTAATGTCCTTTTTGGATTGCCCTCATAACTAGAAAATGGCTTAGATTGATCAAAGGAGAGAGAGAGAGAGAGAGAGAGGGAGAGAGAGAGAGGGAGAGAGAGAGAGAGATAAAATGTTTTGTAAATATATTATGTGATTAATATAATAATTTAAAATTTTAATTTATAATTTCTTAATTTATTATATGAATAATAAATTAATTAGAAATAGTCAAAATTGATTAAATTATTAATCAGAATTAGTCTAGAATTAATTCAGGATTAATTAGAATGGATTAAAGGTACAATGGGTGAATAGTAATTATTCAATAGTTGAAAAAGAAAAGAGGCGATTCTAAAATAGTCCATCGCATGGTTGATTTTGGAGCTTTTTTAAGGGTTTCTAGAGGCCTATTGATGGTATATAAGGAAAGGATTTAGATTAGGACTAAATGTAATATTTAATCATTCAAATCTTGTTTTGTCCCTAAGTTACCAAGACTATAAATAGGACCCTTAGGCAACTAATTTTCATGGCACTCTTATTCTTAAATGGGAGAACGAAATTATCCTCCTCTTTCCCCTCTCTCCTTCAATCCTAGGGTTTCTTGCATTTTGGGTGTGAACCATTAGAGGCTCGCACACTATTGGAGCTAGGTTTTCCAAAGAGACTACAAGACTTCGATTATCTTGATTGGGATATACAAAAGGTATGTGTTCTTGATTATGAATTTGATTTCTACTAAGGTTAATTAGTTTTGTCGTTCCATAGTATGTTACTTCAATAGTGTTATGACATAGATCAAAATAGGTTGCATGTACCATTAAGAGTATAAGGAATTTTTCCGCATTATTACATGTAAAACCCATCACTCAAACTCCCATCGTTTCGTTGTATGCCTATTAGATCTAAGCTTTATGCCATATTTGGCCCCATTTATGGTGATGGGATGATTAGAAGAGATAAAGTTTGCAACTTTATGATCTCTTTGTGTCCCAAGAGTATATTATCTCATAAATCTAGGTTGTAACGGTGGTTTGGGAGCCTTGCATGGATTTTTGGTCACATTGCTTCTTTTCACCTAGGTTTGGGAAAGGACATGTATTTGGCATGCATGTCTATAAAGTTTTCATTTTTAGGGATCGTTAGGGTCCTTACAACCTTGTTTTATGTTTTGGATTGAAGACTTTATGAATTAAGTGCTTAATGGTTGATTCCATGCATCAAGTTGCCTAAAAGGACCTTGGACTTGAGATCTTGGCTTAGAGGGATATCCTAATGGATAAAGTTGGAAACTTTATCCATTAAGACCTTGGGAAGAATCAGATATGATTTTTGGAGTGCATGGAATCGATAAAAAATGGCTTAATCCATTAAGCTAGGATAACCAGTTTTCACGACATGACGCCCTTTATGGGACGACATGACGAATGGGGTTTTCTTGGATGAACTTGAACTGATTCTATCACGATGTGATGACCAGCACATCACGACGTGACAATGGTATGGATTGAGACTGAGTTGAGCTAAGACTGAGTTGATTCGTGAACTAGTTAGGACCGAGTTGAGTCCGTTTCCCACGACGTGAGGGTCAGCAAATGGAAGTGTTGACTGTTGACTTTAACCTTGACCGTTAACTTGTTGACCTAGCTTGACTTTAGGTCAAAATGACTAGTTTTAGAGGTTAGACGGTGGGACCTTATTTGATTCAATAGATGGTTCGTTGCAAAGTCCGTGTTGCAGTGAGCTGTGTTCTTAGTTGATTTCGTGAGTCATGTGGATCTTCTTACTATACTATGTAGGATGCTAGATGTCTTTGTGACTCTTGCATTTGTATGTATATTGGGTTGGGCCTATTTGTATGTATATTAGGTTGGGCCCATTTTCATTTTCGTCAGGTTGGGCCTATTTTCATATTGGACTGGATCCATTTGTATGTTGGGCTAGGGCCATTTGTATGGTATGTGGTATTTTGGGGAACCAAATAAGCTTTGTGCTTATGGTCTTGTGGTTTTAACAGTTGAGGTACTTCCAGTTCTAAAGGGAAGGGCCCAAATTTATTGCACAACATTATCCCCCTGATGATTTTTCCGCATTGATAATAGTTATTGTACTCTGATGATTATGATACATTTGTAACTATGATGGATTTTTGGACAAATACTATGTGATTTGATGAATTCAAAATAAAAAAAGTATATATGTTTTGGGACATTCAATAATCGCAATATGATCATGATTCAACAATAAAAGCCCCAATTCCATCTTTCAAGCGTTAGATTCTTTCATCCAATGGGTCGTACAACAAGTATGGATTTATTGCATTAAAACCATATTTATGATCATTGAATCTATTTACAAATCTTAACAACTTCCTAATCCTCGATTTGCAATCTAGGGTTCATGGTTAGATTTTACCCAAACATTAATTCCATCAAGCAAATGATAAGACTGCGATTAGAACCATAAACCACTCAAGGAGGGTTAGAAAACCAAACTGTAACTATCAATACTTGTTAAAAACGGATTTGACTCCATAGCCAAAACCCTAATTTAAATTTTCAATGTAAATTAGGAGGTTTTTTACCTTTACGCCTCCTATGCTTTGATTCATATATTCAATTCTTCATTTGAACTTCAAACTCCAACCATACGGCTCCTTTTAAAACCTCAAAATCGCCATCCCTATTCTCTCATTCATTTTATGTTGATATATGCTCCTAGAGCTAGAATTTGATGAGGAATGCTTGTTTATTAGATAACCATCTATTAATTCAACCCACCAATGGAAGAGGGAAATAGCCATGAAGAGAGCTCCAATCTTCCAAATTAACACATAAGCGAGGGAGAGGGGGGATGTTGCATCTTATTTTCCATATTTGTGAATTCTAACCTCAAGATTGCATATTTGACTAAACTGCCACCTTCTACTTATTTGTGACATTTAACTTTGGATATTAACCCAACTAGTCCTTCCTCATCTATATTATGCTTTAATGGTCCAACCTTCCATATTTGGGTCCACTCTTTCGTCAAAACACTTTCCTCGTTTTGACCTTTCGATCCTTGAACCCAAAATGTTATAACTTAAATATTGAGGATGTCTTTGGTTGTGAAAAATTGTTTTCATTTCTCAGGAAAATGTTTTTAGAAAATAGAGTTGGGTTTATATTTCAGTTTTCTATGAAAATTTTAGAAAACACGTTCGGGTGGAGATGGTGGAGTTTTCATTTTTCATATTAGAAATTTAGAAAGCTTTAGAAAACTGTAAAAAAAATCATTTTTCTAATTTACAAACAATTTGGAAAATAGAAAAGTTACATTTTCTTGGAACACGTTTTCCAAATTTTCATTTTCATTTGAAAATTTACATGGAAAACTAGAAAAAATTTTGTAACCAAACGCACTCTTAACTTCTTCGACTATTATTTTTACTAATAATATGATCAATTTTTGTTATTGTATATACATTTATTAATTTTTATTTATGTATTATTAACTTGTTGAAATAAAAATTTAAAGTTACCCAAAAATTCTAGATTTCTAGCTCTTGAAACCGGATGCCTAGTTGTCATGTCCCAAAAATATGACCCAAAAATTTTCATTTTTAATTTAATAAAAACAGTATTCCAAAGTCATCATCAATCAATATAAGTGTATCAAACATCATCTCAAATCAAAGTAAATCACAAAAGCGGAACTATGTGGTGTGTGCAATACAGTCATCCCGAGCTCTTCCCCTTGGGACTAGAAGTACCCGAAACATAAACTGAAAACCGTAAGCACAAAGTATAGTGAGTTCCCCAAACTACCTAATACCATACATAATAAATCAAATATTGGGCCCCCGCCCTCCATCGGGCCCTGCCCGGTATCGAGTCCCAATCGGCTTTGCTTCCTGCCCGACATCGAGCCCCGCTCGGTATACAGATCTGTTATTCTTAGGCCCCACCTAACATCGGGCCCCGTCCACTATACACATAGACGTATATCACATAATCATACTAGCACATGCAATGATCATAAAAAAAATATCATACAATACAGTCATCGGGCCTCGTCCGACATCGCCCCCCGCCCGGTATACATAGCAGCACATATCACATGTAAGGGTCACGCAGACTCCTAGCATCCTAACATAAATAACAAGGGATGACATTGGTGCCTTAGACCCGCTAAACCCTGTGAGGAAACTCACCTCGATTGCTGAATCACACGACTAAATCTCTGGTTGTAGTCCGACGAATCCCCGAGCTATCAAAACCAAATAGCATCCAATTAACAATTGGATTTCAATCTGTAACCATCAATCTATACTTAGGGTAAAAAGACCATTTTACCCCTTACCTAGGTTGGACCAAGACTTAGCCCAAACCTATAATCCAAAAGGCCCAAAATCCAACTAACCGTTCAAGGCCCATACTTGGCCCAATTTTCCAAATTGATCCCAAACCCTTACATGGGCCTTACCCTAAAGCCCACCCATTCACCTAGTCCAAAACACTTGCACTTAGATGGCCCAATAAGAACCCAAGCACTTAGGCCCAAAAGAAAGGCCCAACCTCGAAGCCCAAAACACAAAACCCAACAGACTGAGTACACGAGGCATAATCGGTTGTACGCTAAGCGTACATGCTAAATGGCCTGTACGTCGCGCGTACAGACTTATACACCAAGCGTACTCACCCATTAAGCCAAAAACCCACTTTAAGCACTTAATGCTTAAGACTAGAAGTCCAAACCACATATCCAATCCCTAATAAGCGTCTAGAACCATAAAGTCACTGACTTGGTGACTTTGCATGCCCCAAAAGAACCCAACTTCCAGATATAGCACTTTACTTTCACTAAATGGACATAATCTCATGCATGGGTGATTCTAAACCCTAAAGGTGCCAGCTTTATGGACTTTGAACCTCGGAAACACCAAGAGTGGCAACTCATAGCTCTTGGAGTGGTGTCAAACCACTAGATCTCATTCATGGGGCCAAAAGGGTCAATAACTCATATAAACTAGATCTAAACTTCTAATTAACAAGATCATAGCTTTTTACCTCAAACATGCTGGAAATGGAGTAGAGAATTAGGATCTACAAGCTCTTCCTTGATCAACAACCTTGCACCCAAACTCCTTTTTCTTGATAATGAACCAAAACACACCAAGAAGCACACAATGAGCTCAAAAACACAATGGAAGGGTCTAGGGTTTCAAAATGAGGTTATAAGGTCAGTGAAGGCTGAGAAATGAGGGTAACATGAGCCATTCGTGTGATTATCGAGTGTCTAACCCCAAAAATTAGAGTTTCACTAAATAGCATGTACGCCCCGCGTACGTGTCCGGAGTCCCGATCCCACCTCGAATAAGTACGCTAAGCGTACCAAGTGGTACGCCCCACGTATTCGCTTCACAGCTTGTACGCTAAGCATAGCATGTGGTACGTCCCGCGTACTACACAAGGACCAAAAATGCAACTTTTAAAATAACAAAGGGCAATAATGAAACATACCAAGATTCAAGTGTTACACTAGTTTTTCTCTTTCCTCTCTTTGAAGACAAAAGGGTTTTGTTTTTTTATTTTGGTCACTTGTAAGTTATTTGTAACCCAATTTGATTGTTAATTGATAATACAAGTTGTCTGTTTCTCTTTGTGAATGTACACAATCACTCTTATTGTGGAACAACGTTAAGTGCTCGTGTCCATAAGTTTATTTGTTTGCCATTTTCATTTGTTATATCTTGATACAATTTTTCTCTCATTATTAAACATTGTTATCGTATTTTCGCATCCTAGTTTGTTATCCCGTTGTTGGGTTTTACATTTGTTTATAGGACCAAATGTTGGATATTTCCCGTTGTTGGGTTTTACATTTGTTTATAGGACCAAATGTTGGATATTTTTTCAGGATATGTTTGGAGTGCTAAGGTAATCATTTGGATCACCCATAGGATCCGAAACAGATTACAGTTTATTAAATCTTATTTCCTTTTTTTAATATGTGAATTTAATGTTATTATATGTATATTCCAGGCTATACCGTGTGAACTCTGTGTTACAATTCCAAAGGTAAATATGCATTTCATATTATAACATGAACTTTATCCGATAATATTCGAATTCCATGATATAGTACGGAAATTCATTTCATATCATGTGAAATTACACGTTATAATTTTTTGAACCAACAACAAATTCTTCAAATTTTAGGCAAGACGTAGATTGTAATTATTTATGCTTCTCAAAGTATAACAACAGACCAAGATTATAGTTTGAAAGATACCAACAAATTTTTATCACAAAAGCTTTTTCATCGGGCTTCTTTTGTCTAAGAAAATCTTGTATGTTACAGAATCAACTCAACCCGATCTTCTTTAGTTTGAAAACTGTAACCAAAGTAAAGAAAGGAAAGAAAAGGGTAATACTAGTTTCAAGTGTCAACACTAGTCTTAAACTGATTCAAAAAAAAAAATCTCACCCAAAGACAGTTAAAAGATAGAAACAGTTTGTTGTGCCTAAAAAACAAGAAACCTGGTTGAAGAAGCCAAAGGCAAAATGATAACATGTTTTTTTTCTTTTTATGAAAAGATAAAAGTCGATGAGTTAGTGATGTTCCATTAATATGATCATAGCATCAGCAGTCCATTTTTTGAAGGCGTTTTCAAGAGCTTCACGCATCCATGAATGGCGACAACACTCGACAGCTTCAGGTATTGTGACCCAACTTCTGACCCTACGGCTCTGTTCTGGCCATGAATCCAACTCTTCCTTCACAAACAATGCAAACATTGCTGCTCGACACCTGCCTTCAGGGCTAAATTCATCTTGTAATGTTTTGCTTTTGAAATGGTAGTGCCCCAGAAAATGCTGTTGATAATGTCATAAAAGATACAATAGTTAACATTATTTTCAAATATATTATTGTGATACTAATATATAAAAACAAAGGAGATGCCTAAAAAAACTGATAAATAACATGAGTGAGCATTCTTAAACTGACCATTAATTCCCCTCGAACTCCAGCCTCTTCCAATGCTTCACGTGCAGCTGCCTCCTCAACAGTTTCATCGTTTTCCCATCCACCCTAATAATAATACACAATTCCAAAACATAAAATCAAACACAAAATGACCAATAACTAAAATGGAGTTGTTTGTAATTTGTACCTTTGGGAACAAAAGACCAGGTCCACTTGTAGAGTTGATCATTAGTACCTCCAAAATCTTCTCAGATTTGCTACCATTACTGCCTTCAGAGTACCGAAACCTGAAGGGAATGCACCTAATCATAATCATAAAGAAAGTTACTTTGAGAACTATTGAAACTCATATATCAACATTTTATCTCTTACTAAATGAACTGCAGATGCCAAAATGGATAGTTACAAGCTTGTTGTTGTGTTGCTCATTTGTTAACAATTACCACAGAAGCTAATTTACAGAACAAGGAGAAACTCGGGGAAGTGAATACTTCATATGCAATAGCTGCCTATAGCGTCTTAAACTCCCTACTGGAGTTGAATAGTAGAACAGAAAGCAAGATTCAAGAAGATAACAGAAAGCATTGAATGAAGAATTACGCAATTTAACAGAAATCCTGGATTACACTGACAGATGTATGAATAACTCAACAACAAGCAGAAATCGAGAATAACCTATCTAAATTTGGGGAAAGAGAATGCAGGTGCTTCTTATAAACAAGCTTAAAGATTGAAATAGTTAGGGGAATATTCTGGATTTGATATTAAACAAAGGCAAATGGGAAATTTTATAAATTAAAACACGAAGAGGAACAAGAAAGGGGAGAACAGTATACCCGGCGATGAGACGGCAACCGGCCTCATAACGCTGCTGATGACGACCAGTGCGGGCCACCAATTCAGACATTTCACTATCAATACATATACCTAAACAGTTTAATCCCTAACAATGCCCTTTTATCATCTCTCTCTTTCTCTTTGTGTCTGCTATTATACCCTTCTTGGGGAATCGAACAAAGACAAAACACCACTCACAAAAAAAAAAAAAAAAAACTTGTTTTTCAGAGCTCCTTTTCCGGACGAATCCAACCCTGTTTTCAGCAGCAAAAAGATTCTGATTCCTTCCCAATGCGTGTCGCCCAACCTCACCTCCTTCTCAATGCCATCAATCCCTTTTGATTCTTTGATTTCTATTGCTTATTTTACTGGAAACAAAAAGAAGAATAAAGAGAGAAAAGAAAAAAAGAGGGATTGAAGAGATGAGAGAGAAAGGGGAAAAAGGAGAAAGGAGAAAGGAGAAAAGTGGGGAAAGGGGTAGGCGCACGGATCGGAGATTTTGTGTGTTTGGATCGGAAGGAAGGTGTCAAGTTGGGGGGACGCAACAGGGTCGGTTACATATATAGAGTGTTAATGAATCTAAAATCTTGACAAAGAACAAATTGTGACTCAAAATATCAAGATTCCATCCCATGCAAACCATGGAAGATTATCTGCAGCGTTTGGTAGCTCCACTCTATTTCCTATGCTTTGATTTTGGATTTTATTCAAGCGATATATCTCACTTTTTGGTATTATTAGAAAATGTATTATTTTGCCAATAACAAAAATCATTTTTGTGGTCAGTTGCATGTTTGGTCTTTAAATTTATTTTTTCTGCTGACTGAAAAAACGCTGACTGAGAAAGATTTGTCTGGATAAGAAATTCTGATTGAGTAAGAAATTATGTTGTTTGATTGTTAATCTGACTGCATATGCTTACTGATGAAAATGACCATTTTACCCTTTCAACAATAATAAGCAAAGGGATGAATTCATCGAGAACATAACCAGCAAAATCAATAAACATATAAATTTATCAACATCATTAGCAAATGATCATATGAACAACAAACATGAACTGAACAACAAACATGAACTGAACAACAACCAAATCAATTGCAAATTCTGAACATTTATCAATCTCAACAACAAAAGTCAAAAGTTCAACAGGAAAAAAAAAACATTCAACAACAATAGAACCTCATAAAACCTCACTTTTGAAGCCATATTTCAATCATCAATAATTTTTCACCCTAGATTACAACTTTGTTCATGATTTCCAAAAGGGCAATATTGTCAATATCCATCACCATTGAATTCAAGACAACTCCAGGGAAGCATTGTACATAGCAATGCATTTTGTAATGAGATCATTAAATTCAATTTAACGTTTGAATACCAATCTTCCAATCTTCAATCCACTTTCATAAGTCCCCATGACACAACTCACGCCAACTGTTATGACTGCAACCACCAAAACACACGCACATAACAAACACCAACCATTGACCCTGCTACACACAGCTATAATTTCAAGCATTTTCAATAAACAACCCAATAAAAAGTGAGTTTACCAAGCAACACATAAGCCCCACAATAAGAACAAGAATCTTGAAATTGTTCAATCAAATGCTCCAATCTTTCTGTGTCTTCATGAACTTTACAAACCCAAATCAAAGTTCTGAACATTACAGAATCTGGTTTGATTGGCATGAATTTTACAAACTTTTGGGCTTCTTGTAGTTGTCCAGATCGAGCAAATAACTTTTGGGCATCGATTTCAAGATTCTTCATATTCTCAAACAATTCCAAAGCTTCTTTGCATAGTCCAGGGATTGAAAGTCCTGATATCATTGTTGTCCAAACATAAACATCTTTATTATCTGCTTCATTGAAGATTCTCATTGCACTATCTATGCACCCACATTTTGAATACATGTCAATAAGAGTAGTAACAAGTTCTTTTCAACAGGTTACCTTAAAGATTAACAAAGTAGTTTACTTTTATGCCAACACTCAAAGGTCCAGTATAAAATTCAGGTATGTATGAATCTAACAGCAAAATCAAGTGAACATCAAACATTCAAGAGCAAAAAATCGAAAATTTTAGAGAAAGAATGGCAAAAATCGAAACTTTTAAAGATAAAATCGGAACTTTAGACATAAAATCAGAACTTAACAGCAGAACGTACCTGATTAGATGAAGAATGAGCTTCGATCGGTGGCTGGAAGATGAAGGATGGGTTGCTGGTCACGGGAGAAAGAAAACAACTGCGGGAAGAGAAGAAGAAAGGAGGCGCTGGAAGATACATTAGGGCAATGGGTACGATTGGAATTTTTTTCCCTTTCTCAGTCAGTTGACATCCAAGTTCTTCCCCAATCAGATGTTTATTTCCCGCTCAGACGCGCAATATATGTTTATCAAACACCTTTGGCTGACCGAGTCAGCCAAAAAGGTCTGAGTCGACTCGGTCAGACCAATATCAAACGGGCCCTAAGTCATTCCTAATGTATTGTTTTGTTGTGTTCTTCGATTCTGACCAACTTGAAATTACATTTTTGCCCTTTTTGATTTTTTTATTTAGTTTTATTATTGGTTTATATTTATTTAATAAAACAAATTAAAATGGTCCGCTTCACAACCCCCTCCCACACTCCTCTTCTAAACCTTCTCACCATAGAAAACCCTAAAACACTATCCACCACCATCTTAACCCATTATGTTCGACCGTCTTCAGGAAAACACCTCCTACCAATGAAAAAAACCATCACCCACACCTTTGACCCTAACCTAAAACTTAAATTGAATATCCCACCCTTCTTTTTTCTTAGTTTCCATTATCAACTTTGGCGAGACCATAACGTCGTTGAACACTACACGACATCACCATCGTCGTTGTGAAGCCACCACAACCACCATCATATTCAAATATGTTGCCACTGCCACCGGAAGCCACCACCATCACCATCGGATTCAGATCAACTGTCACTGCACCCAGAAGCCACCACCATTACCATCGATCGCCACTAAACAATTCTAGTTCAAGAAGAAAGTGAACACGCAGATCTAGCTAAGAGATGAAGAAGGTGAACTATAGAGAGTCGACGATGGTGGCGACGACGATTTCCGACGAGATAGGTAGAGATCGACATCGGTATCCAGCGAGATAGTGGGGTAGAGAAAAGCAACAAGAAGAGAAAGTCAAGAAATATAAAGAGATTGTGGTCTAATGGTGAGACGATAATCCAATGGTTCTAACAGCGATCTGACGACAAGCGACGATTTTAGTGGTAGGGTTTAGGCTTCTATATCCTTCGAGTGATATAAGAGAGTGAGAGATATAATATGTGAGATGAGAGGTTTAGATGGTTCGGTTGGGGTTGGGAGTATGATCTATATATTTATTAATTATATAATTTATTTTTGTAGTTAATAAATAACAAAAAATCTGGAAAAAAAAATACAAAAGGCAAAAGGGTCATTTCAAGTTGGTTAAAGACGAATAAACACAACAAAATAATATGTTATGGATGGTCCAAGTGCAAAAAAGTGGACCAAACGCGCAATTTTCACAAACCACATGGACAATTACAGTAATTTTTCTCTTGCCGACAAACCCAGCCAAAAATGTTATAAAAATATAACAAATTATGGTTTTTCGCTTTTCACATTATATATTTTCGAAATACCAAAAGTCGGTGGAGTTATCTACCGGCTTTGGTTTAACCCTTTTCTTTCTACCCACGTACATTTTTTAACCTCTACTTTAGAAAATGATGATTTCCATTCTTTTATGTTTAAAAATCTTGATTTTATCCCTTTATTTTTGAAACTTTTAAAATTTTATTTCCACCTCTTTCATGTTTCACCCTCTACTTTTTTAAGTGTCACTTTTATCCCCTTCCCCTCAATTTTAAACTTTCTAAAATGTCACTTTCATCCCTTCATTTTTACAACTTTCATGCTTACCTCGTAGTGTAACATCCTGTTCCGGATCGTTTTGTGATTTAAGGCTCGTGGGCCATAATCCGAGTATGAGAAGGTTTTAAGGCCATAAGGGAGAAACTATAGGCTAACTTTGGATATGGATAAGGTAGTTTCTATGATAAAAGAGTTCGGGTTATGCTTTAGAGTCCAAGAGTATCGATGAAGGCGTTGGTTCGATTTTTATGAATTTTGGGTTTCGTTCCTGGAGTTTTGAGGTTGTGATGAGTTTCTCGAAGTGTAGGGCTTCTCGCCACCTTTCCGTGGATATAAGGTTCGTTGGAAACGGACTTATAACAGAGAAGATATGATAGTTTGAAGTTTTGGCAAGATTAGTCCTTATTGAGAAATGAGAGGCAATTGGGTACGTTATGCGTACACTTGAGTAGACGCAACGTACTTATGCGCTTTGCATGATCGTGGGAGCCACCTAGTACGTTGGGCGTACTAGGTCCAGAAAGAAAACCCTAATATCTTGGAATGTCCTTATTTAAGGAACATGATGGCCTCATTTCCAGCCACCATTTCCAGTATCCAAGCCCTCTCAAACCCTAGTCTCGTTTCTCTAGCTTGTGTGAGGGTTTTTGGCTCATTTTAGTGTTCTTATGGAGCTTTTGGTGAAGAAGGAGTCTTGAAGGAAGGAAAGCTTGTGCTTCTAGCTTGTGGATCTGAGTTCTAATCTAGTCGGTGCATCCTCCAGAGGTATCAAGTTCGAAACTTGCTTATTGTTGTGATAGTTCTTGTTTTGGGTCCATTTTAGGGTTTTATGTCCCAAGATTTGAACTTTATGAGTTTGGTGAACTCCAGAGCAAATCTCTTGTCCTTTTAAGTGCATTGGGTTACTTGATTCATAAAAATAAGAACTTGGTCGTCTAGACCTTTCCATGCATGTGTTAAGATGAGTAAAGAGAGTCTTAATGGTTATTTTTGGAAGTTGGGTCCCTTTAAGACATGAAAACCGATAAAGTCGCCAACTTTATCGGTTATGGACTTATAATGAAGCTTTCCTGAGGTTTAGATGCTTTGGGCTGAAGTGGTTAAGTCAAAAATTGAGGTTTGTGGACTAGAGCAGTACGCCCCGCGTACTGAATTAAGTCCTCCGATCAGGATTTGCATGTACGCTGAGCGTACCACGGGAGGTACGCCCCGCGTAATCTCATTGTGGGCCTTTTGGGCTAGATCTCATTTTGGGCCCTAAGTGTTGGGTCTTGGTTTGGGCTTGCTGTATTGGAGATTTTTGGTCAGAGGAATATATATATGTCTTGGAACCTTGTGCAGGGATTGCCATTTTGGACTTAAGTTTAGGGTTGGCCTTGGTGAGCGCATTTGGTTTGGGCATTGGTGGGCCCAATGGGCTTGGGTTATTTATGGGCTAGGTTAAGGACCATCTACATACTTAATGTGTGGGGGCTTGGTTTTAGATCCTAATTGGGTTAATTGTGGGTTTTGATCGATGTTAGAGGGCGGTGTGCATTAGTAGCATTTATAGGATCTGTTCATCATCCAAGGTGAGTCTTCTCACTATACTTACCTGAGTGGTAATTACTGTGCGACCGGAGGGTCTTATTTATGTTATAGACTGGAGGGTCTTATGTGCTTATACTGGGTTATGTGTTATTATACATCCTGTCTTTATGGACCTAATACGTCAGAACATACATAGGCCCACTAATGGCCCAACTTTCCAAATCAAGGCCAACCCCATATGGGCCTTGTCCTAAGGCCAACGTTTCTTTTAGTCCAACAATACTCCAAGATGGCCCAGAGCCCAACATCAAGTCCAACAAACGACCCAAGGGTGTGAAGACCAAACGCAACGAGCCCATAATGGGACTACGCGGGGCGTACCTCCCCTGGTACGCTCAGCGTACACGAAAATCCTGATCGGGGCAACTAGACCAGTACGCGAGGAGTATTGGGACTTACACGGGGCGTAATACTCGGACCCAAAAACTCCATTTGCAATTTAACCATTTCAGCCAAAAGCATCCAAACCTCAGGGAAGCTTCAATACAAGCCCCTAACTGATAAAGTTGGCAACTTTATCGGTTTGCATGTCTTAATGGGACCCAACTTCCAAACATAACCATTAAGACTCTCTTTACTTATCTTAATACATGCATGGGGAGTTCTAAACGACCAAAATCTCATTTTTGTGAATCCAGACCACCAAATACTCATGAAAGGACATGTATTATGCTCTAGAGTTCATCCAACTCATAAACCTTCAAGCTTGGACATAAAACCCTAGAAATGGACCCAAAACCAAAACTATCACAACAATGAGCAAGTTTCGAACTTGATACCTCTGGAGGATGCAACAACTAGATTAGAACTCAGATCCACAAGATAGAAGTACAAGCTTTCCTTCCTTCAAGACTCCTTCTACACCAAAAGTTCCATAAGAACACTCAAATCAGCCACAAACCCTCGCACAAGTTAGAGAAACGGGATTTCGGTTTTGTAACACCGAAAATTTTAAAAATTTTATTTTTCACAATTCATAAAAACATTTCTCTTTTAATTTAATAAAACATCAGTTTCAAATTCCAATATGCATCATACAAATCCCAAGATCACATAATTATATCAAATTCCTCCACGTGTGTACAGATCAAGCCGGCGCCTTCCCACGGTCATCGCTAGTACCTGAAACAACAACACTAACACTATAAGCACAAAGCTTAGTGAGTTTCCCCAAAATACCACACATAAAACACATATTAGCCACTCGAGGCCATAACTCTATGGGTCCGTGCACCCAACTCTGTGAACCCTCAGGTTCTAACTCTATGAACCTTCCGGTTCCAACTCTATAAACATGCACAGCATAGATCACATAGAAATAATGCAGTACAACACATAACATGCACATAACATACATACACTAACACATAACTCTGATTACCGACTCAAGGTAAAGTATAGTGAGAAGACTCACCTCGTGTGTCTCGGTATCTCACAATCCCTGGAAATCCCTCGTGCTCGATCCTCCGAGCTCTAATCCTCCTATAACATCACAAGGCTCTAATTAACACTTTTTATCTATAAGGTTGACTACCCCTAAAAAGTCAACACATGTCAACGGTCAACGGTCAACTTTGACCGGACTCGGCGAGTGCATACGGCAACTCGGCGAGTCTAGACGTTCTCACCAACTCTCTAGGATTCCCTTTCTACACGTCGAGTACTCCCCCCCCCCCTAACTCGACGAGTTACACCTGGAAGAATCGCGGGGCCACCCCGACTCAACTCGCCGAGTCTCAAGAACGACTCGGCGAGTCCCGGCTCGACTCAGACCTCATGACAACCCTTTCCAACTCGCCCTGACTCACTGGGTCAACTCCTGACCCGTCTGGACCACTCACTGGCCGGTCCAAGGCAATCTTCAAACTACTCGCCGAGTCTGCTCATCGGACTCGGCGAGTCCATTCCATGCAATCACTCAAACTTGCTTCTAAGGTCAGATCTACTCCAACAATTCATAGATCTGGCCCTCCTAGACTGATTCAACACGTAAAGTCCCAGTCTTGATGCATGAACAACCTTTATATGACTAATTATGAAGAATCTTCAACAAATCTCACTATACAAGGTCATGACCTCCATTGCTCTCTAAAAAGCTTGAAGGATGAGGCTCTCTGGACCTCTATGGATCCAGATCCGAAGTCTCATCACTAGCATGGGACTATTTGGCCATCAAATCAACTCAACAAAGCCACAAGAAACCCTAAAATCGATTATACCTCACAAAACAGGAGATGGGTCGAAATTATACCTTTAGATTGAAGGGTCAAGCTTCCAATCCACCAAATAGCAGTCCCCCTTTGCCTCCTCTTGACTAGAGCCTCCTTCTTCTTTGCTAAACAACACACAAATGTCAAGAAATGCCTTCTTTCACTCTCAAATCGCTAAAACACCTTTAGGGTATCTCTCTATGGACTGATGGATGCAAATGACGGCCATAAGGCCATTTAAATAGGTCCCAAACCCGAGAAATTAGGGTTTCATTAAACAGCGTGGACTCGCCGAGTCCATATCCTGGACTCGCCGAGTCCGAACGAATCCCGCGTCCAGAATCGCGACCCTACTCGGCGAGTCTGAGCTCCAACTCGCCGAGTCCCTCCTCAAAACTCAAAATATTAAAACAATAAAATACCTGGAGATCCGGGCTGTTACAATTCTCCCCCACTAGGATTAGACTTCGCCCTCGAAGTCTCGCTCTAAAATAGCTCCGGATGCTGAGCCCGCATCTCGCGCTCCGGCTCCCAGGTCATCTCTGATCCCTTCCGGTGTTGCCACTGAACCAACACCAAAGGTACCTCCTTGTTCCTCAGAACCTTGATCTTCCGATCTCTGATGGCTACTGGTCTCTCGGCATAATTCAGGCTCGCATCCACCTGAATATCCTCTAATGGAACTACTGCCGTCTCATCGGCAATACATTTCCTCAATTGCGACACATGAAAAGTGTCGTGGATTTGTCCCAACTCTGCTGGCAACTCCAAACGATAGGCTACCCGGCCTACTCTTGCAACCACACGAAATGGCCCAATATACCGGGGCCCCAACTTGCCCCTCTTCCTGAATCGAATCACTCCTTTCCAAGGAGAGACCTTCAGGAGAACGAAGTCGCCGACCTGAAACTCAAGCTCGGACCGGCGTCTGTCTGCATAACTCTTCTGTCGACTCTGGGCGGTCAATAACCTCTGTCTGACCTGCTGAATCTGCTCCGTCGTCCGAAGCACGATCTCGGTACTGCCCATCACTCTCTGCCCAACTTCTCCCCAGCAAATGGGGGTCCGACACCTCCTACCATACAACAGCTCAAAGGGTGGCATACCAATGCTCGAATGATGGCTGTTGTTGTAGGAAAACTCTGCCAAGGGTAAATACGCATCCCAGCTACCCCCGAAATCCAACACACATGCTCGAAGCATGTCCTCAAGCGTCTGAATCGTCCGCTCACTCTGACCGTCTGTCTGGGGATGGTATGCTGTACTAAAATGCAATCTAGTACCCAACTCCTCATGAAATTTCTTCCAGAATCTGGAAGTAAAGCGCACATCACGGTCTGAAACAATCGAGATCGGCACCCCATGCCGAGATACCACTTCTCTCACATATAACTCTGCCAACTTCTCTGCTGAAGAACTCTCACTGATGGCAAGGAAGTGAGCGCTCTTCGTCAGCCTATCCACAATCACCCAAATTGCATCAACTCCTCTGGCAGTCCTCGGCAATTTGGTGATGAAATCCATAGTGATCTGTTCCCATTTCCATTCGGGAACCTCCAATGGCTGCAACTTGCCATGCGGTCTCTGGTGCTCGGCCTTAACCCTACGGCAGGTCAAGCACCTCTCAACAAACCATGCGACGTCCCTCTTCATACAGGGCCACCAATACTCTCGCCTCAAATCCAAATACATCTTCGTAGCCCCCGGATGGATCGAAAATTTCGACCGATGAGCCTCCTCCATCAAGGAAGTGCGCGTACCACCCACGAACGGTACCCAAATCCGACCCTGAAAAGTCATAAGTCCTCTCCCATCCGTAACGAATTCTGAAACCAAACCAACGACCCGTTCCCTCTTCTGCATCTCCGGCTGCACAGCCTCGGCCTGTGCCCCACGAATGGCATCCAATACCGGAGCTATCATGGTCAATCTCAAACATACATCTCGCAATGGAGTGCTCTCCGCCCTGCGGCTCAACGCATCGGCCACCACATTGGCCTTGCCCGGGTGGTACAGGATCTCACAATCATAATCCTTGACCACATCTAACCACCTCCTCTGACGCATGTTTAGATTGGGCTGATCCATCAAGTACTTCAAGCTCTTATGGTCCGTGTATATCGTACATCGAACCCCATACAAGTAGTGGCGCCAAATCTTGAGGGCGAACACTACTGCCCCCAACTCTAGATCATGCGTGGGATATCTCGTCTCATGAGGCTTCAGCTGCCTCGATGCATATGCTATCACATGACCCCTCTGCATCAACACCGCACCCAACCCCAAAATCGATGCATCACAATATACTACAAAATCCTCCATCCCTTCCGGGAGAGCTAATACCGGGGCTTCGCACAACCTCTGGCGAAGTGTCTCAAAGGAGGTCTGCTGCTCGGGACCCCATGAGAATGCAACACCCTTCCGGGTCAACCTGGTGAGCGGCACTGCGATCTTGGAGAAATCCTTGATAAATCTCCGATAATACCCTGCTAATCCAAGGAAGCTCCTGATCTCAGAGGGTGACTTTGGCACCTCCCAACCCATCACCGCCTCAACCTTGGCCGGATCGACCAGAATCCCTTCCTGGTTAACGAGATGTCCTAGGAACTGGACCTCCCGTAACCAGAAATCACACTTGGAGAACTTTGCAAAAAGCTTCTCCGATCTCAGTACCCCAAGGACCTCCCGCAAGTGTTCCTCATGCTGCTCCCTAGATCTCGAATACACCAGAATATCATCGATAAATACAATCACCGACCGATCCAACATCGGCCTACATACCCTGTTCATGAGATCCATGAACACTGTCGGGGCATTGGTGAGCCCAAAAGGCATCACCACAAACTCATAATGCCCATAACGCGTCCTGAACGCTGTCTTCTGGACGTCCTCATCTCGCACTCTCACCTGATGATATCCCGACCTCAAATCGATCTTTGAAAACCAAGAGGCTCCCTGCAACTGATCAAATAAATCGTCGATCCTCGGCAACGGGTAACGGTTCTTGACCGTCAGCTTGTTCAACTCCCGGTAATCAATACACATCCGGTGTGAACCATCCTTCTTCTTGACAAACAGAATGGGTGCTCCCCACGGTGAGCTGCTCGGCCGAATAAATCCCTTCCCCAGCAACTCCTGAAGCTGTGAGGATAGCTCTTGCATCTCTGGAGGTGCAAGACGATAAGGCACCTTAGCTATAGGCGCAGCCCCCGGGACCAAATCAATACCAAACTCTACTTGCCTCACAGGAGGTACTCCCGGCAGCTCCTCGGGAAAGACATCTGGAAACTCACATACCACCGGTACCTCCCCAACTGAACTCGGTCTCTCGGAAGTCGCTCGCGTGTCCATCACATACGCCACAAAACCCTTACAGCCCTGCTGTAGACACTGTCTCGCCCTGGCGGCCGAACAAAAGGCTGATCCCGAACGGGTACCCTCACCGTACACCGAAAGAACTCCCCCACTAGGGTCTCATATAGTCACCAGCTGACGCTCACAGTCGATAATCGCGCCGAATCGGCTCAACCAGTCCATGCCCACAATGACACAAACATCGCCCATCGCAATAGGAATCAGATCAATCGGAAACTCAACCCCGAAGATCTCTAACACACATCCCCGGAAAACCTCTGTGGCACAAATCACTCTATCATCAGCTATGGAGACTCTCAGAGGCCGACTCAGTGCCTCACGACTAGCACTGATATGCTGGCTAAAGGCCAAAGATACAAAAGACCGACTCGCACCCGAGTCAAATAACACTAAAGCAGGTACGGAATTCACAAGAAAAGTACCTACGCATAACATAATATAAGCACAACATCATATATCAAAATAAATACGCGAAAGGAAACATACCAGCCACAACATCGGGCGCGGCGCGGACCTCCTCCGCAGTCAACTGGAAAGCTCTCCCTCGAGCTCTCGGCGTCTCAGCCTTCACAGGCCGACTCTCTGTAACTCTGGTGGCGGCAGGAGCAGACCCCTGAGATGCTCCGCGCAACTGCGGACACTCGGCCTTCCGGTGTCCAGTCTGGTTGCAGTGAAAGCACACTGCAAACCCCTTGGGGCAGTCCTTGGCCATGTGCCCCTCCTTGCCACATTTGTAGCAAGACCCTGCTCGGCAGACTCCGTCATGACCCTTGCCGCACTTTCCGCAAGTGCGGCCCTTCTGGCTCCCTGGTCGGGGATCAGCAGGCTTGGCCCGCTTGGCGGCCGGCTGCGACAATGCCGGTCGCCGATCCCTCCCCTGAGACTCCGCCTCCTCCCTGGCCTGAGTCTCAAGCTCAATCTCCCTCTTCCGGGCATTTGCCTGAAGCTCGGCAAATGTCCGGTACGAGGAGTTCGCAGCGAACTCCCGAATATCCCTCCTCAAGATGCTCAAGTAGCGGCTCATACGTGCCTGCTCAGTAGACACGTGCTCAGGGCAGAACATCGCCCTCTCGTGGAACATCCTCGTGATCGCTGTAACAGACTCAGTACCCTGCTTGAGGGTCAGAAACTCCTGTGCTAAACGCTCCCTCTCCACCTGGGGAACGTACTCATCTCGAAACATAGTGGTGAACCTCTCCCAGGTCACCGCAGAAAGCTCAGCAGGCGAATAATGCGCTGTCACAAACTTCCACCAGTCCTTCGCTCCCAAGCGAAGCTGGTTCAGCGCGAACCGTACCTTCAAATGCTCAGGAGACGAGCAAGTGAAGAAACACCCCTCTATATCAGATATCCACCTCATAGCTGCCACCGGATCCTGAGTACCATCAAACTCTGGTGGTTTTGTGTTGCTGAACTCACGGAACAGCAACGCATCCCCACCCTGCGGCCTCGCAGCAGCAATCGCTGCGGTAGCCGCTGCAGCAGCAGCCTCAGAAAGAGCGGCATAGCGCTCATCAAACGTCTCAATCAAGGTGGTCTTTATAGACCCAAACATCTCTGGTATCTCTGCCCTGATGGCCGCAGCCACCTCCTCCTGAATGATCCGGCGGATCTCCTCCTCACTGGTACCACTGCTCTCGGGCATCAAACGTGTCCTCACCATGATCTACCTCTGAAATACAACATACAATAAATTAGAATCCACACGAGTATGCTCACACTCGACAACTCTTTTCTCCTTGATTCTTAGCATTCCAAAGATTCTGACTTGGGCTGCACACCGCTCCGGTGCTTCCAGTAGTACGGGCCCAATACTACTGTCCGCACCGCACCAGAATACACTCCAAATCCTTCTCTTTGGATCCCAGGTCTCAAGTACTTTATCATGCATAGACTACTCTCTAATAGATCTCTCATAAGCTCCTTGCTGCTACCTACTCACTCTCAAGCATCTCATAGCAGCTCACCTCTCCCTAGGCTAAGGCATCACACATCAGGTCACCCTAGTCCTAATAGCAATACCTAGCCTACTCTAGCATGCGGATACATCATATCAATATGAATATCACATAATATAAAAAGGTATTTTGGGAAATCACCGTTCGGGCGCTGACTGATCGTACACACATCTCTTGCTCTGCGTTTTTCGAAAATCTTTTACTCTTTTTGGAAAATACATCTCAAATCCTCAGTTTGAGTTCAAATACGCCCGAAGGTGTACTCGAATCCCTCAAACCAAGGCTCTGATACCAACTTGTAACACCGAAAATTTTAAAAATTTTATTTTTCACAATTCATAAAAACATTTCTCTTTTAATTTAATAAAACATCAGTTTCAAATTCCAATATGCATCATACAAATCCCAAGATCACATAATTATATCAAATTCCTCCACGTGTGTACAGATCAAGCCGGCGCCTTCCCACGGTCATCGCTAGTACCTGAAACAACAACACTAACACTATAAGCACAAAGCTTAGTGAGTTTCCCCAAAATACCACACATAAAACACATATTAGCCACTCGAGGCCATAACTCTATGGGTCCGTGCACCCAACTCTGTGAACCCTCAGGTTCTAACTCTATGAACCTTCCGGTTCCAACTCTATAAACATGCACAGCATAGATCACATAGAAATAATGCAGTACAACACATAACATGCACATAACATACATACACTAACACATAACTCTGATTACCGACTCAAGGTAAAGTATAGTGAGAAGACTCACCTCGTGTGTCTCGGTATCTCACAATCCCTGGAAATCCCTCGTGCTCGATCCTCCGAGCTCTAATCCTCCTATAACATCACAAGGCTCTAATTAACACTTTTTATCTATAAGGTTGACTACCCCTAAAAAGTCAACACATGTCAACGGTCAACGGTCAACTTTGACCGGACTCGGCGAGTGCATACGGCAACTCGGCGAGTCTAGACGTTCTCACCAACTCTCTAGGATTCCCTTTCTACACGTCGAGTACTCCCCCCCCCTAACTCGACGAGTTACACCTGGAAGAATCGCGGGGCCACCCCGACTCAACTCGCCGAGTCTCAAGAACGACTCGGCGAGTCCCGGCTCGACTCAGACCTCATGACAACCCTTTCCAACTCGCCCTGACTCACTGGGTCAACTCCTGACCCGTCTGGACCACTCACTGGCCGGTCCAAGGCAATCTTCAAACTACTCGCCGAGTCTGCTCATCGGACTCGGCGAGTCCATTCCATGCAATCACTCAAACTTGCTTCTAAGGTCAGATCTACTCCAACAATTCATAGATCTGGCCCTCCTAGACTGATTCAACACGTAAAGTCCCAGTCTTGATGCATGAACAACCTTTATATGACTAATTATGAAGAATCTTCAACAAATCTCACTATACAAGGTCATGACCTCCATTGCTCTCTAAAAAGCTTGAAGGATGAGGCTCTCTGGACCTCTATGGATCCAGATCCGAAGTCTCATCACTAGCATGGGACTATTTGGCCATCAAATCAACTCAACAAAGCCACAAGAAACCCTAAAATCGATTATACCTCACAAAACAGGAGATGGGTCGAAATTATACCTTTAGATTGAAGGGTCAAGCTTCCAATCCACCAAATAGCAGTCCCCCTTTGCCTCCTCTTGACTAGAGCCTCCTTCTTCTTTGCTAAACAACACACAAATGTCAAGAAATGCCTTCTTTCACTCTCAAATCGCTAAAACACCTTTAGGGTATCTCTCTATGGACTGATGGATGCAAATGACGGCCATAAGGCCATTTAAATAGGTCCCAAACCCGAGAAATTAGGGTTTCATTAAACAGCGTGGACTCGCCGAGTCCATATCCTGGACTCGCCGAGTCCGAACGAATCCCGCGTCCAGAATCGCGACCCTACTCGGCGAGTCTGAGCTCCAACTCGCCGAGTCCCTCCTCAAAACTCAAAATATTAAAACAATAAAATACCTAGAGATCCGGGCTGTTACAGGTTTGAGATGGCTTGGATACTGGAAATGGTGGTTGGAAATGAGGGCATTATGTTCCTTAAATATGTACACTCCAAGATATTAGGGTTTTCTTTTTGGACCTAGTACGCCAAACATACTAGGTGGCTCCCACGATCATGCAAAGCGCATAAGTATGTTGCGCGTACTCAAGTGTACGCCCAACGTACCCAATTGCCACCCACTTCTCAATAAGGACTACTCTTGCCAAAACTTCAAACTATCATATCTTCTTTGTTATAAGTCTATTTCCAATGAACCTTTTATACACAGAAAGGTGGCAAGAAGCCCTATGCTTCAAGCAACTCATCACAGCCTCAAAATGTAACGCCCGTAGATCAGGGCTAGTAAATTTAGAAACGATAAGCGTCAAAAATGACTTCGATAGAATGTTATTTAGAATGAATAATCTTAACTAAGTTGTAGTATATGTTACAAGGATTCCGTACATATAAAGAACGCCGAAATCCGAGTTATAACGAAGAAGTTATGACCTGTCGAAGTTTCGCGACAGAACCGGCACGACACAGCGCGACATAAAAAGTGAATTTACGTTAGAGCGATATTTAGCCTTATCAATCTAAATGAAAGTCATAGAATACGTTAAACCGTGAGCGTGCATAAAAAGAACGCCCAAATCTGACTTCGTATGAGTAAGTTATGATTTTTCGAAGTTTCGACTTAACGGTATGCAACCCGAATACTCGATTTGAGACCGAAACAATCTAAATGAGAATCGAAGATCTCATTAATTGTAGTAAAACAATAAAAAGATAGGCGAAAACGGACGTCGGATGAAGAAGTTATGATTTTATAACGGAGTTTTCCTGTCCCGGCCTACTAAAAATAAATAATAAAAATAAATTCAAAATTAGCCGACGGAGTCTAAATGAAAGTTGTAGCGCGTAGTCTCCACCTACGCGGGGATATAAAGAACGTTGAAAACGGAGTTCGTATGAGGAAGATATGAATTTTTGAAGTTTATTAAATATTTTCGATATTTAATTTAATTATAAAATAACCGATATTATCCATGGGGGGAGTCAGCGAGCTGATCGACATTACGCCCAGCGTAATTGGGTTTCCAGCCCCCTATAAAAGGGTGTCGAGGGCATCCGAGTTCTTTGCTCATTTCTTCCCTTTCTCTCGCGTTTTTGCATCGTTTTTCGTGCAAGAATTATCCCGAAGCCCCGGTATCATTCCCGAGCCCCGAAGCAAGTCCCGAAGCCCCGAAGATCCCGAGAAGTGAAATTCCCGAGCCGAAG
Organism: Lactuca sativa; assembly: GCF_002870075.4. Taxonomy (NCBI): domain Eukaryota; kingdom Viridiplantae; phylum Streptophyta; class Magnoliopsida; order Asterales; family Asteraceae; genus Lactuca; species Lactuca sativa. The sequence goes on along the minus strand of NC_056627.2, from coordinate 321,698,036 downwards.
CTCTGCCCGCGAGGAATCCGGTTTTTGTGAAGATCTCCCAGATCTACCGAAGAATACTACTTCTACAAGCCGTAGTGTTGTCCGATCATCTTCTGATCAAGTGAGTGTGTAGTTACTTTCTTCTAACGCATAAATATTAAGTATTTGCTATGAAATACGAGCTATGTGTATAATATAAAGTTGTTTATATGTGTGGGTGTATAGTCCCTTTCATAAACACGGGTATAATACAAGTATTGTTTAAATGTATTAAGTATATGTTTGGGTGAGTGTGTGGTTACTTTCTTCTAACACATAAGTATGAAGTATTTACTACGAAATACGTGTTATGTGCTCATATATTGTTGTTTATTTGAGATATTGGTGGAATGGATGAACTATATAGGTTTTAATGAGTTAAACTGTATATGTATTTTATATCTACAAATATGTTGGGTAGGACATGGGCAGATGAGATCCGTGAGTATGGATCAGATCAAGAGATTAGTTTTAGATCCGTGAGTATGGATTAGACCAAAAGGTTAGTTTTAGATCCGGGAGTATGGATCAGGTAAAGAGATAAAACTTGTTATTAGTCTGGGAGTATGGATTAAGACTAAGTTAATTGTCCCTAATCCGGGAGTAGGGATTGGGCACAGTTATTGATCCGGGAGTATGGATCAGATCAGGATTAGGGTATAGTTAATTGTCCTTATTCCGGGAGCATGGATTGGGTACAATTATTGATCCGGGAGTATGGATCGGATCAGGAGGTTAGTTTTAGATCTGTGAGTATGGATCAGGTAGTCTTAGATCCGTGAGTATGGATCAGGTGAAAAGGTTAGTTTTAGATCCGTGAGTATGGATCGGGTGAAAATAATAGTTTTAGATCCGTGAGTAGGGATCGGGTAAAGAGGAAAATTTTAGATACGAGAGTTTAGATCGTGTCGTTGTGAGGATCGATGGGGTGGGATAAGAGTTGCCTTTATATGGTGAAATTGTACAAGTTTGAATGTTCTATATTTATAAATATATGATATAACATTGTGGGATGAAAACCCTATATGCTCACCAGGCTCCCAAGCCTGACCCACTCAGTTTTCTTTGTATCACAGGTATCGATATGAAGACATATTTCACAGATAGATTTAAAGGAGATATAAATCATTAGTGTAATTGAATGTAAGTTCTGTTTATGCTTATATGTCTGTATCGGAACATGACATCCCGAGGTTTTATTAGTAAATGAAAATACATTGTCTTTGAGAAATGTTTTGATAAGTTATTATCATATCTTGTTTTGGGAACAAATTCCGCAACCGTTTTCTTTAAAAGATTACTCCGATTTTATAAAACAAAGCATAAACAAATCGGTCTTTTCTGGCCGTGATTTCGAGGATGTCACAATTGGTATCAGAGCATTAGTTTAAGCGAACTAGGAATTTGTAAGAAGTTTCTAGACTTAAACTTATAGTGCTAAGTAATGATTGTGAGGAGTATGTCTAAAATATGTTAGGTAGTACACCTAAATTGACACAAGCACTGGTTTATTTTAGGAATGATGCCTAAAATGCTTTAATGTGCTAAATGTTTTGTGTGATAGCTATTTTGATGCTATTTTTTGTTCGGATCTATGGTCTGTTGCCGACCGAATCTGGAAACCTTATGTGTTTAGGATTCTAAGCGTATGACTACGATATTAGAACTAGCATGTAAACGTTTCGGGGTGACAGGGAGATTTATACGTTTATCGTAATTAAAGCTTTCTTATCTTAAATTCTCGCTTGGTACACCGAACGTCTGCTTGGGTGTACGAAAGGTCACGGTGAAGATATGTAGGGAATTAAGTAAATGGAAGAAATAAAAAGGCTTATGATAGTGAATGTCACCTATCGGAAGATGTAGTAAGAGTGGTATCTTTCCTTTTGAAAGTCTTATAAGATAACAGTACGTTTAGAGGAGTACGGTACGTCTGAAGTACACCTTCGATTGGCAGGATGATGGAAAGATTGGTGAAATTCTTGAAGTTGTCTCATCGTCTGGTATTTCCATCACCAATTGAGTTGAAGTAGAGTTGATGATTGAAGATTGAGAAATGAAGAAGTACTAGTAGAGTCTAGGGAAATTGTTTATGATTATTTGGACACATTCGTATGTGTTAAATTGTTTTGTGATTTTCTTGTATGGTGACTTAGTCGACTGCGGGACAATACTTGGGATGAGTATGAGTAGGTGTGAAAGGTAGTAGATGCATACACTGTTGGATAAGGTGTCTAAGTCCATAACTTATTTGGTATATACTTGACCCGACCCGGCATGGTCCATTTAGGTTGCATTTCATCCAAACTATTTATGGATAATTTTATGAGAGTTATACACATATGATTATTAATATATTGTAAGTTATAATATATTAATATGAATTTATTTAATTAGTGTTAGTCTTAAATTAATTATGAATTAATTTAGAGATTAAAAGGAAGACTAATTAGATTATGGGCTATTGGTTTTATATGGTGTGGGCTAACACTCATTTGTTAATGGGCTAGGCTTATATGGAAGTCCATGGATGATCCATGGATCTTTTTACCCATGGATCCTTGGAAAAGGAAAGGTCATGGGTTATTAGGGTTTCACCCTAATCATGTACACTATATAAGCATGCTTATGTTGCATGAAATAGCCACTAGTGTGACTAGTGTGACTAGAGTGTGTGTGTTTTGTGTGTGACCGATTTTATGTGTGTGTATACACTCTCTCAAAGTTTTCCAAGAGTTTGTGGTGATTTGTGATTCCATTTGAGGCATTCACACTATTGGTGCTTGACCCTCAAACTCCTTAGGAATTGAACTCATCATCAAAAGGTAAGTAATCTCATCTAATTCTTTTATGTTTAAAAGTACCCCATGCCATGTTAGATAGGTTATGAACCTTGGAAAAATTATTATTTTGCATGTATTTAGACAAACATAGATCCAAGGTTTATTAGGGTTGCATGCACACTTAGGAAGTGTTAGATTGCTCAAAACCCAACATATACTACCGGAAGCACAGGAGTCGCACTAGGATCAGGGAAAGTCACAAGGTTACCAAGAAGCTAGTGATTGATTCAGTTTTATTCTGGTATGTCATTACCATTGTTTCAGTAATGACTAGTAAGATGGTTGTTGTTCTGACCCTAGTGGTCATATCCAATTGGAGTCCGACTACGGTGAGTATGTTACGTGGTTTAGAGAACCTAGTTCGAAGTAACATCGGACGTAAGTTAGAAGATTGAAGTCAATGTGATCATTGGTATCGAACTCGTTGTTCATAAAGTTTGTAGCTAGAAATGCTACATGCTGAAATGTGATTATATCACATTAGAATATGAAGGAAGGTATATTCCATTCTGGAATTTAACTTTAAAAAGACCGAGTCTAAGCGTCGCATCGTGCGATGAGAGGTCAATAGAGCACGACCCATCGGTCTGTTACAATAGATAAAGGAAAATATTTATCCTAAAAAGAAGAAGGAGTTTACAATAAGGACTTATTTGGTAACTCGAAGGTTACGATTGAAAGTACAACATAATACGATAAGCAGAGGCAAAATTGAGCATCGTCTGCGATCAAGAAATCCATAGAGTTAAATACTCTTTCAAGGAAACATGGAAGTTACGATTATTACTTAGGATGAAGAGGTAACATGTGGAATCATTATGCAAGTCCTATTTCTTTGATGATTCTGGGACGTAATCATCCTAAGGAGGAGATAACTGTAACGCCCGTAGATAAGGGCTAGTAATTTAGAGACGATAAGCGTCAAAAATGACTTTTTGATAGAAGGTTATTTACAATGAATAATCTTAACTAAGTTGTAGTATATGTTACAAGGATTCCGTACATATAAAGAACGCCGAAATCCGAGTTATAACGAAGAAGTTATGACCTGTCGAAGTTTCGCGACAGAACCAGCACGACACAGTGCGACATAAAAAGTGAATTTACGTTAGAGCGATATTTAGACTTATCAATCTAAATGAAAGTCATAGAATACGTTAAACCATGAGCGTGCATAAAAAGAACGCCCAAATCTGACTTCGTATGAGTAAGTTATGATTTTTCGAAGTTTCGACTTAACGGTATGCAGCCCGAATACTCGATTTGAGACCGAACGGTTTTTAGTCGAAACAATCTAAATGAGAATCGAAGATCTCATTAATTGTAGTAAAACGATAAAAAGATAGGCGAAAACGGACGTCGGATGAAGAAGTTATGATTTTATAACGGAGTTTTCCTGTCCCGGCCTACTAAAAATAAATTCAAAATTAGTCGACGGAGTCTAAATGAAAGTTGTAGCGCGTAGTCTCCACCTACGCGGGGATATAAAGAACGTCGAAAACGGAGTTCGTATGAGGAAGATATGAATTTTTGAAGTTTATTAAATATTTTTGATATTTAATTTAATTATAAAATAACCGATATTATCTATGGGGGAGTCAGCGAGCTGATCGACATTACGCCCAGCGTAATTGGGTTTCCAGCCCCCTATAAAAGGGTGTCGAGGGCATCCGAGGTCTTTGCTCATTTCTTCCCTTTCTCTCGCGTTTTTGCATCGTTTTTCGTGCAAGAATTATCCCGAAGCCCCGGTATCATTCCCGAGCCCCGAAGCAAGTCCCGAAGCCCCGAAGATCCTGAGAAGTGAAATTCCCAAGCCGAAGCTCTGCCCGCGAGGAATCAGGTATTTGCTATGAAATATGAGCTATGTGTATAATATAAAGTTGTTTATATGTGTGGATGTATAGTCCCTTTCATAAACACAGGTATAATACAAGTATTGTTTAAATGTATTAAGTATATGTTTGGGTGAGTGTGTGGTTACTTTCTTCTAACACATAAGTATGAAGTATTTACTACGAAATACGTGTTATGTGCTTATCTATTGTTGTTTATTTGAGATATTGGTGGAATGGATGAACTATATAGGTTTTAATGAGTTAAACTGTATATGTATTTTATATCTACAAATATGTTGGGTAGGACATGGGCAGATGAGATCCGTGAGTATGGATCAGATCAAGAGATTAGTTTTAGATCCGTGAGTATGGATTAGACCAAGAGGTTAGTTTTAGATCCGGGAGTATGGATCAGGTAAAGAGATAAAACCTGTTATTAGTCCGGGAGTATGGATTAAGACTAAGTTAATTGTCCCTAATCCGGGAGTATGGATTGGGGACAGTTATTGATCCGGGAGTATGGATCAGATCAGGATTAGGGTATAGTTAATTGTCCTTATTCCAGGAGCATGGATTGGGTACAATTATTGATCCAGGAGTATGGATCGGATCAGGAGGTTAGTTTTAGATCCGTGAGTATGGATCAGGTAGTCTTAGATCCGTGAGTATGGATCAGGTGAAAAGGTTAGTTTTAGATCCGTGAGTATGGATCGGGTAAAAATAATAGTTTTAGATCCGTGAGTAGGGATCGGGTAAAGAGGAAAATTTTAGATACGAGAGTTTAGATCATGTCGTTGTGAGGATCGATGGGGTGGGATAAGAGTTGCCTTTATATGGTGAAATTGTACAAGTTTGAATGTTCTTTATTTATAAATATATGATATAACATTGTGGGATGAAAACCCTATATGCTCACCAGGCTCCCAAGCCTGACCCACTCAGTTTTCTTTGTATCACAGGTATCGATATGAAGACATATTTCACAGAGAGATTTAAAGGAGATATAAATCATTAGTGTAATTGAATGTAAGTTCTGTTTATGCTTATATGTCTGTATCGGAACATGACATCCCGAGGTTTTATTATTAAATGAAAATACATTGTCTTTGAGAAATGTTTTGATAAGTTATTATCATATCTTGTTTTGGGAACAAATTCCGCAACCGTTTTCTTTAAAAGATTACTCTGATTTTATAAAACAAAGCATAAACAAATCGGTCTTTTCTGGCCGTGATTTCGGGGTTGTCACACAAAACTCCATGAACAAAAGCCACAATTCAAAAAAATCGAACCAACGCCTTCATCGATACTCTTGGACTCTAAAGCACAACCCAAACTCTTTTATCACATAAGCTACCTTATCCATATCCAAAGTTAGCCTAGACTTTCTCCCTTAAAGCCTCAAAACCTTCTCATACTCGGATTACGACCCACGAGCCTTAAATTACAAAAGCTTCTCATACTCTGATACCTCGATACAACATCATAGAATCTCACAATAGCTTGTCACGATCACTGATCTTTAACTTACACAACTCAAAACCCTTGAAGTACTACAACTCATAATTTAAAGTATGGCGGAATCATTAATGACTGAGAACGCATTTACGACAATCCAAAACCCCATCCTCTACAGATCAAAACCCGTGCAAAATTACACATACCGACTCTAAAGTTGATCAATTGTTTCCCCTCCTAGAGTATAGATAGAAATCTATATGTTGAACTAGCAAATCTCTCAACAATTGAAACTTGACCTCACGACCCAACCTCCTCGAAACTCGAATATTTGCAAACTGAAAGAAACACTTATCACAACAAGATCCCTATCCAACGGCTACCTACCATGAAGACACTCATTCTCCCCTAAGCACATACAACATGCATCATATCGCTCTGTACTCTACCTTGACTACCACAAGACCCAAGTCTCATATATTCGGACCGTAGATCCCTATAACCTAATCTTCTGAACCGCAACTCAAAAATATTGTTGATCCTCTCAACAAAATACCAAGTTCTCCACCCACCTAGGGTTCGAACCATAGCCAATCGGCATACAAACCAAACTATACTACAAACTGGCTCACCAGTTATACCATACTCAACTCTTGGAACGTACCTCGCAACACTCGATGATCTTCTAGATAAAGACCAACCAACTCCAAGTATTCTGAATCTCAAATGGAAACCATGGAAACCTCCCAATGTGACTGCCTCCAGTCACCCAGAATCTCATCTGGCTGCACACGCAAATATTTCGACAGTCCTAAAATAGCACTGACTCTTTCTCTAGAAATAATGGACTAACGTACACTTTATTCTTTGAGTCCTTAATCACCACCCCATCGCAAGAATCAAAATAGAAACAGGATACCTCACTCTTATAGTCGATTCGTAGCATAGACACGAAGGTCTCCATCCCGAGATACTCCCCCTGGTTACCTGGAACTGTTGTTGGAACACGCCTTACCATACTCATTTGAGGCGCATCCCTGTCCTCGTATGTCACAGTCCCCACTGATGACTCTCTCCTGGCATGAGGAATAACTCAGGGCACTCTTACCACAAAAATCCCTTTGGTGCTAATACCACAACTATCTGGTACCCCACGGGGTCTTCCTCTAATCCCTGAGATCAGAAGCTCACTCACCCTTCCTTCTAACACGGAAAATGAGAATAATATAATTCTCGTCATAGAAATTGCCCTCACACTCCATAGGCCAATCACTTAACTCAGACTGCAAACCTCCATGACGCATCATCTCCACTCCTTTTGAGTCATGCGACTCCAATTGGCACCTCACCGGTCAAATCCCTCGAGGCCTAAACTCGATTTTTCCTCGCCAAGTATACTCCATTTAAGCTCGATCAACTGGGCCCTCTGGACCTACAAATTACCATATCCCCTCTTAGTCTGAACAACCACAGTCGGATAACCGGTAAAGATGGAACACACTCTGCCACGAATAGTGGTAACCAAACCATGTTATCTCCCCTCAACCTGCTACTTAGAACCTCTGGACTTCTCCATGTTTCAAGTATGGTTCCTCTGTTTTCAGTAGTATAGGCCCAATACTACCTTCAACATCTACCCATACTTTCCTCAAGGGTCGTCCCCGATTTCCTATGTAGTTGCTCAACTTTCCCTATAGACCAATCTCATTCCACATGCTCACTCCCCAACGAATACTGCATGTTAAACAACACACTCATTGGACTGAAATTACTCCCTAGGATCTCCTAGGTTCCCACACTCCTTTGCCATCAGCTGCTGAAGAACCCCTATCGCTCATGAGTTCCACAAATCACAAAGCAAGTAGCATTCGGGCATCAAGCAACCTCCACCAGCACATAAAACCACTCTGGCATACAACTCCAATTGAATTATCCACAGCACATAATGCATCACCGAACTCAGGCAATCCTACCTCTCAACTCCTCAGAGATCTCTAATTACACATATACAACACTACTGGATCACATAACAGGCATAAAAGCATATGTCCTAAGCAGGCACACTAGCATGCAATTCTGAGCAGATCTATAGCCCTAAAATAGCATGCAGTTCTATCAGCTCATAATAACAACATATAATGCACGCGAGTAATGTAGGCGTAGTTTCGCGGATCTCGGGTCATGAGTTGAGTATCAGATTAGATATGAGTGATTACAATTTTGTTGTCATACCAGACTCTTGTGTTTGAGTTTGGCTCTATCTGAATAAAGGATGGGCGGGTTGGGATTTTGGATTTTCAGATGGGTTTAATTCTGAGTGGTTATGATTTCCATCTGATGTTTTAGAGCTAGTTGGATTGGTTCGTTTGGTTTGAGGAGGACCACGACACACATGGAATTAGCAAGCAGTAGACGAAGAAGGTCGGAGGTGATGTGTGACTGTAGATCGGTTGTAATATTCGCTTGGGGTAAAATGAACTTAGTGATTGCGTGTACAGTGTGATTGGTTGAGATAGCCCAGTTGGATTGGACGACTGTGCAGTCGTATTGCCGGATGTGCTTGGGTAGCCTTGGTGTTCCAACTGTTGGGTCGGGAGTCGATCCTGTATTCGGATTTGATGCTCAACATTGGAAGGTAGTTGGAGTTGTGTTGTCAGATATTAGTGGATAGTTTCGGTCGGGTATGGTCATTCAGTTCGGGGCCGGAGTTGAATCGTCCTAGGATTGGTAGTGGGATGGGTCAGTCTGACGGGAGGTCAGACCTAGTGTAGGGATTCGGTTTCCATGTGGATAGACTGGTTTTCATTTAGTGATTGAGGGCAGAGTATTGGGGTTTATTCTTCAGATGGTTTCTGATAGCAGTATCGGTGATTGGTCCTTGGTGAGAGGTGACCCCTTCGTTCCTTTTGAGTTTCATTCAGGATCGACCAGTATGTCCGACATGAGTGATCAACAGCTGATCATGGTCAACAACTTGTTCCCATCAGTCGCAACAAGATAATTAGACTTAGAAGTGTTTTATCGGGTCTGTTATTCGATGAGCAATTGACATGGTGATATTCTGCAGGGGTGGTCTGTCGGGGAGACATACCAATATAGATTCCAGGTTTCAGAGAGGCAGAAGTAGTTCTACATCGGCAAAGAGTTCATCTTTCTTTGGGTTGGAAGTTCCTGATTGGTTTCGATGGTCTTAGGGAGATCATTGTATGTTCTGAGTTTTTCGGTTGCACTTCTAGGGTTGTTGATTCGTTATACGTGTTGATAAGGAGCGATTTCAAAGGCGAAATCTAATTTAAGTGGGGGACAATTGTAACATCCTGTTCCGGATCATTTTTTGATTTAAGGCTCATGGGTCGTAATCCGAGTATGAGAAGGTTTTGAGACTTTAAGGGAGCAAGTCTAGGCTAACTTTGGATATGGATAAGGTAGCTTATGTAATAAAAGAGTTCGGGTTGTGCTTTAGAGTCCAAGTGTATCGATGAAGGCATTGGTTCGATTTTTTTGAATTTTGGGTTTTGTTCATGGAGTTTTGAGGTTGTGATTTGGCGAGAGTTCTTGATGAGGGCTGATCCATTATATAATAGAACGAAGTGAACAAGTTGCTGGAATTTCAACAGTGAGTTCTTGGATGATATACGGATTAGAACCGAGACGACCGATGCCTCAAGCCCATGGTTTTCTTTTTTCCGACATGCAAAATGACTCGCCCTGTCTTTCTTATCAAATCCGAGAGCACCATATCCTCTCTTTCCGATCTCATTCAGATAATAAGCCAGTCCGGTTTATTAGATAGTGAGTGGGTAAGATAGGTGCTTGGTTTGTCTCCAAATGCGTCATGGTATGGAATTATTTGGACTACAAAGGCAAACCAGATTATAGAACAGGATTTGATAAGAGTTGTTTGAAGCGTAGGGCTTCTCGCCACCCTTCCATGGATATAAGGTTCGTTGGAAATGGACTTATAACAAAGAAGATATGATAGTTTGAAGTTTTGGCAAGATTAGTCCTTATTGAGAAATGGGTGGCAATGGGGTACGCTGGGCGTACACTTGAGTACGCACAACATACTTATGTGCTCTGCATGACCATGAGAGCCACCTACTATGATGGGCGTACTAGAGGGTACTTTGGGTGTACTAGGTCCAGAAAGAAAACTCTAATATCTTGGAGTGTCCCTATTTAAGGAACATGATGGCCTCATTTCCAGCTACCATTTCCAGTATCCAAGCCATCTCAAACCCTAATCCCATTTCTCTAGTTTGTGTGAGGGTTTGTGGCTCATTTGAGTGTTCTTATGGAACTTTTGGTGAAGAATGAGTCTTGAAGGAAGGAAAGTGTGTGCTTCTAGCTTGTGGATCTGAGTTCTTATCTAGTCGGTGCATCCTCCAGAGGTATCAAGCTTGAAACTTGCTCATTGTTGTGATATTTTTGGTTTTGGGTCCATTTCTAGGGTTTTATGTCCCAATCTTGAAGCTTTATGAGTTTGATGAACTCCAGAGCATAATACATGTCCTTTATTGAGTATTTGGTGGTCTAGATTCACAAAAATGAGATTTTGGTCGTTTAGACCTCCTCATGCATGTATTAAGATAAGTAAAGAGAGTCTTAATGGTTATGTTTGGAAGTTGGGCCCATTAAGACATGCAAACTAATAAAGTTGCCAACTTTATCAGTTAGTGGCTTCTAATGAAGCTTCCCTGAGGTTTGGATGTTTTTGGCTGAAGTGGTTAAGTCGCAAATGGAGTTTTTGGGTCCGAGTATTACGCCCCGTGTAAGTCCTAATACTCCCCGCGTACTAGTCTAGTTGCCCCGATCAGGATTTTCGTGTATGCTGAGCGTACCAGGGGAGCTACGCCCCGCGTAGTCCTGTTATGGGCTCATTGCGTTTGGGCTTCACATCCTTAGGTTGTTTGTTGGACTTGCTGTTGGGCTCTGGGCCATCTTGGAGTATTGTTGTACTAAAAGAAACGTTGGGCTTAGGATAAGGCTCATATAGGGTTGGGCCTAATTTGGAAATTCGGGCCGTTAGTAGGCCTATGTGAATCTTTTTGGTCTTGGGCCATGGTGGGCCCAATAAGTTGGGTTAGTAGTGGGCCTGGTTAGTCTGGTCACCCTTGGGCTTAGTGATGAGGTGTAGCCTTGTATAGTTTTTGATTATGGTGTTGGGTTGTTTTGGCCAATTCAGGAACCAATGTGCAACGGCAGCGGCAATGTAGGATTTCGCATGTTGCGGTTAAGGTGAGTCTTCTCACTATTCTTACATTTGGGTAATGCATGAGTGACCGGAGGGTCTTATTTGTGTTATTTACTGGAGGGTCTTATTTATGTTGTTGACCAGAGGGTCTTATTTATATTATTGACCGGAGGGTCTTATTTGTATTACTGACCGGAGGGTCTATATGCTTTATGTGTTATTATGCATTCTGTCTTTGTGACTTATGTTGTTATATTATTCTGTATATATGTTGAGCTATGGTCGGAGGGTCCATACCGAGCCGTGAGACTGGAGGGTCTTCACTGAGACACACGACCGGAGGGTCCATACCGAGCCGTGAGACCAGAGGGTCTTCACCGAGACACATGATCGGAGGGTCCATACCGAGCCGTGAGACTGGAGGGTCCTCACTGAGACACCTGACTGGAGGGTCCTTACCGAGATATATCCATGAGAGGCTTATTATTTGTGTATGTGGTATTTTGGGGAACTCACTAAGTTTCGTGCTTACCGTGTTGAGTTAAATGTGTTTCAAGTACTTGTGTAGATTCCGGGAAGGCAGAGGCATGATTGTACACATCCGTCGGCTTATGAAGATTTGAGGATTTTGGGATACTTTGATATTGTTTGATAATAACTTATAATTTTTGTGATGATTGGAATTTATGAGTAATATTTTGAGAATTAAAAATGAAAAATTTGTCTTGAAATTTGAGGCGTTACATGTAGTATACACAATCTGATTCTCCTACGATTACCACCATCGACTTTGTAAAATGTGACTTTCACCCCCCTCGACTTTGAACTTTATAAAATTCATTAAGTTATAAAAAAAAATCTATTATGTGTTTATTTTTATATATGTGTAGATGTAAATTCAAGGTGGTCAACGTTTCGACATAAATTTAGAAATTTCGACATTTACTTATAAAAAAAACTTACTTTCTTTTAATATGTACGTGTTGGTATAAATTTGAGTTTGTATACGTTTCGATGTAATATTTTTTTCATTTTCATCTTTCAAGTTTGTCTAATTTTTGACGTAAATCTTTTTTTATGTTTAATTGCTTGTTGCTAAGCATTTTGTTTGGCAAGATTTTAGTCCTTGGCTTTTTGCTTTGGCAACTTAATCCCTCCTAAGTTTCTATGCATGGCTTAGTCCGTGACTTTTTCTATTGTTACCGAAATAGTTAAATTTCTTAAATCTATAAAGGAAATTGACTTGTTAAGGAAATTAACTTTTCGGTTTGTTCACATCTGAGTAACTATTTTTTTTGTACACATCTAGGTAACGAACTTGTTGAAAATGTTCACATATGACCGACTGTAGCAAGTTACATCAAATATGAACAAAATGAAAAGGTAATTATCATGATAAGCCAATTTTCATTTTTATTAAGGTAGTCGATTATAATGTTTGTAATATTAATATATTCAGTTAAATTTCCTTAAAACAGTCTTTATGACCATTTAGGAGCATTTAAATTTGACACGACATGTTGGAGCCGTTTTGGTAGCATAATTTTCAAATAGCTATATCTACATATCTATCTATATATATATATATATATATATATATATATATATATATATACACACACACTAGGTGTAAGACACGTGTATTACACGGGTTTTTAAAAAAAATAACATCAAGTTCTAACATTAAGTAATTTTTAATGTAATACTTTGTTGATAATTTTGAATTTTGTTTGTAACACCCTGTTTCCAATCGTTTCATAATTCAGAGTCGTGACCCAAAATTTCCGAACTTAAACCCAAAATTCATAAAAGGACCGAAATAGGCTTAGGGCCTTTAGGAAAGAGGGATTTAGACCCATGTGGGTTTAGGTAATGTAGGTTAGATGATCCAGGAGTTTGAATTGTGATTTGGAACCCAAGGGTATATTTGTAAAGTGGCAGTTCGGGCCTTTTATGAATTTTGGGTTTAAGTTCGGAAAGTTTTAATGCAAAGGATAGTTGATAGATATATATATATAGATTCTCATACCTATCTGTGGATAGAAAGAATGTCAAATTTGGACTTAGAACGAAGGAGTTATGGCTGATTGAAGTTAGGAGTGTTTTGGAGCTTAGGCTAGTACGCAACATGTAGAGTCGAGATTGATCACGGGTGACCTTCAAGTACACCAGGCGTACTCAGGAGTACACGGGGCGTACTCCAAACAACTAAAAAGCCTAATATCTAGGATTTTACCCCTATTTAGGCTCATTATGTCCCTTGAGCCTTGTCTCTTATCAGCCTCAATATCTCTTAAACCCTAATCTCGACGCTTAGCCACCATCTTTAGTTCTTGAGCTCTTGGGAGGAATCTTGGTGTGTTCATGTGCATTTTGAAGAGATTAAAGGTTATTGAAGATTCATCACTTGGAGTGAAGCTTAGAGATCCAGAATTGACACCTCTTTTGTAATCTATTGATGGTATATGTTCTTATCTTGGCATCTCTTTGATTAAATCTAGTTTTGTGTGATTTATGGCCTATTTTGGTCTCTTGGGTTTGTCCTTTTGAGAAAGAATTGCTCCTGGTGCTTGGTCACTAGATCTGGACATTTTAGGGGTCCCAATTGTGTAAAATGTCATCTCGATGATTGTTATCCATCCATGCATGTGTATTTAGCTCCTTTGTTGGAGTTACGAAGTTAGGGCTTGAATTTGGGACCCTTTGAGCCATGCAAAAGCTCAAAGTTAAGGACTTTATGGATTAAGTCATGTTTTGGAACTAGTTCTGAGCATTCGACATTTTGGCTTAAAGGTTTAAGAACTTTTTCTAGATGAATTCAGGGCAGTCAGCGTACGCGGGGCGTACCTCAGGTACGCAACGCATACTGGGTCAGCACCCCACGAGTTGGTCAAAATCTAGAGTATGCAGAGCGTACTAACTGAGTACGTCGGGCATACTCAGTTAGTGTGGACTTCCTTGACCTGTTGACTGTTTGACCTTCGGCCACTGACCAGAAGTTTGACAAGAGTTGACCAATGGGTATTTTGGTCCCTTTTAGGAATTTGGACCTTCTTGGGTCAGGCCCATGATGGGTTTTTGGCCCAATAAGGATAGTGGGCCATAATGGGATTTTGTTGCTATTGATTTGGGCTTCAGATTTTGGGTCAAGTGAAAAAAGGGTAAAATGGACTTTTACCCTGAGTATTAGGCAATCGAACTAGGATTTCAGCTATGGGTTGTGGACCAATTATTTATTGATATTCTTTGATGTTGTTAGCATGTGGATTTTCCAGATCGACAGTCTGAGCTTTTATTTGAGATATTCGGCAGCTTGAGGTGATTTTCCTCACTGTGTTTGGCGGGTCGAATGCAACAATGTCAGCCCATGATTTGTTATGTTTAGGATGCTAGATGTCTGCGTGACTCTTTGCATGTGTTATGTGTTGGTATGCTTACCGATCGGGGCCCGATGACCACTATGTATGTTATGTATCTTTGTGATTATTTCATGTGCTATGTGTTTATATGTTTATATGTTTATATGTATACTTGGCGGGACCCGATGACTAACAAATTTATATACCGAGCGAGGCTCGATGTCGGGCGGGGCCCAATATGTATTTATTATGTATGGTATGTGGTATTTTGGGGAACTTACTAAGCTTTGTGCTTATGATTTTCAGTTTATGTTTTCAGGCACTTCTGGTTCGAAGGGTTAGAGCTCGGGATGATTGCAGTGCACACACCACCTCGTTCCGCATTTTATGATTACTCTGAATTTTTATGATATAGTTGACACACTTTGTTCCACCATGGTTTACGATGATGTTTTAGATAATCATTCAATTAATTTGAAAACAAAATTTTTGGTCTTAAAGTTTGGGATGTTACAAGTTGGTATCAGAGCATTATTTTGAGGGATCCGGGCATACTCGCGGGTGTGTTTGAACTCAAACTCAGATTTTGGTAGATTTTTTCAAAAAGAAATGTTTTATAAAAGGGGTTTTCTAATAAAATAAGAAGGGTGTGGTGCATGCATTCGATCGAGCTCAAGTAAGTTTTCCCAAAATACCCATACATGTTTTATGATATGATTTGATTTGTGAATTTGTGAATCGCATGCTAGTAAGGGCTAAGGATCTACTCAGGATTTTCATGATAGAATGCTAGGAGATATGCCTTTATATGCCTACTATATGAGCTTGTATACTTGCATGATAGTATTGATCAGTCAGTAATTGGATGGCATGTTTAGGTTATGCTTGTTCTGATTACTCGATACTCAAATGCTGCTTGCTTTATGCTTTTAGGAGTTTCCATTAACCTCACCTAACTAGTAAGCGAGTATATTAAGTTACATATTGTTGAGAATATATAATTTTAGAAGGTTGGGTTTTAACTCTATTGTGCAGCTCTTGTTTGAGTCTAACCATTGTAGTGTGATACCTTTCATTCAAAGAATTATCTGGTGACGGCAATATGTAATTGTATCCATAATCTAGTTAGAGGATTTTAGGAGGAGCTCCTTATGCAGCTGATGGTGGGGAGTAGTGTGGTGTTTTCCCCAGGTACATCGGTCCTTTTCACAGTTTTGGCATGGGTGGGTCGGGTTGCTTATCCCTTGGATCTTCCTGGGTTGTTTAGTTAGATCCATAACGCGTTTCACGTCTCTTAATTATGGAAATGTTTGGTGGATGGATTGGCATGAGATGTGATGCCTTGTAGCCTAAGAGGAATTATATGTTATCCTAGATTTGAAATCTTTCTTGATAGGAAGCGAGATTGAGATGTCCTCTGTATGGATGTGGCTTGGAGTGTAATTGCACGAATGTTGCTTGCTTTGTGCTTTGTGGGTCTCATGATGATGAGAGTTAACTATTAAGTGAATATGTTAAGTTACATGTGGCATAGGTTAAATAATCTCAGAGTGACGGATTTGACCCTACTGCACAACTCTCGTGTAAGTCTAATTTGATGGATTTTGAGCACTATATCACTCCTATGGTGTACATGCAACCCTAATGCTTTGGATCTAGGTTTTTATCAAGTCATACATACAATTCTAATCATCCAAAGTATGAACCCTAACTAGCATACAATTTTCGAGATTTATAACCTAAAACAAAGTTAGGTGAATACCTTTTCCTTGTAGCTTGTAGATCTTGATCTCCAAGAGCTTAATGCCCCAATTGTTGCACCTCTAGTGAGTCACAAACACCAAGTAGCAATTGGAAGAATATGAGAGAGGTGGGAAGGCTCTAAATATCGGCTGGGATTTCCTCTTAGGATGTGGTGGCCAATTTTAGGGATCCTAGGGGTTCCTTATATAGCTGAGCTACTAGGGTTTCTGACTGGAACTCTAATTCTCTGCTTAGGCCTTAATCAACCCAATAGATCCTTCCAGAAGCCCCCTTTGGACGAAATCTATGTGGGCTACACATAGAATTTCTTCCATCTCTTCCTAGGGATCCATAAGTCCAACTTGCAACTATCATATAATTGCAATATCAGTCCCCGTAATTTAATTAGTCTCTTTTGATCATAAAATTAATTCCAAATTAATTTCTGATCAATACTAATTAAATAATACGATTTCTCAATTAATATATTATTCTTCTAATATATTAATAAATCATAATTAACCTCAATCTCCATAATTCATCCTATCAAATTGCTATGGTGAAGGCAACCTAAAAGAACCATGCTACTATCGGGTTAAGTACATACTAATTATAGTTATGGGCTTAGACACCTAATCCAAAAGTCTCCCACTTGGATAAGTCTAATAACTATAAATGCAAGTACGACTTCAAAATCCGATTAGCAACTCTGACCTAGTCAATGACGCGTCCTTTAGATAAGGGATCATGTAATCCTCCGTTTTGCAAGATATCGTGTGGGCAATGGCATGGAACATAATCATTCTTAATGTCCAACAGTTTGTTTCCTAACTTCTGATTTGTTTGACATAGAACTTAATTAAACACATCAATTCAGTCCTAACCGAACCCGGCACATAAGTTAGCACAAAATCATCAAGGGGCCCAAGATATCGCTTTTACCCTCCTGGGATAAAAGGAATAGATAAAAATTGACTTATATGCTTGTACTGTTTACTCATTAAATCGTACACAACAAAACGTTTTATAACATCAAGTTATTGATGCGTTTACGCACTATCAATGCACAACTAACTCGCAAACAACAACTCTTATTTCTTGGTTTAAAGATTATACGATATTATCATCTCACAATCGCTCGTGATAAATTCCATGAAGTGATTCAAATGAGTGTGGGTTTAATCTAATACTCAAATCTTGTTTCAAGAGCACTCATGAACGTTGCATCAAACCTTTGCTATATCTAAACACTTAGACAATCTACAAACCAATTCATGACAGTCTAACCTCATAACTTACTCCCAAAGTATGATTGACTATGAATAATTTAAACAATCTAATTTTTCTGGTAGTAAAACATGCAAAAGTGAAACAATAGTAAACAATTGACACAAGATAATAAACTTTACTCATAAATAAAACTCCTTTATTTAATCATCAAATGTCAATTACATTTTATCTATTTCAAGTTTCTAAACAACTATCTAATCGCTAAAACTAATATCGTCCTTCAGACCAATGTTCCTCGCATGCTGTAAGTGCTTAACCTTACTCAGACCCTTTATATGGGGATCTGTCGGGTTATCCTCTGACGATACCCTCTTTACTACGAGGAGTCCCTCTTCTACCCAATGTCTGGTGAAGTGGTATTTTATGTCAATGTGTCTAGATCTACCATGATCCCTCGGTTCCTTAGTTAAGGCAACCGCTCCTTCGTTATCACAGAAAATCTCCATAGGCTCCTTTATGTCTGGTACAAATCTAAGGTCTCCAATGAAGTTCTTCAACCATATTGCATCCTTCGATGCTTTGCTCGCTGCTATGTACTCTGATTTTCACGTTGAATCAACCACAGTCTCCTACTTGGAACTTTTCCAAGTGATTACCCCTCCATTCAGGGTAAATTCCTAGCCCGACTGAGAGCGGAAGTTATCTCTGTCGATTTGAAAGTTGGCATCACTATACCCTGTCACTCTCAAGTCATCACTCCCACCAAGGGTAAGGACTCATTCCTTAGTCCTTCGTAGGTACTTAAGAATATTCTTCACTACAGTCCAATGTGCTCTACCCGGGTTCCCTTAATATCGACTAACCATGCTCAATGCAAAAGCCACATCAGGGCGAGTACATGTCATAGCATAAATGATCGAGCCAACTGTGGAAGCATATGGTACTTGAATCATTTCCGCTATCTCGACATCGATACTCGGACTCTGAGTCTTACTCAGTTTGGTATTGCTTTGGATTGGCAGTTCCCCTTTCTTGGATTTCTCCATGCTAAAACGTTTCAGCACCTTGTCCAAGTACTTTGACTAAGTCCTATTAGTCTTATACTTATGTTTCTCAATATCCTTATCCCAATAATATAAGCAGCTTCTCCTAGATCCTTCATAGCGAAACAGTTCCCAAGCCAGGACTTAACCTCATGCAAGGTCGGGGTGTTGTTTCCTATGAGTAGTATGTTATCAACATACAATACTAGAAAGCTAACTATACTCCCACTAGCCTTGACATACACACATGACTCATCCTCGCTTCTCGAAAATCCAAACTCTTTGAGTTTCTCATCGAAACAAAGATTCCATCTATGAGACACTTGTTTGAATCCATAAATGGATTCCTCAAGCTTGCACACTCTATTGGGGTATTTGACATCCACAAAACCTTCTTGCTAACACATGTAAACATCTTCATCCAGCTTCCCGTTAAGGAAAGTGGTTTTTACATCCATCTTCCAAATTTCATAATCAAGAAACACAACGATGGCCAACATAACCCTAATATACTTGATCTTGGGCACTGGTGAGAAGTTCTCATCATAGTCAACCGTTGGGGTTTGAGTAAAGCCCTTCGCAACCAATCGTGCCTTGAACATATGCACTTTCCCATCCATGTCGGTCTTCTTCTTGAAGAACCACTTGCACCTGACTGTCTTACGACCTGATACATTGTCAACCAAGTTCCAAACTTGATTTTCATACATGGACTGAATCTTCATGTCCATTGCCTCTTTCTATTTTGTAGAGTCTGGGCATGCCATGGCTTCCTTGTAGTTTTTAGGTTCATCCAAATTTATCAGTGTACTATCGCTAATAAACGTATCACCTTCAGCTGTTATCTGAAAACCATACAACACAGGTGGAACACTAACTTTACCGGAACGTCTTAGAGGTAAGGACTCGTCAACCGGTTCAACAGGAATCTATTCCTCAAGTTGATTGCTAGTGTTAGAGGTTCTTTCACCGCTTGACTCTTGAAGCTCTTCAAGATTAATTTGCCTCCCACTGTCCTCTTGGCATATGAGTTCTCTCTCGCATAAAACCCCTCTCCTTGCAATGAATACAACATTGTCACTCAGTCTATAGAAGAGATATCCAAAGGACTTCTGTGGATAGCCGATGAAAATACATCGCTCACTACGAGGTCCAAGCTTGTCGTGAGTCTCTCGTCTTACGAAAGCCTCACAACCCCAAACCTTGATATGTGCCAACGAGGGAACCTTCCCTGTCCACATCTCGTGAGGTGTTTTGGCAACCTTCTTAGTTGGGACTAGATAAAGGATATGGACAGAATTCTCTAAGGCATACCCCCAAAATGAGATAGGTAACGAAGCTTAACTCATCATGGAACGAACCATGTCCAACAAGGTTCTATTGTGCCTCTCAGCTACACTATTGAGTTGCGGTGTCCTAGGTGGCGTCAATTATGAAACAATACCACATTCCTTGAGATAGTCGTGGAACTCAATACTCGGATACTCACCACCCCTATCGGATCTTAGCATCTTTATCTTCCTGCACAATTGATTCTCCACTTCTTTTTTAAACTCTTTGAACTTTTCAAACGTTTCCGACTTGTGATTTATTAAGTAGATATACCCATATCTGCTATAATCGTCAGTGAATGTAACATAGAAGCGCTTAGCATCCCTTTTGGTGGATCTGAAGGGCCCACACACATCGGTTTGTATGAGATCCAACAATCCCTCACCTCTTTCACAAGTACCAGTAAAAGGTGATTTAGTCGTCTTTCCAAGCAGACAAGATTTGCACGTGTCATTCAACTTTAGGTCAAATGACGCGAACACTCCATCCTTTTGGAGTTGGGCCACGCGCTTCTTGTTGACATGTCCAAGACGACAAGGCCACAAACATGCCTTGTCCAAACCATTGGATAAATCAATATGCAACACATTAATTGTCTACAACCATCACAGTTTCATATATAACATTACAAGGCAATGCTTCAAAATAAAAAGTACCATATAGAAAGCATTAATAGAACCAATTTCATTATTGAATGAAAATCTAAAACCTTGTGTATGCAAACCATGAAAGGAAATAATATTCCTCGTCATTTCTGACGAGTATCAACAATCGTTCAAATCTAATCCTAACCCACTACTAAGCACTAAAGAATAAACTCCAATCTTGATGACAGGTAACACTCTCCTATTCCCCATGATCAAGTTCATCTTCCCATGTTCCACATCCCTACTTCTTTTTAGCCCTTGTAAATCAGAACAAATGTGAAAACCACATCCTGTATCAAGGACCCAAGAACTAGCATGCGATGATTTTTTAGATTGAATAGTATAAATACATGTGAAGGTGGGCTTTATCTTCCTATCCTTGATATCTTGCAGATACTTCGGGTAGCTTCGTTTCCAATGTTGTTTGTCATGACTGTGAAAGCACTCTGCATCTTTTGGATTGGATGAAGGAGCAGCAGAACCACCCTTTCCTTTGGACCCATTTGAAGAGGATCCATCATGAGACTTTCCCTTGTGATTCTTAGAGAGAGCTTTCCTCTTCTTCCCCTTCCCTTGTCCAATAGCCAAGACATGGGCAACATCAGTAGGAGTGGTTGCAACAGCTTTGCCTTTCAACCTACTTTCAGCAGTTCTTAACAACCCTTGAAGCGTGCTCAAGGTGACTTCCTCCTTGTTCATATAATAAGTCATCTTGAACTGATCATAACAAGCAGGAAAAGAGTGGAGAATGATATCAATCGCCAACTTTTCGTCAAAGTTGACATTCAACTTGAGCAAACGATCCACATACCTTTGCATTCTTTAAAAGTGGCTCGTGATAGACTCTCAATCTTTCACTTTGTTCGTTATCAACGACGCAAAGATCTCATACCTTTCTTGATGCGCAATTTGAGGGTACTTTTCCATCAAGTCTTGGTGTATCAAATAAGGCCAATAGTCCTCGTAGAACCGCTGCAGCCCAGGATTCATAGTGGCTACCATTATACACGACACCTTTGTCGCGTCCTTTTAGTGAGCCCTATACTCAGCAATTTCTTCAACGGAAGCTTTAGTTTTGTCTATCTTTTTGAGCTTTTCATCGAGGATGTACTCTTTTTCCTCGTATCGGAGGGCCATGCGGATGTTGCGGATCCAATCATTGAAGTTGGACCCATCGAAGGTGACCCTCCCACAGCTGTTTAAAAGAGAAAAGGAGCTTGAAGGGTTCGAGCTTGATGCGTTGTTTGAGCCAGACATCTGAAAAAGAAAAGGAACAAAATTTGGATTAGATAAGCAATCCTTAATATAACACCCAAATGAAATATTAAGGCTAGGAC
Organism: Lactuca sativa; assembly: GCF_002870075.4. Lineage (NCBI taxonomy): Eukaryota > Viridiplantae > Streptophyta > Magnoliopsida > Asterales > Asteraceae > Lactuca > Lactuca sativa. The sequence goes on along the minus strand of NC_056627.2, from coordinate 321,675,997 downwards.
CCAACACCATAACTCACAATTCAGAAGAGGGATGTCGTGATCCAATTGCAAATTATATGAAAGTGTGTAAATGACGAGTTACCAATTTCCACCATGAAAAACGAAATGAACATTTAGGTTTTAAATGAAATGAAATTCTTATATTCTTTTGAGATTCATTGAACTTTTCAATGGCATGTTTAATCTCTATTATGCCCTTCAAGTTTGTGACTAGAATACCGAGGATCACAAACAAGGTGTGAATAACCATGCAAATTAGCTTGGTACTCTCAAGTCATTTACCGCCTAGTCAATGTGCCGGTTAACTACACGCGCTCCATTGATCTATGATAATTCTCGAGCTACCCTTCGCCACCCTTATTAGTCCAAGTTAGTGTGCTGGTTAACCACACACGCTGCACTAACGACTTTGACAAGGTACAAAGTGCAATTTCATGGAATAACATCATTTTCACATTTTTCCTAAAGTAACTAAGATTGATAATTTTATAAAACATTTAGTTACTTTATAATAATCATTATACTTATTAATGAAGAATTAATGTCCTATCCTACCCGTTCGGCTAATGACCCTTCTCTAGTCAAGAGTGCGGTGGGTAAGAGTGGATACTCAATAACGGTCATTTTATAGGCTGCTACCTTAAACACCCCTTATTGATCGACTTTGAGGTCTACTAATGGTAAGACTGACTCCTCTTATATATATATATATATATATATATATATATATATATATATATATATATATATATATATATATATATATATATATATATATATATATATATATATATATATATATAAGTATTAAGCTTTTAATATTATAATAGTATAAGGGTTGTATTTTAAAATTTTTAAAACACTAGGGTTTTATGTGACATCCCCAAAATCTCGGCCAGAAAAGACCGATTTTCAGTTATGCTTTTAAATAATTTCAGAGTAAATCATTTTTGATTTGAAAGAGTTGCGGAATTTGTTCCCAAAACAAAACATGATAAAATAATATTTATCAAAGCATTTCATCAAGAGATGCATTTTCATTATATAATCAAAACTCGGGATGTCATGTTCCGATACAGACCATAAAGCATAAACGATAACATTACAAGTCATTCAACAAATATATATACATATACAGACTTGTAAACAAAACAACAAGATGATCCATCCGTCTTACGCCCTTGCGCCACTACCTGTAATACAAATAAAACTGAGTGGGTCAGGCTTGGGAGCCTGGTGAGCATATAGGGTTTTCAACCCACAATAAATAAGTTATATTTAATTTCACCAACCAATCACTATCCTGATTACCCATTCCCGTTATCCTCATTTTACGTCCCTAAAATAACATCTATCTCGAGGGACCTAATCTAGGATTTTCATCGGGACGGACATCACTGCTAAGGGGTTTCCTCAACAATAGATATCCTAAAGGCAACCATGAGGGGGATAGAGTACACCGGTGAACACATCGTTCACAACACCTACAGGTTATGAACCTGCTAGCGTTCTACTGGACTGTCTAGAAAGAGTCCGTGGTCGTTATCCATACTCCGCTGAATAACTAGATCAACAACAACAACAACATCGAGGCCTCTCATCTGTTTATTACACACCAACTATCTACCCATGTTCTACCCAACATATTAGTAGATAAAATATATATTTTCATACATAGTTTAAAACATGTATATCATTTTCATTCAATATATATTCCACATAACAGATGAGGCATACCACATATCACGTATTTCATAGAAAGAATTCAGATCTATGAGATGGAATAAAGTGAATATCCATTCACGCATACAATCACAAAATATACACATAACAAGTATATCGCATATAATACTTCATAGTTACTTGTTAGAAGAAAGTAACTGCACCCTTACACATATAAACCACCATTTACTTAATACATTCGAACCATACTTGTATTATTATCGTGTTTATGAAAGCTAGTATACACTCACTTGATCAGAAGACGATCGGACAACACTACGACTTGCAGAAGTAGTAATCCACAGCAGATCTGGAAGATCTCTACAAAAATCAAACTTCTCGCGGGCAGAGCTTCGGCTTGGGAACCGCACTTCTCGGGATCTTCCGGATCTCGGGACTTGCCTCGGGGCTTGGGAATAATACCAGGGCTTCGGGGTATTTCTGGCACGCAAAACGATGCAAAACGGGAGAGAGAAGAGAAGAAATTGGCAAAATAGCCGGCTGCCTTCGGATCCCTTTTATAGAGGTTGGAACCTCGGCGTACGCGGGGCGTACTAGCCTCCGAAATCGTCACTGCATGCGTCATCCGAAGTGTCGACACTCTTCGGAGTACACGGGGCGTACTCGAGTACGCGGCGCGTACCTCGGATCAGATCGATGACTCGCCTTCGGATAAGGCTTCCGATTTTTGATTTAAAAATAAATACAAATTAATTAATAAACTTCGGAAATTCATATCTTCTTCATACGAACTCCGTTTTCGACGTTTTTTATATCCACGGAAAGGTGAGACTACGCTCTACAACTTTCATTTAGACTCCGTCGGCTAATTTTGAATTTATTTTTATTATTTATTTTTAATAGGCCGCGACAGAAAAACTTCGTTATAAATTCATAACTTCTTCGTTTGACGTCCGTTCTCGCCTAACTTTTTATCGCTTCGATACTAACAACGAGACCTTCGATCCCCGTTTAGATTGCTTCGGCTAAAAACCGCTCGATCTCAATTCGAGTATTTCAGGTTGCATACCGCTAAGTCGAAACTTCGATAAATCATAACTTCCTCATACGAAGTCAGATTTGGGCGTTCTATATATATTCGAAAACCTTGTTTCAACTACTATAACATTAACCAAAGATATTAAGTTTATTTTTCACTTAAATTTTGACGCTTATTTTTATTCTTAATTAATCAGACCACATAATTAAGCAATTAAGCACAAAACACATAATACTCAAATAATACATTCTTATTATTTCAAAACGGGTTACAAAGGTTAACCTAGACTATTACATTGCTAAAAATGGCAAGCCCGGAAACACAGGCGTTACATTTTAGAATTTAATATTTCAAAATTAAAACTTTTTAATCAAATTTTAAATTCCAAAACTTGAGGGCAAGTTGTGAAACTTTTCAAAACTTTCTGGATCAAATTTTAAATTAATTTAAATTAATCATATAATTTTTATCCTTATCAAAATTTGACCTAATCCAATTAATTTGGAAAGATAAATACAAATCAAATTTTACAAATAATTAATTTATCACATAATCTTGTAATTATCTTAAAATTTGACCATTTTCTTTAAATTAGATGAGGATAATCATTACCATATCAAAAAGATCGAATTTTATCAGTCAAAACAACTTATGGTAATTATCCTTATCTAATTTAGGCTTAAAATACGAAAATTTGTATAGTTAGACGAGTCAACTCGTCAAGTCAGGCTTTGGACTCGTCGAGTTGCCTCAACTCGTCGAGTTCATCTGGAAAATTCAGGATTTGGACTCGTCGAGATTTATAACCTAAAACAAAGTTAGATGAATACCTTTTCCTTATAGCTTGTAGATCTTGAACTTCAAGAGCTTAGTGCCTTAATTGTTGCACCTCTAGTGAGTCGCAAACACCAAGTAGCAATTGGAAGAATATGAGAGAGGTGGGAAGGCTATAAAAATCGGCTAGCGTTTCCTCTTAGGATGCAGTGGTCGGTTTTAGGGATCCTAGGGGTTCCTTATATAGCTGAGCTACTAGGGTTTCTGACTGGAACTCTAATTCTCTGCTTAGGCCTTAAGCAACACAGTATATTGTAACATCCAGACTCTCATGTATATTATTTATTTATCATTTTGAAATCTATTGAGCAACTCGACAAATTGGTGCTACAACACGTCGAGTAGAGTCGTGTTTGGCCACGTGTGATTAATGGCCTACTCTACGAGTTAGAGAGTCGACTCGCCGAGTAGACATTGAGTGATGAAATCCTAAATCCTCGGGTTTGGGGCCTGTTTAAGGATACTTATAGCCTCATTTTCAGCTCACCAGCTGCCCATCTTCACTGAGAGAAAACCCTTTTGGCCATTAAGCTAAGAGAGAGAATTTGAGCTAACTTTGAGTGTTTGGTGCATCTTTTGAAGAGAAGGGGAGGACTCCAAGCCAAGGGATGAGAAGGGGCTATTAGATCCATGGTTATTTCATCCTAAAGCTTATGTGAAAGGTAAAAAGTTAGCACAATTCTCATTTTATTGAGTAGACCTCATGATTTTGGGAGTTTAGGGCTTTTTCCATCTAGCGTTAGGACCTTGAGTGTTTTGAATTCATATAGAGGTTTGGACTTCAGATATGGACCATGTGAGGTCCCTAGAGTCCAAAGGTTCCTGCTTTATTCCACCATAATAGACCCCATGAGCGAAAAACCCATAATAAAGCATGTTCTTGTCATTTCAAGCCCTAAGTGCCATGCATGGACGTACAACTCATGTCTTTACGTGATAAACGAGCCTTAAGAGTTCAGATCTAGAGTTTGGGAAGGTTTTCAGCCTTGAAATCGTCTGAATGAGAAAATAGTTTGAATGAACTCACCGAGTCGATAAGTCGAATCGACAAGTAGGTTAGGGTTTGTCCCGATGAGCACGATCATGCGATCCTCGAAGAGTTGGGGGTCTACTCGACGAGATGAGTTGAACCTTTACGAGACTTTTGAGGTAAAACGAGCGGACTCGACGATTCACATGAGTGCACTCGGTGAGTCGAGTCAAACATGGACTGTTGACTCGAGTTTGATTTCTGTTGACTTTAGGGTTTGGTCAAATATGGATAGTAAAGACCATGGAGGGGTAAAATGGTCTTTTGCCCATACCAAGAGTTAGAGAGAGAGAGAGAGAGAACAACCCTTGGTATATTTTGAGCACGAGTAGAGTATTAATTAGAGATAATTATCCTATGTATTAGGCAGAGGCTAGTTCGAGATTTCCGAGTACGAGACCTTTACTTGCTTACGGAATGAGTCTTCTCACTATACTTACCATGAGTTATATCTTTGTGTGACTGAGATGTTTATTGTGCTTACCTATGTATCTTAATATTCTGCATTATGTATTTGTGATTTATGTTGAGTATTATTATTATGAGCTTATTGAGTTGGGGCCGGAGGGTCCCACTAAGACACATTGACCGGAGGGTCTTATTGCGTAATAGCCTAGAGTGGCTAATGAGCTATGTATGGTATTTTGGGGAACTCACTAAACTTTGTGCTTACCGTGTTATGTGTTATGTGTTTCATGTACTTCTTAGGATCACGGGAAGGCGCCGGTTTGATTGTACACACATCAGAGATCGAGTTATGTTTTGAGAGGATCCTGGAGTTTTGATATATATATATATATATATATATATATATATATATATATATATATATATATATATATATACAGTTTTTGGATATATGAATTGATGATTTGATATTGTGATACTTTTGTGGTTTTTGGATTGAGATAAATGTATTTTTAAATTGAAAATTTTGGTTTGAAAATTTATGTCATTACACAGATCCTTCCAAAAGCCCCCTGTAGACGAAATCTATGTGGGCTACACATAGAATTTCGTTCATCCCTTAATTGCCATATCAGTCCCCGTAATTTAATATGTCTCTTTTGATCACCAAATTAATTCCAAATTAATTTCTGATCATTACTAATTAAATAATATGATTTCTTAATTAATATAATACTCTTATAATATATTAATAAATCATAATTAACCTCAATCTCTATAATCCATCCTATCAAATTGTTATGGTGAAGGCAACCTAAAAGGACCTTGCTACTCTCAGGTCAAGTACATACCAGTTATATGAGCTTAGACACCTAATCCAACATAATTGTTGTAGGGATGAGTCTTTCAATTGAAGGATTATCTAAGCTATAATGAATGTGATTATATTCATGGAGTAGTTAACTGATATTATTGGGCGTTTTTCAGCAACTGATGGTAGGGTGAGCTCGGGAACCTAGGAGAGCCTAGGAAGTGTTGTAGTGGGTTAGCCTATATTGTCTAGCAATGGGTATTCTTTTGAGAACGGGTGTATATGAATTTATAGGACGAATGCAGACATGGGTGGTTGCTTAGAGGACTCGAGATGATTCATGAGGATAGTATGGATAGGTGTAGAAGGTAGTATTAGGCCCGTACTATTGGAAGCACATGATACATACTCGGCTTGAGGAAAAATTGGGGATTCTAGGAACTGGTTAAGGAAGGTGGCATAGTTTGGCACCATGATTCGTTACGGTGCATTTTCGCCTTTATCGGTTTATCTAGTATGATCTTTCAGGTTGAGGATGGGTCAGATGATTGTTCGGCCCTAAGTGGCCATGTCTGTTGAGTTTCAATGGTGTAGAAATGTGGAAGGTAGTTGATTCCAAGGTCTGTAGGGCCTTCCTCGAGTAGTGTCAGTTGACTCGTGGGACTCAAGAAGGAAGTGAGTATGATGAATGGCTCGAGGATTGCACCCGTAGATTAAGTGATTGGCAGATGGATTTGGATGCCATTATGATCTGCAGGGGTTATGTACTTTCATCTTTCTTTGATCGGAGGAAAGAGAGAGTGGTCATGTGATTTTCAGGAATGGGATGTCGTGTTGACATGAGTCTAGAAGATTGTGGTTTTCTTGTCAACGAGTATGGCAACGTAAGAAATGTACAAATGGATTTTGCGATGCGGTTGCTTTGAGATGAGATCAGGTGTCTGCTTCCTTGAAATTAGTTAGGTCAAGTGCTAGTTGATTGTTCAGGAACCAAGGGAAGTGAATCAGCAAGAGCAACTTTTGTTGTCTCTGATTTATCCTGACTAAGAGAATGATGTTTCTTATAATTATGAGTAACACTCACGATAAACTATTTATTGGGGGAAATTGGGTGAGGCATGTGGTAGTTTATTTGTTTCAGGATGGATAATTGGTTTCATGAGTGGGCGGAATTATTGTTTGTACATCCACATGGGATTCTGATATTAGAAGGTGGTTATGATTGGGAGGTTTTCGGAGTTTCCACCTGAGATCCGGGATAACTTTGTGTTCATTTGATCCTTATCTAGAGGACCAGTTTGAGATGTAGGAGGTCTGCAACATCATTGGCTGGTAGTTTGAACCCTAAGTGGGGGAGAACCGACCATTTTGATTGAAGGATCATTGTTATATTTGAGCTTATGATTTCAGAAGAATGGGTCTTAGGGATTTACGGTTTGGGTATGTGGAACTTCGTTTTAGGATTTGGTCAGGACGGAGGTTCAGAGTAAGTTATTAGATGTATGTGTTCAGAAACGCAAGAGTCACCTTTGCGGCAAGAAGATGTTGGATAAGGAAGCTTGATGTAGCCAGTGGTTCCTTTCAGAATGTCACTGGATAGATCAAGGGGAGTTTGAGACGCTCAGGTTGAACGTCGAGTGTTGAGGGATTCCTCAATTTGTTGTATAGATTACTATCCTTATTCTAGGGTGGGCGGTATTGATTAATTAATCAGCTTCACAGTTTGTCTCACGTGGGTTTTGTGCAAGTAGTGTATTGGGTTGTTGGGTTAGTTGTCAAGGCATTCTCGATTGTTGGTCTTTTCATTTATCAAGTGGGGGTTCTTCAAAAGTTTCAAGTTGTGTCAGCCGAAGTTCAATGGATGTGTAAACCTATCGTCAAGTTCTGTGTAACACCCGCAGATCCGAGCTAGTCAATTTAGAGGCCATAAGTGTCGAAAATGACTTTTAGGAAAAATATTATCTAGAATAAATAATCTTAACCAAGTTTAAGTATATGTTACAAGGTTTCCGTACATATAAAGAACGCCAAAATCCGAGTTATAACGAAGAAGTTATGACCCGTCGAAGTTTCGCGATGGAACCGACACGACACCGGGAAAACGTAAATAGTGAATTTACGATAGAGCCACATTCAGCCTTAGCAATCTAAATGAAAGTCGTAGAATACGTTAATCCGAGAGAGTCCATAAAAAGAACGCCCAAATCTGACTGCGTATGAGGAAGTTATAATTTTTCGAAGTTTCGGCTTAGTAGTGTACAACCTGAAATTCGAATATTAGATCGAGCGGTTTTAGCCGACACAACCTAAAGGAGAATCTAAGATCTCGTTAATAGTAGCGTAACCATAAAAAGATAGACGAAAACGGACGTCGGATGAAGAAGTTATGAAATTTTAACGGACCAATCTTGTCCTGGCTTGTTAATAATATAAATTTTCCAATAAATTCAAAATTAGCCGATGTAGTCTAAACGAAAGTTGTAGAGTACGTTCCCGCCTACGCCTGGATATAGAGAACGTCGAAAACGGAGCTCGTATGCGAAAGTTATGATTTTTAGAAGCCGTAAAGTGAATTTGCGAAATCTGATACGAGATTGATAACGTGGCCAAATCTCGTCCGTTCCTTGTTGCCCATGCCTCGCTTCGGATGGTGACAGCTGGTGCGAGGACTACGCCCAGTGTAATCCGATAACGCCCCGCGTAGTCTGAAGGGTGCCTTGAGAATGCGAAGTACGCCCCTCGTCGGAAGGAGTTGTGCCCCGCGTACAACTGTATCCCTCGGTCCAGAAGAAGCCACGTTGCCCCACCGAAGCCGCAACACGTGTTGTACGAACGAAGCATTACGCCCAGCATAGGTCCGAGGTATGCCCAACGTACCGAGGCCTCGCAGGCTATAAAAACAGCGAAGGCAGCCGGCTTTCCACACCATTTCTCACTTCTCTCTCTAACTTCTTTCTCTCTCTAGGGTTCCAAACCCCTCCTAAACCCTAGGTAAACCCCCTAACACCCGAAGGAAGCCCCGAGGCTCCCGGAGTCCCGAGAAAAAGGGTCTTTCGGTTTCAAAACGCTGCTGCGAGCAAATCTCGGTTTTCTTTAAAATCCGCTGTAAGTGAGCTACGCTTATGCAATTTTTAATATAGATTTCAAATAATTATAGTAATGTTATTAGGTCCTTAAAATAATTATTTGGGCTATTATTATGAGTTATATAAGTATCGTTTAATGCTTATGTAATAGTAATAATAGTCAGATTATTAATTTGTCGTGGTTATCGTTAGACTAAACCCTAGTGGTATTGATACTAGGTTTTATCGAAGGAAAATTGTTTTGAGAGTATCGAAGCGTTGTCCGAGTGCCGAGTCACCACCTTCAGGTGAGAGCATAGTCCCTTTCATGAACATGATTTTAATACAAGTATTGATTGAAGTATTAATTATATGTTTATGTGCGAGTTAATTGATGTTGCCTGAAATACGTGTTAAAGAACATACCCGATTATATATGATGATTTAGGATAAAGAGTAAACCGAAATTAATTATGAGGAATATTGGGTAGTATTTTCTTACGAGTACGAGTGAGTTATACTCGGAGAATAGAACTTTAGAATATGTCATTGATCCGTGAGCATGGATTAGACATAGTCATTCGTCCTTAGTCCGGGAGTATGGATCAGGCATAATCATTTGTCATTAATCCGAGAGTATGGATTAGTCATCCGTCCCTAGTCCAAGAGTACGGATTAGGCACAATCATTCGTCATTAATCCGAAAGTATGGATTAGTCATTCGTCCCTAGTTCGAGAGTATGGATTAGGCATAACCATTTGTCATTAATCTGAGAGTATGGATTAGATAAAGCCGTTCATTTCTGATCCGGGAGTACGGATTAGGTAAAACGGTTAATCTTAGGTTTGAGAGTATGGATAGTCTCGTTGTAAGGATCGTCAGGGTGGGATAAGAGTTGCTTATACATATAAAGTGAAATTGTTTATTTTGTGAGTTCTAAATTATATATATATATATATATATATATATATATATGATATAACATTGTGGGATTGAAATCCCTATGTACTCACCAGGTTTCCCAACCTGACCCACTCAGTTTATTTATATCACATGTGTTGATATGAAGTCACATTACACTGATAGATTTAAAAGAGATGTAGATCACTAATGTAAATGAATGTAAGTTCTATTTATGCTTATGTTTCTATATTGACGATGACATCCCAAATGTTTTAAAATGAATAAAATACATTTCTTCAAAAATGTTTTGATAACGTATTTATCATGTTTTTCTGGGAACAAATTTCGCAACATTTTTATTAAAAGAGGTACTTAAAAGAGATACTCTGATTTTTATAAAGCATAAACAAAATCGGTCTTTTCTGGCCGTGAAAATGGGGATGTCACATTCCGTATGTTTTATATTTTCTTTGGTTATGGGAATTTTTACCCTCAATTGTGGTGTGGAATTGTGGTTCATAACAGGCACAATTTTGTTAGTTTTCCTTGATTATTGGGAGTTTGGATGTTGGGGCAACGTTGTTCAACTTTCTTGTTTTGGCAACATTTCTAGATCACCTTAGAAGTTTTATTGAGCTATTGCGAATTGGTGGAATATGTTCGGTTTCAATCAAGGTGTGGGATCTTGTATCGATCATTCATGAGGATGTTTCTGTTAATGGTTGAGGTTCGCCATTTCGTTAAATCTGTTAGTGCCTCACCTATTTGGAAAGGATGTGAGGGCGAGAGGATGCAGTATATCCAGGGTTGGGTATGTGTCTCCCCTTGGGGGCGTACATTGTAGTTGTGCTGCCATTATGGACAGGAAGGGATACAAGTGGAGTGAGTAAGATAACTTGAGACCTCTTGATTAGTATTGTTGGCATGATGATCATTTTGGTTATAACCGTCGAATCGATTCAAGAGTATGACTATCTACCTCCTCTTCTGGTTGTGTGCAACCATGTATTCACCCAGTTTTACGTTGATATCAGTACGTGATGTGTAAGGAACGGTGTATGATAGAAGAGTATGACCCATGTTGTGTTCGGATAGCATTGAGATGGGTGTTGTTTGGGTTGTCGGTGGATTGTTGGTTGGGTGTCCTTAGGTCCTTGTGGGGATGTTCGTGATTCTTTAGGCTATGGATGAGGTGTCGACAAGATCAGTTTGGTTTTATGACCTTACCTTGTAGTGGAGAGTAGATGTCACGATTTATCGTGAACTAGTGACTATATGGTTTATATGGGTAAGACGCGATGGTCTTATGCTTGAGACTCTTAGTTCTCGGATCATTCATTTTCTTGGCTTATTTAGGTGTTAATGCATTGTGAGAGTCGATATATTCAATGACCAGTTGGTTTGGATCATGTGGGCAGTTAAAGGTGATGGGTTTTAGTATACTACAACATCCTATGGTGTACATACAACCTTAAAAGCTTTGGATCTATGTTTTCTCTAATTATACATGCAATATTGTTTCTGAAGCTTTAAGCCTACAACTAACATACAATTGATATAAACAACATAGACATGAGTTATAGAGTTACCTCTTTGTTGTAGCTTGCAAAACTTCTTGAGTTTGGCCTTTAAGAACCTAGTGCCCTAAGTGTAGTTGTAACATCTCAAAATTCAAGATCAAAAATTTCATTTTAATTAAGTTATTATATAAAACCAACAGTATATCCATAATAATATCTCTTGTCAAAACCAAAGTGTCAGTAATCAAAACATGTTATCATAAAATAATATCAGAGTGTAATCCCAAAGATCTCATGTTCGGAAAACCGTAGTGTGATGCGCTGCAATCGAGCCGTCTCCTTTCCTTTGAAAATGAAGTGCCTGAAACCAAAACTGAAACCGTAAGCACAAAGCTTAGTGAGTTCCCCCATCATACCACATACCATACAAATCACATACTGTCAGGCATATCTGGGTGCCCGGCCTACCCCTTCGGTCTTTTTCAACAGGTAACCGCCTAGAATATATGGGTGCTGGCCTACCCCTTCGGTCTCTTTCAACCACTAACCGGGAGCTAACCTCCCCTTCGGTATCTTTCTTTCAACCGGTAACCGGGAGCTAACCTCCCTTTCAGTATGTTTCAACCGGTAACCGAGAACTATTTCACCCCTACCACTACCATATAATAACATAACATACTGCTATGCATGCATGGGTTCTGACGACCCCTTCGGTATCTTTCAACCGGTAAGCCGAGACTATTTCACCCCTACTACTACTACTAACATGTATCACAGAGTATCCTAGCACACAAACATAACAGATAATGACATACCAGATAATTTTCACAAAAACAATCATTTAACAAACAACTCCTACTAGTGGGTCGGCATTGTGGCCTTAGACCCACCTCTACTGAAAGGTAACTCACCTCACACTGCTGAAGCCCCGCAGACGAAACCCTGGCTGCTGGATGACAGCTTCCCGAACTGTCAATATCAAAACAACACCCAATTAATAATTGGGTTCCAACACAAAAATACCTAAGTCCATGCTTGGGGTAAAAGACTATTTAACCCCTATCTTAGCTTGATTCAGCTCAAGGCCCAATCCAAAGGCCCAAAAGTTAAACTATGAATCAAAGCCCAATATATGGCCCAATTTTCCAAATTGGGCCCAAACCTTTGCATGGTCTTAATCAAAGGCCCAACCATTTAGTCCACTTCAAACATTAGGCATTTCTATTGGCCCAAAATCATATAATCATAAAGGCCCAAACTATGGCCCCTTTATGGCCTAATTTTCCAAATTGGGCCCAAACCTCTTACATAGGCCTTACCCTAAAGCCCATTAAATTATTCTAGTCCATTTGATTGTTATTAGATGGCCTAATATTAGCCCAATCACCAAAGCCTAATAGAAAGGCCCAACATAAAGCCCAAATGAAATTAGGGTTTCACATAAAATGACAATTAGGGTTAAGTGTTTCTCACTTAACCCATTAAGGACTTAATCCATTAAGTCCAACACTCTTCTAAATAAATCATATGGTGTGATTGGGCTTAATACACAATTCCATTCCAATGGCCTAAATGTGGGTCCCGATAAGTCCAAGGCCCATATATCCAAAATTAGGGTTTTCTAAACCCTAATTAGGGTTTCCAACCCAAACATAGCCCAATAGGCCAAATAGCTAGGTCTTTTGATCAATTAGGGTTCATTAGGTCCATTAGGGTTTCACTAGGCCCATTAGGGTTTTGCTAGTCGGGCACCACCCACTACCACCTCAGGTAGTGGTGGGCAACGGCGGCTCGCGGCGGCGGCCACCACCTCACAGTGGTGGTTAGGGTTTCTAGTCCATTTTGTCCAAGCATCCGAAAATCAACTACACGCAAGCAAAAGCACACCGCCACCCAACACGGCGATTGGTGGCGGCAGCCACCACCTCATGGTGGTGGTTTCGATTTTTCTAATTATTATTCTAGTTTCTAAGTACATTTTACAAAGCTTTAATCCCAAAAATACACACACTAAAAGATAAACACACACACATCCGCCTTGTGGTGGTCGACGATGGCTAGCTGGTGGCAGCCACTACCTCATGGCGGTGGTGGTGGCTATTCTCGAGAGTTTCCGCCAAACAACACCATTCTAATAGAGAAAACACACCCACACACACTTCAGCTTCACGAGTCCACGAATATTCGACCACCATTTCACGGTGGTAGGCAGCGAACGGAGGGCGTCGGCGGGATGTAGCGGTCTTCTAACGGCAGCGGTGACGATCTTGGTCTTCAACGGAACGGAAGCGGCGACAACCAGCCGCTGTGGAATGGAGTCGGAGGTGAAGATAGTTGGGACGGTACCGACGGTCGTCTTGTTGGCTACGGGGAGTAGAACGAAGGGAAGAAGAGGAAAGGTTAGCGACAATGTAGACGTCGACTTCACCTCTCCAATCTCCAGTTGTTGTGACGTCTTCCTGGTTCCTAACGGTCTTCGATAATACTGACAACAAGAGTCGTCGGTGGTTGTTCAGTGGTGCTAGTGGCCGGAGCTTATAACGGCGGTTGGGGGCAAAGAAAGGAAGTGGTGGCTGAATGAAGAGTAGGGTTAGGGTTTGCCAACGCATGGGGGACGGGTTATAAGTCCCGTCTAATTCCAAACATTTTCCATATTAACACATCTAGTCCCTCCAACCATAAATACTTTTCACTATAAGTCTGGAAATTACCCTTTAGCCCCTGACTCCATAAAATCTTTTCAACTTTAATCCAATATTTACATTTCAGCCACTGACTTCCAAAATCCTTTCATAATAAGCCCATAATTTACTAAACAACCCTCAACCTTCAAAATTCTTTACAAACTAATCTAAAAATTACATTTTAACCCCCCTAAACTTTCAATTATAACTTTTTAACCCCCAAACGTAACTCCTTGCTACACTATTCCGCTTTTAGGGCTATTATTGATTTATTAATTCGTCTATTTATTTATTAAATAAACGGGGTGTTACAGTTGCACCTCAAATGGAATCGCAACACACCTAGGACAAGGATGACTTTTGAGAGAATATCCTAAGACCAAAATTGGCTCAATGATCTCTAAGAACACTAGTGTTTCATTTTGGATGCTAAGGGGCTTCTTATATAGTGTGGCAAGATTAGGGTTACAACATGTAAACCCTAATGTGCATGACCTTCCATATTCCTTAGGCTCCATGGGTTTAAACCCCCATGGATCATCCATGGTTGTAACATTGGTTTAGCCCAACCTAAAGAATCATGGATCATTGGCCCACACCATAAGAATGAATGATTTACCAATCAATCCCCATATATTTAATTAGTCTCTTTGATCACAAAATTAATTCCAAATTAATTATTGATCAATACTAATTAAATAATATGATTTCATAATAATATATTACAACTTATAATATATTAACACATCATAAATAACCTCTTCTCAAAAGTCCATCCTATCAAATTGTCCTGGTGATATGCAACCCAAATGGATCATGCTACTCTCGGGTCAAGTACATACTAACTATAGTTATGGGCTTAGACACCTAATCCAACAGTCTCCCATTTGGATAAGTCTAATAACTATTATTACAAGTACGACTCCACAACCCGACTAGCAATCATAGATCTTAAAAGTCGTTGTTGAACTCTGACCTAGTCAATGAAGCATCCATCAGATAAGGGATCATATATTCCTCCATTCTAGATATCATATGGATTGGGACATGGATTATAATCGTTCTCTCTGTCCATCTGTGGTTTCCTGATTTCCGATTTATGATGGCTGACTAATTGAACAAATCAAATCAGTCCAGGTTTGGCCAAGCACTTAGGGGTGTCATCACTAAATCATCGAGGGGCCCATAGATATCGCTTTTACCCACATGGGGTAAAAGGAACGGATAAACTTCGACCCAAATGCTCGCTTGTACTTACTCATCAAATCACACATAACGATATTTTTTATATCACCAAGTTACTGGTGCGTTTACATATGTCAATGTGCAACCGATTTGCAACTACAACTCACATGTATCCTTTTGAAGAATATAAGATATTATCGTCTTACAATCACTCGTGATAAAATCCATGAAGTGATTCAGATTAGCATGGGTTGAATCCAATACTCGAATCTTATTCTAGGAGCACTCATGAACACTGTAGCAAACTTGTACTATGACTAAAACACCCCTACAAACCCATTCATAACAGTCTTGCCTCAATACCTACTTCCAAAGTATGATAGACTTTGGATGGTTTGAATAACCTAGTTATTCGGGAAGTCAAAACATGCAAAGTGAAACACAAGAATAATACTAATCCTATATGGCCCCAAAACGTTTGAGCGCCATATTGATTACTCATTATTCATTGTATAATGTTTCGAATAATCAACTTAATAATTGAATTAAAACAATAGTTGTACCATGCTCCAAGCATGCACACAATGTTTATCTATGATCATTACTTTGTGAAATAAATCAATTGACAACATTTCAATGATGCTCATTTCACAATTCCAAATCCTTATTGCAAGTGTAAGAATTCCAAATTCTTGTCACTGCTAGAAAGTGTTAGATTTTGAACTATCATGCAATGATTATTTTGTAATGTCTAGGTACCAAAAGTCACAGAGACTTGACCAACTATACTACAGACTATTCCTTTGGAGATTGTTACAAGATAATTCCATAGAAATGAAGTCTCATATTCAAAGTACATTCCTTTGAACATCCTTCTTGCATAAAAGTTTCTAACTTTCTCATCTATTCTTTAACTACCAATATGCAAATATTCCATATTTGCCATACGAAAACTCATTATTAATAGACTCTTGTTTATTCATAATAATGTCAATATGATCCATCCATTACTATACTTCCAACTGTCCTAAAGCGACCAATCCTTGGCGAACCTTAGATTGTCCTTAACAGTTGTTTTAACCACTTTAGTCATATCCGGTTCAATTCCTTTTTCCCTCTTAATGCCCTAGGCATTTGAAAATTAGAACATGAGAATATTATAGCATATGCAATTGATCCTATACCCAACGCACATGGGACACGATTCATAATGTCTAACATAAAGACATGATACTTGATCAGTCTTTTGCTATAATATTTCTATTTCCATGAGGGATGTTGTAATCATAATCAAATTTTGAGAACGCAATTATCATTTCCATATATAGAATTTCCTTATGTTGAACCATTCCAACATAACATTCATATATATATATATATATATATATATATATATATATATATATATATATATATTTGACTAAATTTGATTTTATATATATATATATATATATATATATATATATATATATATATATATTTGACTAAATTTGATTAAAAACTCAATCTAAGCTTCTAGATTTGAAATGAAGTGTAATTTCCTCTCCTTTAATTATAGCAAAACAACTTTTCAAAACTCTGCATCTTTGCAAATCGAAAGTTTTGTTTTCGATAATCAACATTGCTAACTTGCAACACTTTCCATAATAATTATGCTCCCACTAGCATAATAATTATTATCCTACTAGCATAACACTTATGCTCCCACAAGCTTTGACATGTATTCAGAAATCAGTTGGACTTCTAGAAATCAATACTTATTGATTTTCTTACCAAAGTTCAGATATCTAACACGAGATGCATTGATAAGACTTTATCTATGCTTCTCAAACACATACACCTTTCCTTTTCCATTTCTCACAATTCAAACTATGAAGAGGGATGTCGTAATCATAATCGAATTTGAGAATGAAAATATCACAATCGTTAACTATTAAAATCTACTTAGTGAAAGCGTTTCCTCACAATCATTTTCATTAATTGGAGAGAAACCTTATGACACTTAGATTTTATGGTATATGTGTTCCTATCAATGTGAATTTGTCATAACCATAATCACAAGACAAGGTTAGTGACAAATCTAACTCATATGGACTGAACTTGTTAAATCTTAATTTCTTGCCACTTGGTAGCTCAAGGGCCTACCATTGCTTCTAGGTTGTTATGCAAACAACTGGGAACTCATAGAACTCATATGCATAGTCAACTTTAACTGGATTGGCCATAGAAACAAGAATATGTCAACACGATAGGTTACAAACCTCAAGTCGTGTGCTAGTGATTAACAATAGGTTTATTCTTGATTAGTTCTTGAAACTTGTCAAGATCTTTAAGACTCCCACTGACCTCTTGACATTTAAGACTCTCTTTTCAAGAACCATTCCTTGACAAACAAATATTCAAGAGTTAGTGCGGATTCTTATCAAGATAAACACTTCACACAATTGGTCTTAGTTGGTCTTTGTCCTTACCATTATATCACGACTTACCAATTTCAAATGTACAAGAGTAAGAAACATTTTACTCTACATTTGATGAATGTTATAAACCTTCCTA
This sequence comes from Lactuca sativa, assembly GCF_002870075.4. Classification (NCBI taxonomy): domain Eukaryota; kingdom Viridiplantae; phylum Streptophyta; class Magnoliopsida; order Asterales; family Asteraceae; genus Lactuca; species Lactuca sativa. The sequence goes on along the minus strand of NC_056627.2, from coordinate 321,658,278 downwards.
ATTTAATATCACTCAAGGCACAAGCTTTGAGTATGACTCTAAGACTTGTTTTTGGAACGAAGTATGACTCATCTTCTAGATTTAACAATTTCAACAATTCACGATTCCTCTTCTTAGACATACAAATGCCCTAAGATATCCTTGGAGAATCAATTGTGATATGGTTTTTCATTATCATTAAGATGATCATAAAACACGATACTAAAGTACTCTCTCATCTCTTCAGATTGGAGAACCTTTTATCTTTCTGCCTAACTTGATTCTTCTTATTCATCCTGCCATACATTGAAACTTTTCCAATGTTCAGAATTATACTTAAGCTTGTAATCATACCCATATTTACTAAACTTTAGTAAATCATGACGAATAGTCTTATCTTTCTTTGTGGTGGACCTGGCCAGCGCACACCTTGTGTACCCAATCCTCTGGTCCTTCACTTGACTCACATATACATGTGAACAAGGAATTAGTCTTAATTTCCCAAAGATGAAGGTTATTCATCACATAATACAAGTTGCATGATTCCAAGTTTCTATCCAACTGAAACTTGGGTGATGAGAATCTTTCCTTATTTGGTAAATTCTCGACCCTATCACAAACGAAAGAATCAAATGCATTTTTCCAATATTTCTAGAAACATACAAACATCAATATTTCATAAATGCCATTGCAAGGAGATATAATAAAATAAACAAAATTTTATTTATTTATAAAATGCGGAAAAAAATTTCCTTACAATGTAATTACAAATGAAAACTATGTTACTACATATTTCTAAGCAATCTATCATAACTCTTAAGCAGCAGCTCAAAAATCCGATCATCGAACCATGTGATTTGAAATCCATCTCAGATTCAGCATACTCTTCCTTTAAGCTTCCTTCCTTTTGCATGATCCTACAAAACATCAAAATGCAACATTGTCACATCATGTATTAAGAATCAACAATTAGGAATTTAATAGAGTCAGACAGTCGACTTACCTAAGCAGAACCATATAATCTAACTAAAGTTCTCAGGTAGTCAGGGCAGGTTCGATTCCAATGTCCCTTTCCTTGGCAATAGAAACAAACATGCTCATTGGGAATGGCACATGGAACAATCTCAGATTTGGCCTTTCCCTTATGATCAAAACTTTTGATCATGGTCAATTCCTTTCCTTTAGGAGAAGGAATCATTTCTGCGATATCCATGTCATTGCCCATGTCAGCTTGAGAGGTAGATATTCTAGTCAAATTTTCTTGACCATTACGCCAAATCATTGTTAATTCAACAGCAATCAACAAATAAGTAAGATCAATAAGGGTCATGTCGAGATCTGTCACATAGTAGTCTTTAACAAACTCACTATATGACTCGAGAAGTGATTGAAGAACCCAGTCAATAGCCAACTTCCTTGACAGTTGGGCTTCTTTCTTTTGGGGTGAGGGAAAAATGTTAAGCTTCATTCTCTTGTAGGTATAAGCAATTTCTTCCAAGACGGGGCTTAGATGGCAGGTTTGGGAAGTGGTCGTCGGTATGGGATGAGTTTTCAGTCTTAATTGGAATTCAGGAAGTGGACTGGATTGTCTTGCGACAGAGGAAGTAGTAAGGAATGATTTCGAGGACAAAATCTAATTAAAGTGGGGAAGAGTTGTAATCGTTTCATAATTCGGGGACGTGACCCGAAGACCGGTTATCATAAGGCTTATGGCCTTTGGGAAAGAGGGACTTAGACCCATTTGGGTGTGGGTAATGTAGGTTAGATGATCCGGGAGTTCGAATTGTGAGTTGGAGCCCAAGGGTATATCCATAAAGTGGCAGTTCGGCCTTTTATGAATTTTGGGTTTAAGTTCGGAAAGTTTTAAGGAAAATGAGAGTTGATAGAATTATAGAGCATCTCATTACCTTTATGTGGATATAAAAAACATTGAAATTGGACTTAGAACGAAAGAGTTATGGCTGATTGAAGTTAGGAGTGTTTTGGAGCTTAGGCTAGTACGTGAGGCGTACCCTTTGAGTATGCAACATGTAGTGTTGAGATTGATCGCGGGTGACCTTCAAGTACGTCGGGTGTACTCAGGATTACGCGGGGCGTACTCTAAACAGCTAAAAACTCTAATATCTAAGGTTTTACCCCTATTTAAGCTCATTATGCCCCTTGAGCCTTGTCTCTTATCAGCCTCTATACCTCCTAAACCCTAATCTCGACCCTTAGCCAGTATCTTTGAGTTCTTGAGCTCTTGGGAGGAATTTTAATATATTCTTGTGCCTTTTGAAGAGATTAAAGGTTATTGAAGATGCACCACTTGGAGTGAAGCTTAGAGATCCAAAATTGTCACCTTTTTTGTAATATATTGAATGTAAAAAGTTCTTATGTTGGCATCTCTTTAAGTAAATCAAGTTTGGGGTGATTTATGGCATATTTTGGTCTCTTGGGTTTGTCCTTTTGAGTAAGAATTGCCGCTGGTGCTTGGTCACTAGATATGGACATTTTAGGGGTCCTAATTGCATAAAATGTCATCTTGATGGTTGTTATCCTTCCATGCATGTGTATTTAGCTCCTTTGGTGGAGTTGTGATGCTAGGGCTTGAATTTAGGATCCACTAAGCCATTAAAAAGCTCAAAGTTAAGGACTTTATGGATTAAGTCATGTTTTGGAACTAGTTCTGAGCATTGGACATTTTGGCTTAAAGGTTTAATACCTTTTCTAGATGCATTAAGGGAAGTGAGTGTACGTGGGGCGTACCTCAGGTACATAGCGCGTATTGGGCAGCACCCCCGTGAGTTGGTCAAAATCTGGAGTTTGACCAGAGTTGACTGGTGGGTATTTTTGGTGCCTTTTAGGAATTTGGGCCTTCTTGGGTTAGGCCCATGATGGGTTTTGGTCTAATTAGGATATTGGGCCGTAATAGTCTTTTGTTGCTATTGGTTTGAGCTTTGGATTTTAGGCCAAGTGAGAAATGGGTAAAATGGACTTTTACCTTAAGGATTGGGCAATCAGACTAGAATTTCATCTATGGGTTGTGGTCCAATTATTTATTGATATTATTTGATGTTGTTAGCGCGGGGATTTTCCAGATCGGCAGTCCGAGCTTTTATCTAAGATATTCGGCAGCTTGAGGTGAGTTTCCTCATTGTGTTTGGCAGGTTGAAGGCACCAATGTCGGCCCATGATATTTATGTTTAGGATGCTAGATGTCTGCGTGACTCTTGCATGTGTTATGTGTTGGTATGCTTATTGGGTGGGGCCCGATGACCATTCTGTATGCTATGTATTTTTGTGATTATTGCATGTGTTATGTGTTTATATGTTTATATGTTTATATGTATACCGGGCGAGGCCCGATGTCTGACAGATTTGTATATTGAGTAGAGCTCGATGTCGTGCGGATCCCGATGCCGGGCGGGGCCCATTATGTGTTTATTATGTATGGTATGTGGTATTCTGGGGAACTCCCTAATATTTGTTTTTACGGTTTTTAGTTTATGTTTTCATGTACTTCTGGTTCGAAAAGGTAGAGCCCGGGATGATTGCAGTGCACACACCACTTCGTTTCGTATTTTATGATTACTTGAAGTTTTTTGATGTAGTTGGTACACTTTGTTCCACCATGGTTTACGATGATGTTTTGGATAATCGTTTAATTAATTTGAAAACAAAATTTTTGGTTTTAAAGTTTAGGACGTTACATTATTACAACACTAGTGACAGTAAAAGATTCTTATTTGTTAGGATAGAAGATGGACGACATCATATTTGGATTTTTATCCTTTAATAACAACATACGTTCATGTGTATCACAAAATGACACCATACTTTCATTTCTAAACTTTCATCCATATAAATCGAAATTTACATGTTACATCAATTTGTAAATTAAAAAAAATCGATTGAAAGGATATAACAATAAATGAAATTACTAATCTCTTGTGGTACTTGGTATCTTAATGGCAATTTTTGAGAGCTTGATATTAACACCGAATGGAATTACGAATTCATATAATTGAAAGAGATACAAAATTCCATGATTAGAAGAAAAACAAAATTCAAAGTTTGATGAGATACTAAAATTAAATCGCTATAACTGTCAGCATTATATATATTATACATTGGCATTTATTCGAATTCAATGAATTAGGTGTCAAATTGAAAGGCATTCAAAAATACGATCAATTGCCTGTCAATATCGGCTAAAATTAAGGAATGTTTAACTGATTATATAAAAATATTACTTAGGTGGCATTTTAAGAACGAGGACACACATACATTCTAATATGGTTCTAAAACTACTCACTAATTCTACATATATCGCATATGAGACTTAAATTTTAACCTTATAGAGGAATGAGATTTCATCATACCATTAGGCCAAAATTACATTGGCCAAATTTTCATTTGCTTGATACAAATTCTAATATTAAATGTTTAAAATAGTTTGTGAACTATCCAAAAAAAAGTTAAGAGTAGCATATACATAAAATTCTTTCTTAAATAAAATTTTATTTTTAACATTTGACGCCAGTTATGAAAAATAAAATATTAAGGCCACTTATAAAAAATAAAAATTAGATTTTACGTAAATAATTATTTTCTAATGAATTTTTTATGTTTATAGTAGCCATCTTCATAATCTGTCGAAAAAACATAATATTTTTAAACAAAATCTGAACATTAAACCATTCGAAACCTTAATACTATAAACAAAATTTTTTATTTATAAATTTTAAATAAATAATAAATTAAATGAAGTTTAAAATAAAAATATCAAAAGGTTAAGGGTGTGTTTTGAAATTATTTTATTATATAAAGGTGAGTTTTGAAATTGTTTTATCTGCTCTAATAAATAAAAATCATTTTTGTCACTTTCACATTCTCTTGCATTTTGACACATGTAATTTTGTGGTTAGTTCTTATAAATTAATTTTTACTTGTCATTTTATGGTAATTTTTTATTTTTTTAATTAATTATAATAATTTATAGTTTATAAAAAGTAATTAATGCGTCATTAATTCGTTTCTTTATAATTTCAAATTTTAATATGTTTCTTTTAATATACATAATTCAAGATTGGCATGCATATTTTAAAGTCCATTGTCATTTTCAAAATTTAAGTCTTTATATATAATTTTTTTTTAATCTATTCGTCTAGTACACGTGTCTCACACCTAGTTACATAATGAATCAACGAAGCATGGGTTGTACTAATCACAAACTGCACAAAATAAAATTGTATGTTATATTAAATAAATAAACGACTTACTATCTATATTGTGTTTATAAAAATAATGCATTAAAGTAGTCTTGGCTAAGTGGTTATAGCGTTGTAGTATTTCCATGGAGGTCATAGTTCGATTCCCTTAGTAAGAATTTTCTCTATCGTGTGCCTTCATTTTTATTATCAATATAACAAGCTGACGTGGCAGCCACATCGTCAAGATTTCCATTTATTAATTAGGTAGAATATATATATATATATATATATATATATATATATATATATATATATATATATATATATATATATATATATATAGGGTTAAGTTCAAATGAGAACAAGAATGTGAGAACACTACTTTTATGTTATTATTCTCATATGAATTTAACATGAGTAGTATAGTAGTATTTATAATGTGATGAATATTAACATATAAGTATTCATATATTCATTTTTATATTATTATTCTACTATAAAATTCATATATGTGTAGTAATTTAGTAAATTTTAATGTGAATATTAATGTTTGATTGTTGATATATTCAATGATGAATAATGACATAAAGTTGTATATAAAAAACTTATAGTAGAATAATAACATAAAAGTAGTGTTTTCACGTTCTTACTTTATTTGTTGTACTCATTTAAACTATCTTGTGTGTGTGAATATATATATATATATATATATATATATATATATATATATATATATATATATATATATATATATATATATATATATAAGACTAGCAATTATCAATGTAGATAAAGTCACTTCTATTTTTGTATTTAAATTACTATAATACATGGAGCAAACTTCATTGAAGATGGTGTTCTTTATATTATTCGTCTCCATCTCTCATACTATTAGTTTCTAATAAATTTAAAATTTTATATTTAATATCTTAAACAACAAAATTCTATAAAACAAGGATGTGTTTTTTTCCATGCCAAATTTAGAGTTTCTTTTTTTTATAAAAGTAGTGTATTTTAAAAAGATATTTATCAAAGTGGTGTGGTTTTAAAAATATTTACCATTTAGGTTAAATTTTATACTAAATCAAAATTAGAAGGTACAATATAAAAAAATTAACTTATCCGAGTAATGATATTTTCGTATTGTTCACATTTTGGTAATTTTTATTTATACACATGTAAGTAACAAACTTGATGAAAGTGTTAACATATGATCATTATGGTGGGATGTAACATGTTATAGGAAAACGTTTGATACCTATACGTGTACAAAAAAAGTTACTCAGATGTGAATAAAACGAAAATGTAATTACCTTAATAAGTCAATTTCCCAATCTATTATTGTCGGTGCAATACATGGCAGGTAAAATTGTAGTACTAATATAAAGTTTAGGTTATAGTTTATATTTATACCTTTGATCTGAATCTTAAGTTTTATTACAAAATTTATTTAAATTTTAAATTTTATTATAAATATTGTCCAAAAAAAATTGTTAACAAATTCCAAAACAGCTTCTTTCAACATTTTTATAATTGTTTATATTTTTTACAAAGTTTTTTCAAAATCTTTTTACATTTTTGTAACAACATTTTTCAAACTTTCTTAAAGACTTTTTTACAATCTTTTTTGAACTTTATGTACACCTTAGTTTTAAATTTTTGTATACTTTTTTACAACATTTTCAAACTTATTTTACATACATATTTGATAGAATTTATCCATATTCTTTTTACAATTTTAAACAAAATCATTTTTAAAATTACTAAAACGGTATAAATACGCTCATCTATACCTTTTTACATATATTTTTAAAAATGTATATTAAAATTGTAAAAAAAATTAAATGTAAGTATTTATATTCTATTACTACTTTTATAAATATTTTCCTTTAAAAGAAGTTATGCAAAATCTATGTAAAAAAGTATGAAAGTGTTGACATTTAAAAAAAATAACACAATTTTAAAGAAGTTTTAGACAAAGTTTGAAAAAAAAAATGTACAAAAAGTTAATGGAAATAAAAAGTAGTGGTTTTTTTAATAAAGGCTGTAAGAAAGTTTAAAAAATGTTATAAAAATATAAAAAACAAAAGAAAAAGAAAACACATATAATTTTTTTTTTTATAAAAGATGTAATAAAAAATTGTAAGAAAAAAAAAAGACTTTGAAAAGGAAAATTTTAAAAAGTTATAACAAAGCTATAAAAAAAATTCTAAAAAACTGTAAAATAAATAGGACTTGAAAAGGTTTTAAAAGAACTTGTAAAAAAATCTTGAAGTTTTTTTTTAAAAGTCTTAAAATATCATTTTCAATAGAATTTGTTAAAAAAAAAGTTTGTACTATATCTGTAACAATATTTAAAATTTGGATCAAATTCGTAACAAATTCAAAATTTTGGGCAAAAATATAAATATGACATGTTATAGCTGGTATAGTAAGTGAAAATGGAAAGGACATAATTTGTTACTTTTTATAACATTTTTTTAGTAAGAACATAATTTTATAACATAATTTCACCAAAACATGTTAACTCATTCTATTAAGATATTAGGCTATATTTATGAGTAGGACATTAACATCAATTTTATTTAAAAATATTAATACAGACCAAATATCGAACCATACCCAACTCTAGACACGCAATATGGTACTTGATTCTCACCTTCATTTTAATTTAGTATTCGGTGTGACCCACTTTCGTTCCTATTTTTCTTAAAAAATATCGATCTCAATCAAAAAGTTGAACAGTTTTCTTTAAGGATGCATATTGTATGATATCGATTATTTTTTCTAGAAAATTGTGTACCGTATTTTTAAATTATTGGTTAAATATATAAAACATGTATTTATATAGAAAATATATGATTTTTTAATGTAAAAAATTGTATTTATATGGTTTCAATTGTATAAAGAATATTTATACGGTTTCAAATGAAATATAGTCAACAATGAACGAAACTGAAAAAAAAAATAATGTTCATTTTAGAACAAAAAAAAACTTAATGTATTGTGCCACTTTTTTCAACTTTGACACGTAAGTGTCACATAACAAATAATGTTATATTAGCTTGTCATGTCACCAAAGAGTGACACATCAGTATGCATACCAACGAAATTGTCCGATTAAATGGTCAAAATTTAAAAAGAAAGTTTAATGACTAATTTGTAACAAAAAATAATGCAGTTTCAAAATCGATTTTGTGTGAAAACGTAATGACTTTTATGTAATTTTACTTTGAGATAAGCTTTGATGTGGGAAATCATTTGAATATAAATGTGTGATTTTGTTATTTCATTTAAACTTAATATAGACATAGATTAATATATTTTTAACTAAACCACTAAACTTAAATATTTTTAAAATCATAAACTACATAGAGATATGCTTAATGCTTTGAAACTGAATCATGAGATCAATAGATAATTGATAACTTTTGTTGGTGTTAAATTATTTGTTTATACATAATTGGTTTGAATAGTTAATTTTATTAGATGCATCATCAAACCCATAAACATCAACTAAGTCTCGTATTTCTCATATTTTTTAAATCACAAACTTTATTGTTTGCAATTTCAAGTCACTTTGGTTTTTAGTATTTCCTACTAAATTTTCTTTTAGTTTGTTTTTAACAAAAATAAATAAATAAATAAATACTTTGCAAAAAAAAGTACTCACAATTTTGTTCCCCTTAATTGAACAAAGTCAAATTACTCTTACCAACAATTACCTAACACATCTTCCTTTATAACATAATAATCTATATGGGTACGATATTTGGTCTTACGACTACATTACTTGCACGACCTCATATATTTGTGAGTATATGTTTCTTCAACACATATGTTCCACATTTATAAATTTTATTATTACATAAGAAGAAATCATAAAATTTAATTTATATAATAAAAGTATATGAGAGAATCTTAATTAATCTCATTTCACTTTGTGAAAATTAAAGACTACAATGACATAACTATCATCTTTCTATATATAGAAAGACATTGCATCATAATAAATGAAATTTGGAATATTCCATGATACATTATGTGATTTTAAATGAGGCACTAAATTTGACACGTCACGTGTATATAAAAGGCAAAAATATAGATAAAAGCTTATTAAACCGTGCTTTACGGACTCGTTTTGCACCATAAATGTCATTTCAATCAATCATACATGTTGAGGATGAGTTGGATCCATAAATATAGGAGGTTGTGCTATGTAGATGACATTTGAGAGATTCTTACACATAAAGACATTAGTCACGTCTACATATCTTATATCATACCTAAACGAGTATGTAAACAGATGCATGTGTCTAATCGTTTCACCATGGAACTAAACGTCTCAAAATAATCAATTCTTTAATATGTAATAATCAATGTATCAACAAGCTAGAGTTTGAGACAATTTGGTACTCAACATTTTTTCGTGTTAATGGATGGACTATGTTTTATTGGAGTGTAAAACACAAATTTTTTACTTCATCACATCACACCAAATTGTCTATTTTTAGGCTTGAGAAAACGTGGATGGTTTAGTTTGTCGGGGTGATTAAGAACCATGATAAAAAACATGATATGTAAGTTGAAAGTTGTTTTGTTTGTCTAGTGTTCTCGATTTTTGTGATCATTGGTTTGTTACATAAACATACAAGTGATAACCCGTTTGTTTTTTTTTTACCTAAAACTAATGTCGTTTTTAACACAATTTCTAGTGTTAGAATTTAAACTTCATCGACTTGTTGTGAACATCTCACTTTTCTCAGATAAATAATTTATAAATCATAAACATTAAAAACAAGGTTGTCAGGATCACAATCATGCTTGTATGATCTTAGGATACTACGATCCCACCTTCAGAAATGATATAGAACATATTATGACCAACTTTGGCATAAGATCACATTTAGGATCGTGTGATCAGGATGGGATCATGAGATTGAGATTTGATCTGATCAATACCATTTCTTAATAATTTACTCATTTTTCTTCCAAACTACTTCAAAGTTTTTACCGCATCCTCTTCTTTGCATCCTGTATCCCTCCATGTTTCCATATGAAATGAAAATCAACCAAAAATTATGTAGAACATGACATCTCATAAAAATCATATAATGTCCCAAAACAACTTAAAATGCTTGATTCTAATGCTAAAATGTAATTTTATTACAATAATTAAATGTGCAAAAAAATGAATCAACTATATCTAAAAAATCTCCTCAAGATTAAACCTTACTTGCCCTTAAGGAATTGAAGAATAAAAACTAGATATAGAGAAGTGATGACTAAAAACAACCTAGACAAAATACATGAACTAAGAACGCATAAAGGCTACATGGTTGAAAACAGATAAAAACATGAAAACAATGCAAATAACATTAAATTAAAGATTTTCAAAGCTAACTAGAATTTAAACAAACTTTTTATTGATGGTTTGTACTAAAAATACAAACAACTAAACACTTAATACCCAAAAAACCCTACCATATATGGACATCGTCTATGTAAAGTGTGATTTGTTCTTACTGTTGGAATAGTGTCTAAGGTTGTAACTATATTAGGCAAGTATTTGACCCGGTTGTGCATGGTCCTTTTGGGTTGCCTTCACCATAGCAACTTGATAGGATGATTTATTAAGAGAGAGTAAATATTATTAGTATATTATGAGAATAATATAAAGAATAATATATTGTTATTTGATTAATATAAGTCATAGAATTAATTGGAATTAATTTGGTGACTTAAAGAGATTAATTAAATAAGAGGGTATAAACTGTCAATTGTTTGATAGTTAAACTTTAGACTGTAAATCCATATAGATATGGATTGGGCGGATTCTAGAAGCTAAGGATTGCTTCAAATCGTCCAAGAGTTATCTAAGGAATAGATTTGGATAGCCTTAAGAGAAGATTATCCAATTAGGGTTTAGGTTGTAACCATTAAGGAGTCTACAAGTATAAATAGACCCTATGGCATAAGGAAATTGGCACTTCATCTAAAGCATAGAAACCCTGGCCGATTTCCTCCCCTCTCCTCTCTCCCAAATCATCCTCCTTGCTATTTGGTGTTTGTAAGCCATTAGAGGAGTGACAATTGTGACTCTAGAAGCTCCAAGACAACAAGATCAACAAGGAATTCAAAGGTATGATTCTAGATCTGTTTTATCATTGTTCTTATTCTTAAATAGTCATTAGAAGTCTTGGATTCAAAGCATGTTTGATTAGAAAGCCTAGATCCAAGCATTAGGGTTTTGCATGCGCACATAGGAAAGTTCTTATGGCTAAAACCCATCACTTACCCCGAGAAAGCTTTAACAAAATTATAGATCAAACATTTTCCTTAAAACAATAGGTGTAGCCGTGTAGACCAATATTGTAAAATGAGGAATGAAACATCTATATGGCCAAGAGTCATTATATAATTATATTGCTAGATAATATATGATCCTAAATGGTCACACTAACAACAACTTGATGAGAATGTGTTATTTATTAGAATTTGATCATTGATAAATAAATATAATTCTTGTAATTAAATATAAATTATTTATTTTATGGAAATATTAATTTTCAACATTAAGTATCAAAATATATCATAATGTATCATTAGGTATGATTTATTATGACATGTACATCTTTTTGGACCCAAAGAGTTTTATTTGTCTTATATGGATTTATACGTTTTATAAGTTATGAAAATTACAAAAGTTTTTATAAATATTTTCTTTTGATTAATTTATTAAACAAATCATGTACTTAGAAAACATGGCTAGTTGATTTGATGAAGCATGAGTCTTAAGAGCATATAAACTAGTTATCTCTCATCCTTCTTTTTTGGTCTTTCCCTCTCTATATGCTATCTAGCTTTGATTCTCTTAAATGGTTAAGTCTTAAAGAAGATGTTTGATAGTTTACTAGAACCCTCCTTTAGAACAAAAGTTTTGTTTTGTTCTTAAATGCTTAAGCGTATTATTATTACAAGAAGAAGACTAGCATCTTATCAAGTTGACTGAATTTTGGTGAATACTTCTAGATAGCTTCTTCATTTGAGCTTAAAGTCATCTTCATCAACTTCCTAGTTGCTAAAAGAAACCAAAATCTTCAAATGTTGTTTCACTTTCTTCTTCTTGGTTTTATTTAATCTTTTTAAGTCTTGCAAAATGATCTTTTGGTGGGAATGAAACTAGTTTTTTTTGTTCAAAGTTGAAGTCTTTCATTGTTATCTTTATACTTTTGAAACAATTTTTTAATAAAAACCCAACAATCGGTAACAGAGTCATTTTTTCAAGATTAGTTAGATTTTTGTTAAGTTGATAAAATCTTTGTTTTTTGGAAAACATAGATGGTTTTCTCTTTGCAAGATAAATCCATACATATTTTCTATGACAACTTTAAAATGTTTATAATTGTTATTTTTATGACTAGAAATTTACATTCATCTTTTTAGTCATAAAGTTGTCTTAGAAAAACAAATGGTTTTTTTATATAAAATTTGGAGTATATATAAATGTGTATGATATGCATAAACTAGCCATGACCTTTGTGTTGTTGCATGTGTTGATTAATTTAAAATGGTTGTAAGTATTTATTTATTCATATGGTATGTAATAATTAAATATATAGTTTTCATTTGTTAATTTTTGTAAATAATAGATTAGTTTTAGAAATAGTTTATTTTTTTTATAAAAATGTAACAAGAATGAAAATGGTGGCCATTCTGAAGGTCAAAACTTTATAAAATTGATTTTATTAAAGTTTCTCAAAATTTATAAAATTATTTTTATAAACTTGCTACAAGGTATTGAAGCAAGTGGGAGCACATGAAGACATTGGAAGATAAAGATCTCTTATGTCTCTTTACGTTTAGACTTGATATTTTTGTGATGGTTCACAAAAAATGTCACTAGTTTATGGATTGGTTTATGCACATATTTTTTAATATGTTTGTGTTGTTTTATATTTATATTGTTATTATTATGTTATGGTTGATAAATTAGTTTTTCAAATGCGAAAAATACTTGAATACATCACAAAGGAGTTTGGTTTTAATGAGATTTACCTTTTAACATAAGATGGTAAAAATCGTTTTAAAAAATAAAACAAGCTTTATTGTTAAAACTAGTAACCCGTAAAATTTTGGGATTAAAGCTATACAAGTTCAAAATAGAGATTTGTAAACTTATCAAACTCCAAGTCTTATTTTATAAAATGAAGTTTTAGTAAAAGGTTTACAAATGTTATAAATCTCTCAAATGTAAAATTTAATACTAGCTATTAATATTTGATCACATCAATTTTATAAAACCAGATTTTATAAAAGAACATTGTTAAAATGTGATTTTTTTCATAAAATAAGATTTTTTTAAAAGTATACCATGGTTTATTTATAAAAACATCAAAGACCCTTACAAACCTCAAATATATACAATCCATTTTGAAGAACACACATACATTGCTTGTGTGCACTAGTGGGATAAAGGTCACATAACCGCTTAGCGTTATCTTTTGATGGTCGGGGTGTATTCAAGATTTCTATAACCAAGTTATAGGCCGATTACACAAGTTTGTCAAATTGGATGATTTATCGGAAGTCTTTGTGATAAAGGATACCCAAGCAAGAGAGACCTGAGGCATAGATGGGATAAACATGTCAAATTAAATTTGTTATTAGCGATCCCATAAATCTAGGAATTATATAGTAGAATATAAATGATAATTGATATCTACCGGATTGGATCAAATGAATGGGATAAAGGATACATAACCAATCATTTGTTTTACAAATTGGATCCTAGACTTTGATAATTAATGTTTTTGGAAACTAAAAGAGTATTAATTATTAAAGATTAAATATTGAAAATACTAAATGAATTTTGTTAAAGTTTTGTAGATATAAATAATCCACTCTCATAACCATGAATTGTCATTCTCTTTAAATGACTTAATGAAACAATAACATTCAATAGATACAACTTCAATAAATGGATTCATGTCTTGAGAGACAATCTCCTGAGAGATGTGAAATTGTATACACTTAAAGGTCCTAGTCCTAAACAACTTGTTTCGAACAATAAACCTGAACATCATACCTAGTAAAGGCATCATTGTGATGCTCAAGATGTTTCTAACATCACACTAGGAATAGTTATTCATGACTTCCAATAAGTCTTGGATTATATATATATATATATATACACACACACACACATACATACATACATATATATATACACACACATACATATATATATATATATATATATATATATATATATATATATATATATATATATAACATGTTAAATAGTATTCTAATAGATACAATGATATTTGCTTTAAACTTGTTCAAACAATGAAATAACGCAAGGCTACAAGAGTCACTTTGTGTGATCTAAGAAATCCATGTTTTATGGATTGAACACCTTTAAGCCCAAGAAATCTAAGAAGGTCCACATAGATGGATCTTTTTTTGTTGAGAAACTGGATACTTGAAGAGAAACTTGTAACGCCCACAAATTTTGGCTACATATAATAAATAATAATTATTAAAAATTAAATCCTTCATTAGGATAATCTATAGTCTTGCGCCCTGCAGACTATATAATACGAGTTTCGTATTAAGGAAAATAGGAAAAATCAACTAAATCGTCCGTAAGTCGTAAAAAAAAGTGCACCAAAACATACACACACACACACACACACACATATATATATATATATATATATATATATATATATATATATGTTGTCTCGATCCCGAAAATATAAATTTCGTAGAAATCCGACACCGTATGAATTAGATATGATTTTTATAAAATATAAAAGTCAGTCGCACACAAGGAATGTGTGACGTTAAAAGGTATGAAGAAAATGGTTGACTTTTGGGTAAATTCACCAAAAGGATAATCATAATACTCTTTAAGATAGGAATTTTGGTAAAAGGAACACCAAAATCAGAGTCCGTACGAGAGAGTTATGATTTTTGCAAAATCATTAAACCTTATAAAAATAGGGACGAAAAATAAAGTTAGAACTAGTTGATGCGTCTAAAGAAAAGTTGTAGATCATGTCGAGAGCTTTCTGGAGATATAAAGAGCTTTCTGCGATTTGTGCCCCGCACAGTACGCCGGGTGCGCCACACACGCTTCTAGAAGGTGAAAATGTGGACCACAGAGAGGCTGACACATGGTACAAAGTGGTTGGGGAGACGTAGCCTTAAAACTCACGACGTTCGCCCCTTTTGCACGTCGTGTACCCTAAAAACGACTATAAAAAGGAGGCCAAACCTTATTCCCTTCCCACACCTCCCAATATCTTCTCTCTCGAGTTTCTTTCGATTTTACCCCATTTTCCCTTAGTTTTAGCCTTCGGCGAAGCCCTGCGATCCCTGAAATAGTAGTAGCTACCGAGTAAAATATTTTCCAGTGCAATTTCCTAACTTTTGTCAGGAAAATCTCTGTAAGTTAGGCTACACTCTATCTCTTTCAATGTAACTTATATTTATAGTCATAAGTCGTTATTATGAACCTATAAATAGTATTTATTAGTAATATCATATCGTATTACTGATTGATCTACTTATGGGGTGATGTCTAGGTTGGATTTTGTGAGGTGTTTAAAGCAAGATTTCCAAACAGTATACTATGTATACCAAACGGACCGTACCTCCTATATGATCCTACCTTGTTGTCCCTTATCAACTATAAATCAATATACATTGGGATTGTTGAGGAATCTAAACTTTTAATTAGTCATAAGAGGTAATAAACTAAGACCTAGAGATAATTGAACATAGGTCATATCAAAGAAAAAGCCAAGTGCTAAAGCGAAGAGCTGTCTAACCTTCCAATCATCCACTTTAACAAGTAAGTGCATAGTTACCTTTAACTTACACATAGATTTCAAGTATTTAATTTTCCTAAATGCTTTATGTGCTTATTATCTAAGTTTTTGATATTTGTGTTACATGAGATCTAAAATATCATATATATGTATTTTGCCACACTCATAATGTATTGGGTAGGACGGGTAGAAAGAGATAAGAGAAATGAGATAACAGTTAGGAACCATATGGTGAGAGACCATAAGAGAAAAAAGATAATTGTGAGAAAACATACCAGAGATAGATTAGTGGTAAGAGACCATGCTAGAGATAGGGAAAAGAAACCATAACCAATAGAGATTAGTCATCAAGCAGAGTATTGATGACGACCACGGACTATTCTAGACAATCTAGTGGAACACTAGCAGACTTGCAATTTGTAGGTGTTAATTAAATCACACAAACCGAGAATATGGATTGTGGATTCATTTGAGTATTATATTTTCCTTGGTTAACTTATCAATGCGTAACCCTTAGGGTAAAACCCTTGATATAGAGAAAAAAGAGAGAGAGAGAGAGAGAGAGTAATGAAAATGGGTAATCAGGTTAAATGTTTGGTGTGAATTATATAAAAATATAAATTATATTATTATGGGTTGAAAACTCTATGTACTCACCAGGTTTCCCAACCTGACCTATTCAGTTTACTATATCACAGATATAGCAATATAAAAGATACATTCTACTAAGAGATTCAAGGAATTGTAGACTTTTTGTATAATGAGACATTGCAAGTCTCCGTTTATGCTTATGTTCTTGTATTGACAATGACATCCCGAGTTTTATAAATAAAACATATTTCTTCAAAAATTCTTTGATAAAACTATTATCATGTTTTTGGGGACAATTCCACATAAATAATATTTTTAAAGAATACTTTGCTTTAATAAGCATAAACAAATCGATATTTTCTGACCGTAAAAAAGGGGATGTCACAAAACTGCTTCTCTTATCTAAAAAGAAAGTCTAGTGGAGACTAGCACTTCAAGTATTTACTAGATAGAACTCATACTTTTCATATAACACTCTAGTACTTGGTACTTTAATGTTAATCTAATATTTGTAACTTGCTTGTATATATTTACAAAAGAGTAACCAGCTGAACACAAGAAAGTTGGAACTACACTCTTGGAGTTTAGTTTATTATTTATGCTTAGAACATAAATTGTTTGTAATATAAAACAATGTGTTTTTAGAACAATGTATGTTTTAAATTTAGCATATATATATATATATATATATATATATATATATATATCAGTTATTTTATTTTGAATGATTGATTATTTTCTTGATCGTTTTTCATAATGACGATATTCATATTCTGAAATGATTGACTTCTATTTATGAGACTAGATATCTTAATAAAATTATAAAATAAATATCGATGTATTTAATACATAAATTAAGTTTTATATGCAAGCACTTTTAACTTAAACTTATTTTAAATCAAACTTATCTAATACATTGTTATCTTTATTATATAAATGCAATACACATATTCCAACTTTAAGAACGGGATATTTGAAGGAAAATAATGTATTTTATTTGATATATGTGAATCTCATGTATATATAAAGGATTCCTAATCATATTTTCACTAATTCGTAGAGGAAATAATTATTAAAAAACAATACACTGTGATGTATGGCTTCCTTTTTGAATGTCTAATATTTAATGGAAGTTACTAAATCAACTTTATTAACAACTATAGTAGTTATAATTATATTTTATATGGTAGAGAATAATTATGAAACCTTTGTTGAAGTTTTCAGATATAAAGTTGAGATACAATCCATTAACACCATCTAAAGCTTCAAGTGATAATAAAGGACGAATTAGACCTTACTGGATAAAGATTACTTTTTAATCGATATAAATTGTCTTCCTCTATGCTCTTGGGATTATACCTTAATAACTAGTAATTGTATCTTCAATACAAACACCTATAGTTTACATGTATGTAAAGTATTCTGGAAGGACATTTAGATTATTATATACAAGCCTGCACAGAATAAGTTTTCTTATTCTTCTGAATGTTGAGTCAGTAGAAAGAAAGCATCTAGTGACAAAGCAAGTGGGAGGTACATGGAACTTGATGTTGCTTAAGAACCATAACCTGATGTAGAAATTGGTGGCACTAGTTTCAACAAGGAATTGTTGAACTTGAATAATAGCTATTCACAAACACAAATTGTTTGCATTAATGGTAGAAATCATCTTTGACTTGTGAAATGTGGAATCTCTGTAAACTCCCAAAATACCAAGTAAAAATTTCATTTTTAACCAATCAAACCATTCATTCATTTGTTCCAAAAGATAGTAAAAGTAATAGTTTTCCCAAAACATCAGAGTAAAAATCACAACTAGACAATGCTGAATAAAATCTGGGGGATGCAGTGCGATCACGTTGGGCCCTTCTGTAACAACCCGAAATTTCATATCATTTCTTGTAACTCAAATTGTAATCCAATTCTATCAACCAAACGTCGTTTCCAAATCCGTTTACAATTTCGCCATTTAATTAAGTCATTAACTTGTATTGATCTAAAATGACTTAATGGGTGTCTTAATTCCATTTGAAATCATTCTAACACCCCATAATAGTTATCGGAATAATTCTAGAATCGACCATATCGGGTTACGGCAACTTGGTCGGGTGCGACCAAAAGCCCCGCCTAACGCCGGTATCGGGTAGAATTCTGTCGTGTCCAATTCCCGAGAACTATATAAAGGACTCAAAGCTTTCATTTGAAGCTTTTGGCCATCTTTTCTTAATCACTCTCCAACCTCTCTCCTCATCCATAAATAAAGGTCCAAAAACAAAGATTTAAGGCTCCAAATCAAAGAGGTAACATCCCTAACTTGTTATCTAACCTCTTTAGCTTTCAAATTGATGTTTAATTTGAGTTTTAGGACCTGGAACATGTGTTTATGGCCAAGGATCAAGCTTGGGCCGTAAACACTTAAAAATGGGGTTTTTGAGCCAATTAACCCTTCCAAATCATTGTTGGGACTTAGATACGACTTTGAGGCTTACAAATCGGGACTTGAAACACTTAAAACATGAATTTTGTGGGACAAAAGAGAGTTTACGGCCAAGGCATGTGCTTGGGCCATAAACTCCTCAAACATGGGGAGTAAACACCTTTATACATGTTAGAATGCCTTGAAACTTAACCAATAGCCTTGGAATAAATCATAGAACCATCTAAAAATAGTTTGGAGACCTTAAACATATAAAAACACCACATATAAGAGTTTACGGCCATAGAACATACTCCAAGGCCGTAAACTCCAAATTATATGTCATTTGATGCCTTTAAACCATCCCAAAGCTTGGAAAATTAACTAGAATCACATGTGATTGCTCTAAGTGCCTCAAATCAATTTTCTCTTGACCATAAGAGAGTTTACAGCCGTAAACTCCAAGTTTACAGCCGTGAAGTCCCTTTTAAATGGTATAAATCCAAACAAATTAATCCAAGGCATTTTAGAAGTTCATTCCAACAACCCCCATGTCCATTCAAGCCATTAAACCCTCAAAATCACACCCACATGATTTCACGGCCGTGAACTCATGTATGTGTGTGTTATATGGCCGTAAACTCCTTAAAATGTTTACTCTTGGGGAATTAACTTAAATCCTAAGTCCCTAGTGTCGTTATACGTCCGAAGATGTCACCCAGGTCACTCCAAACGCTCGTTTTGAGGTGTTTAACCTCGTTGGAGTGTAATGTTCCATATGATTAGTGATTGTAAATCTAATTAGTTATATATGGAAATTATTACATTTTACATAGGGACATCGCGAGTAATCAAGCCCCGAACCAACTTCTAGTGTCCGAAACTGTCGCATTCCCGAGTCTGGTGAGTTCATACCCCTACCCTTTTTTTTCACTGTTTTTAACTGTTTTCAGGGGGAACACAAGCAAATTACAAGGGATTACTTGTACTAAAAACTTGATTTTATGTGTGTGTTTCACATTTTATATGCGTTTTATACTGATTGATACAACTGATAACCATTCGAGCACGCAGATCACGTAAACATTTATTTGTGAAATGGGTTTTATAAACTGTTATGTTTATATATTTCACAAATGTTTTTCCACATTTTATCAGTTAAAAGCATGACATTAGAACACATGAACAATATAACTTGTACACTGTTTGTCCTCGGTAACACTCCACAGAGATACGCGAGTGGAGGACTACACCTGTAACCAGAATCTCTGGGATTTAGAGAGCGTCACTTGAGTGTATAGATCTATACGGGGCTGACTACCCCACACCTGGCTGCTAGCTACAGCCGAACCGAAATGGTTCAAGGGTGACGAAAGTCATAAGGTTGTGGACTACTTATTGCCACAGGTTCAGTCTATAGTATGGTTATGGAACTCACAATTAGGATAACAGAGATTTACTTATAGTAATAATGAATAACTTTATACACTTCACAAGATAACCAGGTTCAGAATACATCTTTTACATTGGTAATCAACATTCAGGAAAGTATGGGACTTTCCTGGGAAACCTTGTACATAACCAGGTCTAACCAGAATACATCTTTTACATCTTTTACAAACGATAACCAACTTTCAGGAAAGCATGGGGCTTTCTTGGGGAAAACATTTACATAACTAGATAAGTGTAACAAACTAGATAACCGTACATTTTTAACAAATGGTATCATACAATTAGGAAGGTATGGGACTTTCCTGGGGATCCATTGGTACATAACCAGAACAGTATAACAAAACAGATAACTTAAATGTACATTTTCACAATGGTAAACATGTTTTCAGTGTAAAAATTTACTTTACATAATGTGAAACAACAACCAACCTTTTTAAGAAAATGTGAGATTTTCTTGGCGTGTGTTGTATTTTCAGAAACAGAAAGGAAACATGAACATTTTTACAAAACAAAAACCGCTTATGAACTCACCAGCGTTATGCTGATTTTCAAACCGCTTGTGTTCTCAGGTCAACGTTAGAACAGGTACTGAAGATCCTTTTACCCGAAGTCGGAGTGCTTAGAAGACCCGTTTTATTTTGTTCATATATATATATATATATATATATATATATATATACTATGTATCACAACTGTACAACTTTACTTTTGAAACAATTGTAAAACTTTTCTATATGTAATGTAATGGTTGTTCTACTTTACTTACTATGTACATTGGATTTGATACTCAACGTGGAGTCAACCCCGGAAATGTTTCCGCCTTCGGTTTTCGGGGTGTGAAAGATTGGTATCAGAGCCCTTGTTTATAGTGAATAAAGTATACCAAACCTTACATTGTATAAAACTATAAACACTAAAGGGCCTAAGTGCTCTGAAATAAAAGTATCTTTAAACTATAAGTATTTTCAAAAAGTATATAAGTATACTGAACCGTCGAGATCCGTAACTACAAGTAGAACAAAACATAAGTAAATGGGTGTTGTGTACTACGGTTAAACCTGGGAAGTTATGTAGTCATGTCTAGGATCAATATAGCCTGGCCAACTATATTCATTCGAGACACGGCCAACATGTGCTTGGGAGTGACTGTAGTATGCGGCATGCCTAAAACTTACCCTAATACCACAAACATCGCGCCAGTGTAATAACGAATCATGAAATACTATGGGAGTATTTCTCGAGCCAATCCTTTGTAAGAATCCTCGTTCACGTATAGATCCTTGATCATTCCATTAGCGATAGTTTACCTGCTTTGATAACTCTTTCCTACTTTATCGCTTATTTGGAATTAATATCTGTCATATCTCTCGATTCAATTCAGAGGACTTATCATCCTCTCTTTCTTGATCTTATTAGATCAAGATGCCTCCCAGAAAGAGACCCAGCTCAAAGAACAACAACCCTCCGCCACCACCTCCTCCTGAAATTGATCCCGTGTTATTCCAGACAGCTGTTACCGCCGCGGTGGCAGCTGCCATGTCCCAATTAAACACCGATGGTTCCGGTGGTTCGGGAGGTGGTACTCAAGATCAAGAAAGCAATCAGGGACACCGAATGGAGGGTTCCTATAAGGATTTCATGAATGCAAAACCAACATCCTTTGATGGCACTGGAGGTGTCATTTCCCTATCCCGGTGGTTCGAGAAAATCGAATCCATCTTCGAAATCTGTGCCTGTGCTGAGTCCGATAAGGTCAAATTTGCAGCCTGTACCTTCAGTGATAAAGCCTTGACTTGGTGGAATGGCCGAGTCAAATCCTTGACACTACCCGTAGCCAATGCCATGGGCTGGGACGCCATGAAAGAACTCCTCCTTGCCGAATACTGTCCCCGTGGTGAAATGCAGAAACTAGAGCATGAGATCTGGAACCTGAAGATGAAAGGTTCCGACATTGTTGCATACACTTCCCGATTCGATGATCTCGCACTCCTTTGCCCTGGTTTGGTCACTCCTGAAAGCAAAAAGATCGAGAGGTTTATTTGGGGGCTAACCAATCCAACAAAAGGTCATGTCTTAGCTGCTCGCCCGGACACATATGATAGTGCTAAGACTTTAGCCCAAGCCATAACTGACCACAGTGATGATGTCGAGGAAACCACCACCGCCCCTGAGTCGACTAAAAGCAGTGGTGAGAAAAGAAAGTTCTGGAAGAAGAAAAAGGGTCAATCTTCCCAAGGATCCTCCAAAAGACAGCAAACAGTAGCAGTTCATGCTGCTACTACCCCCGTTGCTGCTGCTTCTGTTGTGGGATCCACAACTCCAACTCCTACCAGCCGGTATGCTAGTAATCTCCCTCTCTGTGACAAGTGCAAGTATCACCACAACCCTGGCCCCTGTCGAGAACTTTCCTGTACAAATTGTGGTAAGAAGGGGCACACAGTTCGATTTTGCAAAGCTCCGGCCCAATCGGCCAATCAATCTTCAGGAGCAGGCGTTGGTCAAGCCTGCTACAACTGTGGTGAAGCTGGGCACTTTAAAAGGAACTGCCCTAAGAAGTCTACTGCTGACAACACCGGAAGGGTCCTCGCCATGGGACGGGAGGAAGTGGTCGCCGATCCCACCGTTGTCTCGGGTACGTTCCTTCTCGACGACTCATATGCTAGTATTCTTTTCGACTCGGGTGCTGAGAGGAGCTTTATTAGTCATGCATTCAAACATAACCTAAAACATAATTCCCAACCTTTAACCGAAATGTTTACCGTCGAGATGGCGAACGGTGAGAAAGAAAACGCGAGCGAAGTGTTCGTAGGTTGTACCCTTACCCTGAACGACCATTCATTCCCTATCGATCTCATGCCATTATCCATAAAGAGCTTTGATGTCATCATTGGCATGGATTGGTTGAGTCCCAATCATGCGGATATTCTTTGTTTCGAAAAAGCCATCCGTCTCAACCTTCCTTCAGGTCAAACTCTCGTAATCTATGGTGATAAACTCAGTTCCAACCTTCGTATCATTTCCTGCATCAAAGCTCAGAAGCTCCTGCGAAAGGAGTGTATTGCATTCTTGGCCCATGTAATCAACGAGAAACATGAAGTTAAAGACCTCGCGAGCATCCCCGAAGTCTGTAACTTTCCTGATGTATTTCCCGAAGAGCTTCCAGGAATCCCTCCCGAGCGTCAGGTCAAGTTCCGTATTGACCTAATTCCTGGAGATACTCCTGTAGCGAAGTCTCCGTATCGCTTAGCTCCAGCAGAAATGCAGGAGTTATCCAGTCAACTCAACGAGTTGCTCAGTAAAGGATTCATTAGACCGAGTTCCTCACCCTGGGGAGCTCCGGTATTATTTGTCAAGAAGAAGGATGGATCCTTTCGGATGTGTATTATCGCGAGCTGAACAAGTTGACTGTCAAAAACCAATATCCTCTTACGCGAATAGATGACCTCTTCGATCAACTTCAGGGAGCCAGTTACTTCTCCAAGATAGACCTTCGGTCAGGGTACCATCAGCTACGAGTTCATGAAAGTGATGTGTCCAAAACAGCTTTCAGGACTCGATATGGACACTACGAGTTCGTAGTGATGCCCTTTGGTCTAACCAATGCACCGGCGGTGTTCATGGAGCTGATGAACCGGGTGTGTCGTCCTTATCTGGACAAGTTTGTCATTGTGTTCGTTGATGACATACTCTTCTATTCCCGAAGCGAAGAAGACCACAAACAACACTTGAGGCTAGTGTTGGAAACCCTGCGATCCGAGAAGTTGTACGCGAAATTTTCCAAATGCGAGTTCTGGATTCGGAAGGTAACTTTCCTCGGTCATGTAGTAAGTGACGAGGGTATTCATGTAGATCCTTCCAAGATAAAGGCGATAGAGAATTGGTCAGCACCGAAGACACCCACAAAAATCCGGCAATTCTTGGGTCTCGCTGGCTATTATCGAAGATTCATCCAGAACTTTTCCAGAATCGCCAAACCCTTAACCACTCTAACACAGAAAGGTGTACCCTTTTGTTGGAGTGATAAACAAGAAATTGCATTCCAGACGCTGAAGAAAGCCTTGTGCAGCGCGCCTGTTCTGTCCCTACCCGAAGGGACAGAGGACTTCGTTGTCTACTGCGATGCGTCTAATCAAGGCTTAGGTTGTGTGCTTATGCAAAGGGGAAAAGTAATTGCCTATGCTTCTAGACAGTTGAAAACACACGAGGTCAACTATACCACACACGACTTGGAGTTAGGAGCCGTAGTCTTTGCGTTGAAGATTTTGAGACATCACCTCTACGGAACCAAGTGCACGATCTTCACCGATCACAAGAGCCTACAACACATCTTTGACCAGAAAGACTTAAACATGAGACAAAGGCAATGGGTAGAACTACTCAGTGATTATGAGTGTGAAATCCGTTACTATCCCGGCAAGGCCAATGTGGTAGCAGATGCCCTTAGCCGAAAGGAGAGTGCAGGCCGTAAAGTGAAGAACCAGACGATGACCATCCATTCCAACCTACCCATGCAAATCCGAGAAGCCCAGTTAGAAGCCCTCAAACCCGAGAATGTGTCGACCGAAGCCTTGAGAGGAATGTAAAAGAAACTTGAGATCAGAGGTGACGGAGTCCATTGTTTCATGGATCGAATCTGGATTCCCAAGTTCGGAGGATTCAGAGATATAGTTATGGAGGAAGCGCACAGAACCAGATACTCTGTTCACCCGGGCTCTGACAAGATGTACTTAGATCTCAAAAAACAATACTGGTGGCCAAACATGAAGGCTGAGATAGCTACGTTCGTGGGCAAGTGTCTGACTTGCGCCAAAGTAAAAGTTGAGCACCAGAAACCCTCGGGTCTACTCTAGCAACCCGAGATACCCGAATGGAAATGGGAGATGATCACCATGGATTTCATCACCAAACTACCCAGGTGTCCGAGTGGGTATGATACCATTTGGGTAATCGTCGACCGTTTAACCAAGTCCGCTCAATTCGTTCCAATCAAAGAATCATACAAGATGGAAAGACTCGCACGGATTTACATCCAAGAGGTAGTCCGATTGCACGGTGTACCTGCGTCCATTATCTCTGATTGAGATAGCAGGTTTACCTCCCGATTTTGGCAGTCTCTTCAGAAAGCTCTTGGAACCAAACTAGATATGAGCACGGCGTATCATCCTCAGACCGATAGACAAAGTGAGAGGACAATCCAAACCTTGGAGGGCATGCTTAGAGCATGTGTCATTGACTTTGGAAAGTCGTGGGACACACATTTACCTTTGATCGAATTCTCGTACAACAATAGTTACCACACCAGCATTAGGGTTGCCCCGTTTAAAGCCCTATACGATCGCAAGTGCAGATCCCCTCTGTGCTGGGCCGAGGTGGGGGATACACAGTTAGCCAAGGGTCGAGTCCCGGACAGTGCTCTCACTGGTCCTGAAATCATCCGTGAAACCACCGAGAAGATCATCCAAATCTGAGAACGACTGAAAGCTTCACGTGATCGCCAGAAGAGGTACACTGATTAACGTCGGAAACCATTGGAATTCCAGATTGGAGACCATGTCCTGTTGAAGGTCTCGCCCTGGAAAGGCACTGTACGTTTTGGTAAGCGTGGGAAACTTAATCCGAGGTACATTGGACCTTTCGAGATCCTCTCCAGGATTGGTCTGGTATCCTATAAACTTCGTTTACCTCACGAGCTCAGTAACATCCATCCCGTCTTCCATGTGTCAAATCTCAAGAAGTGCCTATCCGATGAAACCCTAGTGATTCCTTTAGACGAGATCGAGATCGATGAAAACCTCAACTTCGTGGAGGAACCGATCGAAATCATGGATCGAGAAGTCAAACGTATGAAACAAAGTCGCATCTCGTTAGTGAAGGTTCGTTGGAATGCCAAGCGGGGACCGGAGTTCACTTGGGAGCGGGAAGACTCGATGAGACAGAAGTATCCGCAACTCTTTCCAGATCCATGATTTGTATTTTGTCTTATATCTTGTCTTGAATTTCAGGACGCAATTCCCTCTAACGGGGGGATAATGTAACAACCCGAAATTTCATATCATTTCTTGTAACTCAAATTGTAATCCAATTCGATCAACCAAACGTCGTTTCCAAATCTGTTTCCGATTTCGCCATTTAATTAAGTCATTAACTTGTATTGATCTAAAATGACTTAATGGGTGTCTTAATGCCATTTGAAATCATTCTAACACCCCATAATAGTTATCAGAATAATTCTAGAATCGACCATATCGGGTTACGGCAACTTGGTCGGGTGCGACCAAAAGCCCCGCCTAACGCCGGTATCGGGTAGAATTTCGTCGTGTCCAATTCCCGAGCACTATATAAAGGACTCAAAGCTTTCATTTGAATCTTTTGGCCATCTTTCCTTAATCACTCTCCAACCTCTCTCCTCATCCATAATCAAAGGTCCAAAAACAAAGATTTAAGGCTCCAAATCAAAGAGGTAACATCCCTAACTTGTTATCTAACCTCTTTAGCTTTCAAATTGATGTTTAATTTGAGTTTTAGGACCTGGAACATGTGTTTACGGCCAAGGATCAAGCTTGGGCCGTAAACACTTAAAAATGGGGTTTTTGAGCCAATTAACCCTTCCAAATCATTGTTGGGACTTAGATACGACTTTGAGGCTTACAAATCGGGACTTGAAACACTTAAAACATGAATTTTGTGGGACAAAACAGAGTTTACGGCCAAGGCATGTGCTTGGGCCGTAAACTCCTCAAACATGGGGAGTAAACACCTTTATACATGTTAGAATGCCTTGAAACTTAACCAATAGCCTTGGAATAAATCATAGAACCATCTAAAAATAGTTTGGAGACCTTAAACATATAAAAACACCACATATAAGAGTTTACGGCCATAGAACATACTCCAAGGCCGTAAACTCCAAATTATATGTCATTTGATGCCTTTAAACCATCCCAAAGCTTGGAAAATTAACTAGAATCACATGTGATTGCTCTAAGTGCCTCAAATCAATTTTCTCTTGACCATAGGAGAGTTTACAGCCGTAAACTCCAAGTTTATAGCCGTGAACTCCCTTTTAAATGGTATAAATCCAAACAAATTAATCCAAGTCATTTTAGAAGTTCATTCCAACAACCCCCATGTCCATTCAAGCCATTAAACCCTCAAAATCACACCCACATGAGTTCACGGCCGTGAACTCATGTATGTGTGTGTTATATGGCCGTAAACTCCTTAAAATGTTTACTCTTGGGGAGTTAACTTAAATCCTAAGTCCCTAGTGTCGTTATACGTCCGAAGATGTCACCCGGGTCACTCCAAACGCTCGTTTTGAGGTGTTTAACCTCGTTGGAGTGTAATGTTCCATATGATTAGTGATTGTAAATATAATTAGTTATATATGGAAATTATTACATTTTACATAGGGACATCGCGAGTAATCAAGCCCCGAACCAACTTCTAGTGTCCGAAACTGTCACATTCCCGAGTCTGGTGAGTTCATACCCCTACCCTTTTTTTTCACTGTTTTTAACTGTTTTCAGGGGGAACACAAGCAAATTACAAGGGATTACTTGTACTCAAAACTTGATTTTATGTGTGTGTTTCACATTTTATATGCGTTTTATACTGATTGATAAAACTGATAACCATTCGAGCACGCAGATCACGTAAACATTTATTTGTGAAATGGGTTTTATAAACTGTTATGTTTATATATTTCACAAATGTTTTTCCACATTTTATCAGTTAAAAGCATGACATTAGAACACATGAACAATATAACTTGTACACTGTTTGTCCTCGGTAACACTCCACAGAGATACGTGAGTGGAGGACTATTATATTATTACTAGTAAATTTGTTATTCCTGTATGATTGGAGACACGTCCTCGGCGAACACTCCACAGAGATACGCGAGTGGAGGACTACACCCGTAACCAGAATCTCTGGGATTTAGAGAGCGTCACTTGAGTGTATAGATCTATATGGGGCTAACTACCCCACACCTGGCTGCTAGTTATAACCGAACCGAAATGGTTCAAGGGTGACGAAAGTCATAAGGTTGTGGACTACTTATTGCCACAGGTTCAGTCTATAGTATGGTTATGGAACTCGCAATTAGGATAACAGAGATTTACTTATAGTAATAATGAATAACTTTATACACTTCACAAGATAACCAGGTTCGGAATACATCTTTTACATTGGTAATCAACATTCAGGAAAATATGGGACTTTCCTGGGAAACCTTGTACATAACCAGGTCTAACCAGAATACATCTTTTACATCTTTTACAAACGATAACCAACTTTCAGGAAAGCATGGGGCTTTCCTGGGGAAAACATTTACATAACTAGATAAGTGTAACAAACTGGATAACCTTACATTTTTGACAAATGGTATCATACAATCAGGAAGGTATGGGACTTTCTTGAGGATCCATTGGTACATAACCAGAACAGTATAACAAAACAGATAACTTAAATGTACATTTTCACAATGGTAAACATGTTTTCAGTGTACAAATTTACTTTACATAATGTGAAACAACAACCAACCTTTTTAAGAAAATGTGAGATTTTCTTGGCGTGTGTTATATTTTCAGAAACAGAAAGGAAACATGAACATTTTTACAAAACAAAAACCGCTTATGAACTCACCAGCGTTATGTTAATTTTCAAACCACTTGTGTTCTCAGGTCAACGTTAGAACAGGTACTGAAGATCCTTTTGCCCGAAGTCGGATTGCTCAGAAGACCCGTTTTATTTTGTTCATATATATATATATATATATATATATATATATATATATATATATACTATGTATCAGAACTGTACAACTTTACTTTTGAAACAATTGTAAAACTTTTCTATATGTAATGTAATGGTTGTTCTACTTTACTTACTATGTACATTGGATTTGATACTCAATGTGGAGTCAACCCCGGAAATGTTTCCGCCTTCGGTTTTCGGGGTGTGACACCTTCCCTTCGGAACTAGAAGTACCTGAAAAATGTTTAAACCAAAAACCGTAAGCACAAAGCTTAGTGAGTTCCCCAAAATACCATGTACATACATATTAATGGGCCCAACCCGCACATTGGGCCCAACCCATCATAACAAGACCAACCCCACATATCAACACAACATACTAATGGGCCTAGTCCAACGAGAATGTCAATAGGCCAAACCCAACACACAATGTAAGAATCACAAAGACAACTCGTATCCTACACAGTATAGTGAGAAGACTCACCTGACTCACAAAATCAACTAGACCACAACTCAAAGCCCCATAACAGATGCTACAATACTCCTATCAAAACATACAAGGTCTAACCTTAGTCTATACACTAAAACCAACCATCAAGACTAAAGTTAACCGAATATAAAGATCAACAGTCAAAGATAAAGTCAAAAATTGCCAATAGTGGCCTTCCTTGGCCATGTCGTGGGCAAAAAATGCCAAGACAATCGAAGAATTCCCAAGTCACCATGTCGTGGCAGCCTAAGGCCATGCCATGGGGACCGGTCTGAACAACTCAATTGAGCTTAATCCAATTTCTTTTGATTTTAAGAGCTCCAATGCTTAGATCTTGTCCTTTCCAAGGTCTTCATGGATACAATTTCCAACTTTATCCCTTAAGACACCCTTTTAAGTTTTGATCAAAATTCTAAAGTCCAAAAAGGAAACTTAAAGCATGGGACTAGGCCATTACGAACTTAATCTAAAAAATCTTTAACCCAAAACATCCATAAAAACTTTAGGAATCGTAATGAACCCTATAAATGTAAACTTTATGGACGTATGTACCCCATGCCTGTCCTTTCCCAAATCTAGTTCAAAAGATACAATAAGACTTAGATTTCATGAAAGGTTCCTAAATCACCACCACTTCCTAAATCTATGAGATATAATACTATTGGGACTTAGAGAATCCATAAAGTTGCAACCTTTATATCTTCCAGCCATACAAACCATATGAAGGGACCAAAATATGACAAACAACATAGATTTGGAGAGAAAAGCACCAAAAGATGGAAACTTGATCACTTACAACAATCCAAAGAATTCTTAAGAGGTCAATGATGATGTTTGTTGTTGAATCAACACACTAGACACATTCTGTAACAACGGAAATTTTTAAACATATTTTTTTTTCATTTCAAAAGAAAGTATTTTCATCCAAAACAAGGCATAAACATTCAACGTGTCATATCATAATACAAATCATATGAATCCCAAGATCATAAATCATCTATCAGTGTGTACAGATCACGCCGGCGCCTTCCCACAGTCCTCGTTAGTACCTGAAACACATACACAACAACTGTAAGCATAATCGCTTAGTGAGTTCCCCAAAATACAACTTACGCACATACGCCTTTCCAGGCCCTGACCTTCCGGTCCATGTGTCTCAGGGGACTTCCGTCCCTACTGGGTAAGCCTTCCGGTCCTACCCACGCCAACCCTTCGGTCCACACTACAATGCCTTCCGGCCCATAACATATTCGCCTTCCGGCCCATAACATAATGCCTTCCGGCCCACATTAAACATATCATATATAGCACATATAACAATTAACTTATCACATATAACACATATGTCTCATATCATATCCGACCTTCCAGTCACACAATCAAACCCTTCCGGGTACAGTATAGTGAGAAGACTCACCTCGTGAATATCGATAGCTAGCAAATCCCGAAATCACTTGTGCTCGATCCTCCGAGCTACAATCTCCCTATAACATCATACATCTCTTATTAACACTTTTTATCTCTAAGGTTGACTATCCCTAAGAAGTCAACACAGGTCAACTCTGGTCAACGGTCAACGGTCAACTTTGACCGGACTCGGCGAGTGCACAAGGGCAACTCGGCGAGTCTAGACGTTTTCACCAACTTTCTAGGATTCCCTTCTTACATGTCGAGTACTCCCCCTGACCCGACGAGTTCCACCTGGAAGAATCGTGGGGCCACCCCGACTCAACTCGCCGAGTCTCAAGAACAACTCGGCGAGTCCCAGCTCGACTCAGTCCACCTGTCAACCCTCTCTAACTCACCCTGACTCACTGAGTCAACCTATGACTCGACTGGACCACTCACTGGCCGATCCAAGGCAATCTTCAAGCTACTCGCCGAGTTTGCTCATCGGACTCGACGAGTCCATGCCATGCAATCACTCAAACTCACTTCTAAGGTCAGATCTGTTCCATCAATTCATAGATCTGGCCTTCCTAGACTGATTCACCACGTAAAGCCCCAAACTTGGTGTACATACAACCTCTATATGACCATATATGAAGGATTATCCACAAATATCACTACTCAAGGTCATAATCTCCATTGCTCTTCATAAAGCTTGATGAATGAGGCTCTCTGGACCTTTATGGATCCAGATCCAAAGCCTCATCACAATCAAGGGACTATTTGGCCATCAAATCAACCCAACAAAGGCCACAAGAAGCCCTAAATCCAAATATACTTCACAAAACAGAAGCTGAGCCGAAATCATACCTTTAGATCGAAGATCTAAGCTTCAAATCCACAGAATAGCAACCTCCTTTGCCTCCTCTTGGCTAGAACCTCCTTCTTCTTTGCTAAACAACACACAATGGTCAAGAATTGCTTCCTTTCTCTCTCAAATCGCTAAAGCACTCTAGGGTTTCACTCTATGGACTGTTGGGTACAAATGACGGCCATAAGGCCCCTTTAAATAGGTCCCAAACCCGAGAAATTAGGGTTTCATTAAACAGCGCGGACTCGCCGAGTCCATATCCTGGACTCGCCGAGTCCAGACGAATCCCGCGTCCAGAATCGCGACCCTACTCGGTGATTCTGAGCTCCAACTCGCCGAGTCCCCTCTCAAAACACCACTGGTCTCTCGGCATAATTCAGGCTCACATCCACCTGAATATCCTCTAATGGAACCATTGCCGACTCATCGGCTATACACTTCCTTAATTGCGACACATGAAAAGTGTCGTGGATCTGCCCCAACTCTGCTGGCATCTCCAAACGATAGGCTACCCGGCCTACCCTCGCAATCACACGAAATGGACCAATATACCGGGGCCCCAAGTTGCCCCTCTTCCTGAATCGAATCACTCCTTTCCAAGGAGAGATCTTCAGGAGAACGAAGTCGCCGACCTGAAACTCAAGCTCGGACCGGAGTCTGTCTGCATAACTCTTCTGTCGGCTCTGGGCGGTCAATAACCTCTGTCTGACCTGCTAAATCTACTCTGTCGTCTAAAGCACGATCTCTGTACTGCCCATCACTCTCTGCCCAACCTCTTCCCAACAAATGGGGGTCCGACACCTCCTACCATACAACAGCTCAATGGGTGGCATACCAATGCTCGAAGCATGTCCTCAAGCGTCTGAATCGTCCGCTCGCTCTGGTCGTCTGTCTGGGGATGATACGCGGTACTAAAATGCAATCTAGTACCCAACTCCTCATGAAATTTCTTCCAGAATCTGGAAGTGAAACGCACATCACGGTCCGAAACAATCGAGATCGGCACCCCATGCCGAGATACCACTTCCCTCACATATATCTCCGCCAACTTCTCCGCTGAAGAACTCTCACTGATGGCAAGGAAGTGAGCGCTCTTCATCAACCTATCCACAATCACCCAAATTGCATCAACTCCTCTGGCAGTCCTCGGCAATTTGGTGATGAAATCCATGGTGATCTGTTCCCACTTCCACTCGGGAACCTCCAATGGCTGCAACTTGCCATGCGGTCTCTGGTGCTCGGCCTTGACCCTACGGCAGGTCAAGCACCTCTCAACAAACCAGGCGACTTCCCTCTTCATACAGGGCCACCAATACTCTTTCCTCAAATCCAAATACATCTTCGTGGCCCCCGGATGGATCGAAAATTTCGACCGATGAGCCTCTTCCATCAAAGTAGTACGCGTACCGCCCACAAACGGTACCCAAATCCGACCCTGAAAAGTCATAAGCCCTCGACCATCCGTAACGAACTCTGAAACCAAACCAACGACCCGTTCCCTCTTCTGCATCTCCGGTTGCACAGCCTCGGCCTGTGCCCCACGAATGGAATCCAATACCGGAGCTATCACGGTCAACCTCAAACATACATCTCGCAGTGGTGTGCTCTCCGCCCTGCAGCTCAACGCATCGGCTACCACATTAGCCTTGCCTGGATGGTACAGGATCTCACAATCATAATCCTTGACCACATCCAACCACCTCCTCTGACGCATATTTAGGTTGGGCTGATCCATCAAGTACTTCAAACTCTTATGGTCTGTGTATATCGTACACCGAACCCCATACAAGTAGTGACGCCAAATCTTGAGGGCGAACACTACTGCCCCCAACTCTAGATCATGTGTGGGATATCTCGTCTCATGAGGCTTCAGCTGCCTCGATGCATATGCTATCACATGTCCCCTCTGCATCAACACCGCACCCAGCCCCAAAACCGATGCATCACAATATACTACAAAATCATCCATCCCTTCCGGGAGAGCTAATACCGGGGCTTCGCACAACCTTTGGCGAAGTGTCTCAAAGGAGGTCTGCTGCTCGGGACCCCATGAGAATGCAACACCCTTCCGGGTCAATCTGGTGAGCGGCACTGCGATCTTGGAGAAATCCTTGATAAATCTCCGATAATACCCTGCCAACCCAAGGAAGCTCCTGATCTCAGATGGTGACTTCGGCACCTCCCAACTCATCACTGCCTCAACCTTGGCCGGATCGACCAGAATCCCTTCCTGGTTAACGAGATGTTCTAGGAATTGAACCTCCCGCAACCAGAAATCACACTTGGAGAACTTTGCATAAAGCTTCTCTGATCTCAAAACCCCAAGGACCTCCCTCAAATGCTCCTCATGCTGCTCTCTAGATCTCGAATACACCAGAATATCATCGATAAATACAATCACCGACCGATCCAACATCGGCCTGCATACCCTATTCATGAGATCCATGAACACAGCCGGGGCATTGGTGAGCCCAAAAGGCATCACCACAAACTCATAGTGCCCATATCGCGTCCTGTACGCTGTCTTCTGGACGTCCTCATCCCGCACTCTCACCTGATGATATCCCGACCTCAAATCGATCTTGGAGAACCAAGATGCTCCCTGCAATTGATCGAATAAATCGTCGATCCTCGGTAACGGGTAACGGTTCTTGACCGTCAGCTTGTTCAACTCCCGGTAGTCAATGCACATCCGGTGTGAACCATCCTTCTTTTTGATGAACAGAATAGGTGCTCCCCACGGCGAGCTGCTCGGCCGAATGAATCCCTTCCCTAGTAACTCCTGAAGCTGCGAGGATAACTCTTGCATCTCTGGAGGTGCAAGACGATAAGGCACCTTAGCGATAGGCGCGGCCCCCGGAACCAAATCAATACCAAACTCCACTTGCCTCACAGGAGATACACCCGGCAACTCCTCGGGAAAAACATCTGGAAACTCATGCACCACCGGAACCTCCTCAACTGAACTCGGTCTCTCGGAAGCCACCCGCGTATCCATCACATACGCTACAAAACCCTTACAGCCCTGTTGTAGACACTACCTCGCCCTAGCGGCCGAACAAAAAGTTGATCCAGAACGTGTACCCTCGCCGTACACTGAAAGAACTCCCCCACTAGGGTCTCGTATGGTCACCAGCTGACGCTCACAGTCGATGACTGCACCAAATCGGCTCAACCAGTCCATGCCCACAATGACCCAAACATCACCCATCGCAATAGGAATCAGATCAATCGGAAACTCAACCCCGAAAATCTCTAACACACATCTCTGGAGAACCTTCGTGGCACAAATCACTCTCTCATCTGCTATATAAACTCTCAGAGGCCGACTCAACGGCTCACGACTAACACCGATCTGCTGACTAAAGGCCAAAGATACGAAAGACCGACTCGCACCCGAGTCAAATAACACTAAAGCAGGTACAGAGTTCACAAGGAAAGTACCTACGCATATCATAGCATAAGCATAATATCTCAGCATCAAAATAAATAAATGAAATAAAGTATACCTGCCACAACATCGGGCGCAACGCGGACCTCCTCCGCAGTCAGCTGAAAGGCTCTCCCACGAGCCCTCGGGGCCTCGGCCTTCACTGGTCGAGTCTCAGTAGCCCTGGCAGCAGGTGCAGATCCCTGAAGAAGCTGAGGGCACTCGGCCTTCCGATGGCTGGTCTGGTTGCAATGAAAGCAAACCATAAACGCCTTGGGGCAATCCCTAGCGATGTGCCCCTCCTTGCCACACTTGTAGCAAGCACCTGATCGACATGTCCCCTCGTGACCCTTGCCGCACTTTCCGCAAGCGCGGCCCTTCGGACCTCCCGTCCTCGAATCGGCGGACTTAGTCCGCTTGGCTGCCGGCTGAGACTGAGCCGGCCGCCGATCCACCTGTTGAGACTCGGCCTCCTCCCTGGCCTGGGTCTCCAACTCGATCTCACGCTTCCTGGCATTCGCCTGAAGCTCAGCAAAGGTATGATATGTGGAGTTCGACACGAACTCCCGGATATCCCTCCTCAACACACCCAAATACCGGCTCATCCGAGCCTGCTCTGTGGACACCTGCTCGGGGCAGAACATCGCCCTCTCATGAAACTTCCGCATGATCACCGTAACCGAATCAGTACCCTGCTTGAGGGTCAAGAACTCCTGAACCAACCGTTCCCTCTCCACCGGCGGAACGTACTCGTCTCTGAACATAGAGGTAAACCTCTCCCACGTCACAGCTGAAATCTCTGCCAAAGTGAAGTTCGTCGTCACGAACTTCCACAAATCCTTCGCTCCCAGACGGAGCTGGTTCAAGGCGAACCGTACCCTCAGATGCTTCGGACATGAACAAGTGTAGAAGCATCCCTCGATATCAGCAATCCACCTCATCGCAGTGATCGGATCCTGCGTCCCGTCAAACTCAGGTGGCTTCGTGTTCCTGAACTCCCGAAACAGCAACGAGTCACCTCCCTGTGGCCTGGCAGCGGCCACAGCTGCGGTAGCTGCAGCGGCTGCAGCCTTAGTCAACGCGGCGTACCGCTCATCAAAGGTCTCCATCAAAGTGGTCTTAATAGACCCAAACATCTCCGGAATCTCGGCCCGGATCGCCGCAGCCACCTCCTCATGAATCATCTGACGAATCTCCTCGTCACTCACACTGCTCGTACTCGGTTTGTGGCGTGGTCCAACCATGATGCCTCTGAAATACAACATAGAACTTATCAGAGACTCTATCGAGCATAATCGTACTCGATAACGCAAACCTACTCAGTCTCCGATACCTAGGGATTCTTACTTGGGTTGCCCACTGACCCGGTGCCTTCGGTAGTACGGGCCTAATACTACCAACCACACTGCATCATCATTCATCCCAAGTCCTCCTCCCCAAACCCCGGATCGTGAGTACTCTACTCTTGTTATGCACTAACTACCCGCTCGCTATCAAAGCATTTCATAGCAACAGACTTCCGTAGACTAAGGCATCACAAATTAGGCCACTCTAGTCCTATCATGAATACCTAGTCTTCTAGCATGCATAACAATTCATATCATATCATATCTCTTAACACAACATTGTAAGGGTATTTTGGGGATCTTTACCGTTCGGGCGCTGGCTGATCGTACACACTGCTTCATTCTTGTTTACCACAAATACTTTATAAAGATTTTATGCCTTTATTTTAAAAGTTTTCCTCAAGTCCTCGGTTTGAGTTCAGTTACGCCCGAAGGTGTACCTGAATCCCTCAAACCAAGGCTCTGATACCAATTTGTAACAACGGAAATTTTTAAACAATTTTTTTTTTTTCATTTCAAAAGAAAGTATTTTCATCCAAAACAAGGCATAAACATTCAACGTGTCATATCATAATACAAATCATATGAATCCCAAGATCATAAATCATCTATCAGTGTGTACAGATCACGCTGGCGCCTTCCCACGGTCCTCGCTAGTACCTGAAACACATACACAACAACTGTAAGCATAATCGCTTAGTGAGTTCCCCAAAATACAACTTACGCACATACGCCTTTCCAGGCCCTGACCTTCCGGTCCATGTGTCTCAGGGGACTTCCGTCCCTGCTGGGTAAACCTTCCGGTCCTACCCACGCCAACCCTTCGGTCCACACTACAATGCCTTCCAGCCCATAACATATTCGCCTTCCGGCCCATAACATAATGCCTTCCGGCCCACATTAAACATATCATACATAGCACATATAACAATTAACTTATCACATATAACACATATGTCTCATATCATATCCGACCTTCCGGTCACACAATCAAACCCTTCCGGGTACAGTATAGTGAGAAGACTCACCTCGTGAATATCGATAGCTAGCAAATCCCAAAATCACTCGTGCTCGATCCTCCGAGCTACAATCTCCCTATAACATCATACATCTCTTATTAACACTTTTTATCTCTAAGGTTGACTATCCCTAAGAAGTCAACACAGGTCAACTCTGGTCAACGGTCAACGGTCAACTTTGACCGGACTCGGCGAGTCTAGACGTTTTCACCAACTTTCTAGGATTCCCTTCTTACACGTCGAGTACTCCCCCTGACCCGACG
Source organism: Lactuca sativa (assembly GCF_002870075.4). Taxonomy (NCBI): domain Eukaryota; kingdom Viridiplantae; phylum Streptophyta; class Magnoliopsida; order Asterales; family Asteraceae; genus Lactuca; species Lactuca sativa. The sequence goes on along the minus strand of NC_056627.2, from coordinate 321,620,236 downwards.
AGTTCCACCTGGAAGAATCGCGGGGCCACCCCGACTCAACTCGCCGAGTCTCAAGAACAACTCGGCGAGTCCCAGCTCGACTCAGTCCACCTGTCAACCCTCTCTAACTCACCCTGACTCACTGAGTCAACCTATGACTCGACTGGACCACTCACTGGCCGATCCAAGGCAATCTTCAAGCTACTCGCCGAGTTTGCTCATCGGACTCGGCGAGTCCATGCCATGCAATCACTCAAACTCACTTCTAAGGTCAGATCTTTTCCATCAATTCATAGATCTGGCCTTCCTAGACTGATTCACCATGTAAAGCCCCAAACTTGGTGTACATACAACCTCTATATGACCATATATGAAGGATTATCCACAAATATCACTACTCAAGGTCATAATCTCCATTGCTCTTCATAAAGCTTGATGAATGAGGCTCTCTGGACCTCTATGGATCCAGATCCAAAGCCTCATCACAATCAAGGGACTATTTGGCCATCAAATCAACCCAACAAAGGCCACAAGAAGCCCTAAATCCAAATATACTTCACAAAACAGAAGGTGAGCCGAAATCATACCTTTAGATCGAAGATCTAAGCTTCAAATCCACAGAATAGCAACCTCCTTTGCCTCCTCTTGGCTAGAACCTCCTTCTTCTTTGCTAAACAACACACAATGGTCAAGAATTGCTTCCTTTCTCTCTCAAATCGCTAAAGCACTCTAGGGTTTCACTCTATGGACTGTTGGGTACAAATGACGGCCATAAGGCCCCTTTAAATAGGTCCCAAACCCGAGAAATTAGGGTTTCATTAAACAGCGCGGACTCGCCGAGTCCATATCCTGGACTCGCCGAGTCTAGACGAATCCCGCGTCCAGAATCGCGACCCTACTCGGCGAGTCTGAGCTCCAACACGCCGAGTACCCTCTCAAAACACCAAAATCAAAACAATAAAGATACCTGGAAATTCGGGCTGTTACACATTCTTCTTCTTCTTCAAATGGCAAAAGCACCAAAATGACCCAAGAATCACCAAGAGGGTTTTGGGTTAGGGTTTTTTGTGATTTGAGGGTGATGGAGGTTGATAAGGAACCCAATATTCAAGCTATTATGGTTTAAATATGAGAGAAACCATAAAAGATCATGGGCTTGGGCCAAAACAACTGCCACACCATTGCCAACCTACTTCCATGCTGTGGGACTCACTATAAACATGTGTTCCTTTTAATCATTGCCACATCGTGGGCATCCTTGCACCACGTCGTGGCACATAGTTTTATCCAAAACTCCATCTTTGGTCCTTGATAAAAGTAAGCTTGACAAATCTGGAACACGGATGTAACAACTCTCCCCCACTTAAATTAGATTTCGTCATCGTAATCATTCCTTACAAGTTACTTTGACACACCAGACGACCCTGCCAAAACTTCCCAAAACTCCGACACTGGATTATCTCACTACTAAAAGATACACTGAACCCTGACCATTCACCGATGCCAAAAACTTCTCTCTGAAAAGTGAAGGTGACTGCTTACACAAGTCTCTACCATTGGCACCAAATCAATGCGTACCTTACATCCTGCTAATCAACATTTTCCTTTTTTGATTCAATCGAGATCTCTTGACTCCACTCTAACCTCCCAGAAAATTGGGATGTCAAATCCTTAACCGTTTGTTGAGACTGTAAACCTCGCACACTGTCGTACAATGAGATTCTGCTCAAGACTCCACTAATAAAGGTGACCTTAGCCTCTCTGTCACACGGTTCTACCCTGCTGATCATAGAGATCACTGCCACACATATCCTAATGCCCCAACTATGCCAAAACACTAGTGGGTTGCACCCTCATGAGTCATACACTTATCGATTTACGATACCACGTGACACCATCTAAACTGCTAGTATGCTTATGATCTCACATCCCACTAACCTCGCCATCATTCTATCACTGATCCGGATACTAACAACCAACTCCACATGCTCTAAGATCTCCATATCCCTTCCAAGTGCTCCAAACATCTTCTAAGTGCTCCAAACTCCTTCCAGGTGCTCCAAACCCCTTGAACACGATCTGTTCCTTTGGAACTTGATCAGTTCCTGTTGTCTGATGAACCTTTCTTCTCTTATAAGATTCGTTCATTTGTCACATGCTCCATGAACCCAAAGTGCTACATTGAGGTCTAATTGCTACAAATGCTTCATGAACATGATCCAAATGCTCCAAATGCTCGAGTCACATTTAACTATATATATATATATATATATATATATATATAATTTAATGATAATAATAATAGAAGTATTATTATAGAGAAAGATAAAAGTATATTAATACCTAAATACTCTATGTTAAATATATACACTGAAGTAGGATAATGTTGCTTAGATGGAGTTGGTATTAGGAGCATAATAGTTTTGTCCGTTAACGAGATAAGACTTATTATTGACGCCTAGTTCAATTAAGTTTGATATTGGGTAGTCTCATTCAGAGAATGTGTGTAAGTTAGGAACAGAGAGTAGAGTTCTGTTCCGTGACACTTTTAGGTGTTGATAGCCATTCATCATTGATCCAAGAATATGGATTAGGTATAGTCATTCATCACTGATCCGAGAGAATGGATTAGTTACAATCATTAATCTCTGATCCAAGAATATGGATTAGGTATATTCACTCATCACTGATTCGAGAGTATGGATTATGTATAGTCATTCATCACTGATCCAAGAGTATAGATTAGGTATAGTCATTCATCACTGATCCGAGAGTATGGATTGGGTACAATTATTTATCACTGATCCAAAAGTAAGGATTAGGTATAGCCATTCATCACTGTTCCGAGAGTATGGATTAGGTACAATCATTTATCACTGATCTGAGAGTATAGATTAAGCATAATAATTCGAGTATTCCATACTTTTTCCCCGCTGTCTCTATTGGTCCTCGTCTACTGCTAAGGAATCCTCAAAGCAGCATAGTCAAATGGTTGTTTACATAATCCCTTCTGGCTAAATGTCGTAAGGTCATTGTATAGGATCCATATATGAGGATCGATGAGATGAGATCTATTGCTTATATGAAAGATATTTGTGTTAATGATAAAATCTGATTCTTGTAAATTTTAAGATATGTATTATGGGATTGAAACCCCTATGTATCTCACCAAGTTTCCTAACATGACCCACTTAGTTTCTTTGTGTCACAGGTATCGGTACTAAGGTACATCGATAGTGATTTGATGAGAGATTCGAGTAGATAAAGGCCATTAGTATCATACATACTTATAAAGTTAGCATTTTTTTCTTGAATCTCATGCATTTGAAACCCCCTTTTTTAATTTCCTCAAACCATATTCATTTGAAACCCCCTTTTTTTAACTAATGCAACTCAAAAGTTTTCTTAATTATGATTTAACACTCACAAGTTTTATAACTTATATTATGTTTAATTCGCATTTAGTGAAAAGTTTACTATAAAAAGGTAAATCTTTTGGGAAGACATGCATACAAATCATATACAAATTTCATAAAGAAAACAAACTTAAAGGTTTTTGTGTTGGGTTGAGGTCTTATGACCACTTTTGGAGATATGTTATTATATTATACTTTTTAATTTGTAAGTTTGTTATACTAATTCGTTTTTATATTTTCTTCGTTTTTGGATTATTGTAATACAGTCGTTGTATATTGTGGTTTAATCGTTAATATATTGATCATATGTTATATAAGGTGATGTCGAAAATATTTAATTAAATATTTTAAATATGTTTTTTTTGTTTTGTAACTGTACCCTTTCAAAAAGATAATTAATTAAAACTCATACATATGTTATACTTTCCATCTCTCTCTCTTTCTCTTTCTCTCTCTCTCTTTCTCTCTCTCTCTCTCTCTCTCTCTCTATATATATATATATATATATATATATATATATATATATATATATATATATATATATATATAATAGAGGTCAAAACACTTCAACCAAAATTCATTTAAAATCTAATATTTCAAATGTTTTTTTAATAATAATTGTAAAAATTTCAACATGTGTTACTTAATTGATTGATTAATAAAAATATTATTGATTTGAAACTCCTAACTCTTAAACTTATATTATTTAATTTATTAGTTAACTAAAATATTTTTCCTACATAAAGATAACATTTTTATGTTTTGTTACTCATATTTGTTTATGTAATTAGAAAACAAGATGTACATAGAATGATTACTTTAATTTCACATATAAATTGATACCACTAGAGAGGTATGTTGTCTTTAACCGGTGGTAGGAGATCCACATATCCTTTTTAGTTATTTATATTAATGCTTAGTAATATCTATTTTATATTCCTATTCACCTTAATTTTTTAGGTAGAAATTAAGGAAGAGGATTCTCGGCGCACCAACATAAAGTCAAACGTACGTCTTGCAAAATATGTAATTAAAATTAAATATCATATTTACTAATCGACTTATTTTAAAACTCTTGATGACATTTATGTATAATGATATATTTTGTATGACTTCATTCTTAATTTAAATGTTTAATATTTGAAAGTTCATATGAAACCTTTGATGTATTGGTGTAATATAAATAGTGTAATACAAAGTTTATTAGTTTAATATTGTTTATTAATAGCTCATTCAAAACAATTTATTTCTTATTTTATCCAAAAAAATATTCTCGGACATACAAAAAGTAGATTATATTAATGTTATAAAAAAACTTATAATACATATTGGATATTATAAAAGTAAAAGTAAATTTATAAGGTATGAACTATATTAGATAGTATCAAAATATAAGTTGATGGATATTTTTGTTATTTGATAATTCGGTTAATGCCCATAACATGACTAAAAACGTAAATTTCAACATATTTCTATTTTTCCCCATAATTATTTTAGCCACTTAAATGCATTCTTGCGTAATGCGCGAGGTTACACCTAGTACTATACTATAAAGGAAATATTTTTCCTTTCACCACATTAATTTGAAACTCTCAATTTTTCATATTTCTATATAATATACTTTCTAACTTAAATATGTTATTAATTAAAAATATTATGATAAATGAAAGACTTCTTGAACTATCGATAACTTGAATATAGTGTTAAATGCATATCCTAAATTAACATCTCAAACAAACTTAAAAATATAGTGTAAAATTTAAAACCTAAAGTAAAATATCAAATAAAGCTTTAAAAAAAACTCAATGTATATCTTTTCGAAGAGTTAAAAGGAAAATATTAAATATAATAAACGTAAAATAACATAATCTTAAAGTAAAATTAACTAAAAGATCTCCAAAAACTATTTTTTATAATAACTGAAATTCAATTAAGTTGTTTTTCAATTTATAATAATAATAGTTAAAATAACCTAAAGTTATAAATTAAATTCTGTTACATCATAAACAATGATTGATAATTTAAATAATCATCATGATGAAATTAAACGTCGTCAATTTTTTTTAAAGTTAGTAATCATAACATTAGTTAATTAAAACATATGAGAAATATAACTAATTTTATACATACGTATACCATTAAATGATTCTATTTTACTAAGTGTTATATTATCTATTGTTCAAATTAATTATAATGTTATGTTAACTAAATATCTAAATGTAATAATAATTATTTTCTAGTTAATATAAATGACATAAATATTTTCAATGACATATGATTACTAAAAGGTTAACTAAATAATTTTATTCCACACAAAAAGGAAGCATTTTTCCTTTCACCACATTTATTTGAAATCTCATGACTTTTCAATTTCTCTCTAATTATGATTATAAGTTGTTAAATAAGGTTAAATAAATATCTAACCAAAAGTGTAATCATATATAAACTAGATTTCAATATTAAAATAATATATTTATTTTTACTTATAAATTTAAGTATTTAACTTTTAACATATTATAATTAATTTGTTAGTTTTAAAATGTTGTTGTATGTAAATCATTATCATTTTAAAGCTACAATTTTTTAATAATTTAGATAAAATACTTAAATTGTTAATTTACATATAATATTATAGGGTCAACTTAGATATAAATTTTAGCTCAACTTAAAATCCCCCAAAAAATATTTTATAAATAGTGAAAGACGATAAATTGTAGTGTCTTTATATTAATGATTATAAGTTGGTTAATAACATTAAATAAATATCAAACCTAAAGTGTAATCATAAATAAACTAAATTTCAATATTAAATTAATATCTTTACTTCTACTTATAAAGTTATAACTTTAACTTTTTAACATATTATACTTAATTTAATAGATTTAATTTATTGTTGTATGTAAACCATTATCAGTTTAAAGCTACAACTTTTGAACAGTTTGAATAAAATACTTAAATTGTTAATTTAAATATAACATTACATAGTCAACTTAAATATAAACTTTAGTTCAACTTACAAGAACCCAAAGAATATTTTGTGAATAGTTAAAATTGATAAATTGTAGTGCTAAATGAAAAAACTAAATTATAATATCAATTTAACTAAAATATTTTCTAAAGATATTTTTATAATTATTAAAAGTTTTTAAATAAATAGCTTACAATAACAATAGTTAAAAATCACACTATATAAATGATTATATTGTTGCTTTTAAAAACAAAAAACAATGTTTGATGTTTTAAATAATTATAATGATAGTAATTAAAATGTTAAGCTAATAAATTTTAAAAAATTAATTAACAATAACAACAATTATAAATAACATTAAACCATATATTATTTTTTATTTTCATTCATGAGTAACCCACGGGTAGATGTCATTCAAAAGATTGAGATTATTCAGTTTTAATATATCTATATATTATCATATAATTCAAAATAATCAATATATTATAAAGATTAAATATTCAATGTATTATCATACTATATTATAATGGAAACATTTTTTCTTTCACCATAATTATTTGAAACTTCCATGCATTTTTCTTTCACTACAATCATTTGAAACTCCCATAACTTTTCAATTTTTTTCTAATAATGATTATAAGTTGGTTAATAAGATTAAATAAATATCAAACATAAAGTGTAATTATATATAAACTATATTTCAATATTAAAAGAATATATTTACTTCTACTTATAATATTATGTTTTTTTAACTTTTAACATATTATACTTAATTTATTAGTTTAATATATTGTTGGATGTAAACCATTATCATTTTAAAGATACAATTTTGGAACAATTTTTATAAAATACTTAAATTATTAATTTAAATATAACAGTACATGATCAACTTTAATATAAATTTTAGTTTAACTTAAACTGCCCAAATAATATTTTGTAAATAGCTAAAAGTGATAAATTGTAGTGTCTTTCTAATAATGATTATACATTGGTTAATAAAGTTAAATAAATATCAAACCCAAAGTGTAATCATAAATAAACTAAATTTCAGTTTTAAAATAATATCATTACTTCTACTTATAAATTTATGTCTTTAACTTTTAACATTTTATACTTAATTTATCGGATTTAATATGTTGTTATATGTAAACCATTATCAATTTAATGCTATAATTTTTGAACCGTTAGGAAAAAATACTTAAATTGTTAACTTAAATATAACATTAAAATGTCAACTTAAATATAAATTCCAGTTACACTTAAAAAAACCAAAGAATATTTTGTAAATAGTTAAAAGTGATAGATTATAGTTATAAATGCAGAAACTAAATTGTAATCTCAATTTAACTATAATATTTCCGAAATATATTTTTATAATCATTAAAAGTCTTTAAATAGAAAAAACATCATAAATGGTCCCTGTGGTTTCCCAAAATCTGAAGTTTAGTCCATGTGGTTTAAAAACGTCATAGATGGTCCCTATGCTTTCAAAACTTTTGATGATTGGTCCTTATTGCTAACTCTGTTAAGTTTTGTCCGTTAACTAAAGGGCATTTTCGTCATTTCACTATGACAGAGACCATTTATGATGTTTTCTAAGAAAAAAATTAAATATAATTATTTGTAAAAGGTCTCTCTCTTTTTCTCTCTCTCTAAAAAGAAACCTGTCATTGTATATCCGCAACTCCAAGTTCTCTCGCACACAAAATACACCAAATCAAACCACAATAACCCAATATTTTGAAGATTTAACAAACGAATCCATGGTTCATTTGAAGTCGATTGCAAGTATTTAACCTGACAAATGAGGTCAACATCCCCTGCCCCTCCTTATTCTTCTTCTTCTTCTTCTTTTTCTTCTTCAACCACATGGCACACTCTACAGGCAAGCACTTCCAGTGCACTGTGAAGTAATTGGGAAAGGGTATTTTCGACAATATAACCATGTCCCTCTTGATTTGTTTGGATTAAAAACCTTCAATTAAGTTGTAGGTTATCTCAGGCATTTCATCGAGCACTTCCAGTGCACTGTGAAAGGGTATTTCGGAGGCGAGACCTAGCACCCTCCTTTCTCTTTCGAATCTCTGTTATACCACAGGGCACACTCTACAGGCGAGCACTTCCAGTGCACTGTGAAGTAATTGGGAAAAGGTATTTCCGAAAATATAACCCTGTCCCTCTTGATTTGTTTGGATTAAAAACCTTCAATTAAGTTGTAGGTTATCTCAGGCATTTCATCGAGCACTTCCAGTGCACTGTGAAATGGTATTTCAGAGGCGAGACCTAGCACCCTCCTTTATCTTTCGAATCTTTGTTATTGACTCCGATGGGTGCTCCGACTGGTGACCAACTGACGATGGCAACTTCCTTCCTTCTGACTTCTTTTTCTTCTTTGTTCTCAATCTTTCTTCACCTTCACCAGATCTCATGGTAGCCTCAGCCGCCAACAAGAGCTTCATTTATTCTCTTTGCTTTTATCATTGGCGACACACACACACACAATAAAACACACACATACACACTCTCAACTAGGGGTGTGCAAAAAAACCGTAAAACCGAAAAACCGAGCCGAACCGGCCAATCCGAAACCGAAAAAACCGAAACTGAAAAAACCGTAACCGAAAAAAACCGAAACCGAAAAAACCGGATATCAACGGGTCGGTTTTTGGTTTTTATATTTAGGTATCCGCGGATACCCGAACCGAACCGTTTGATTATATATATATATATATATATATATATATATATATATATATATATATATATATAAAGTTAAAAAAAAGTATTATTTCATTAGTATTGTTTCGATTGAATTACACTTAAACAAAAATCCATATCGACAAATCCAATTTTGTAATTCTAAATTCATTTGATTTTTTTTGTTTTTATTATTGTATTTATTATACAAATTATAATATATGATATTTGAACTTCATTATGTTTTTTTAACTCTTTGACTTACTAATTTTAAGAAAGAGATAAGTAAAATGAAGTTTTTAGTTTCAATTGAATTTAATTTTTTATATTTTACCGGGTACCCGTGAACCGAACCATGGTTACCCGCTTTTATACGGTTCGGTTTTTTTGTCAATACGGTTCGGTTTCGGTTAGTGCGTATGAGGTACCCGCCCCGTGGTCATGGTTCACAATTTCATTACTATCCGAACCAAACCGCCCCGTGAACACCCCTACTCTCAACAGGCCTTAGTGGCAATCTCACTCACCCTCAATGCTCATCTGTAAACCATGTGGGTTGAACTGGAACGTTTCAACTGATGTTTGATTTGTAATCCCATTAGAAAACGAGCTGAAACAATTACACACACTTCACCTTAGTCTATGGATCGTAATTTCTTCTTTTCGATTCACTCGGTATTGAGGCTCAAAGGGGGTGGAGAGCAACTTGTAACGGACAGAAAATAGTTTATTTAGGGTAGTGATCAATTGACATTTCAAAGGAATCAAATTGTAGGCTTCTAAAATGGTGAAGAATGCATACAGTCGTTAACTCGATCTACTAGGAAGAAGACAGTCGGGTTTGCAATCTTAACAAATTCAGTCCTTGCAGTTTGTTCTAAAGACAGTTCCTACCCAAAACTGAAATATTTCTTCAAAGCTGATTTCTAGAAAACATCATAAATGGTCCCTGTGGCAGTGAAATGACGAAAATGCCCTTCAGTTAACGGACAAAACTTAACGGAGTTAGCATTAAGGACCAATCATGAAAAGTTTTGAAAGCACAGGGACCATCTATGACGTTTTTAAACCACGGGGACTAAACTTCAGATTTTGGAAAACCACAGGGACCATTTATGATGTTTTTTCTTTTAAATAAGTAGCTGAAAATATCATACAATAACAATAGTTAAAAATAATTCTTTATAAATATTATATTGTTACCTTTAAAATAAAAAAATAATGTTAAATATTTTAAATAATTATAATGATAGAAATTAAAATATTAAGCAAATAAATTTTAAAAAATTAGTTAACAATAACAATAACTATAAATAACATTAAACTATATATTATACTTAATTTTAGTCATGTGTAACTCGTGGGTAGAAGTCATTCAAATAATTGAGATTATGAAGTTATAATAGATGTGTATAATATTATATAATTCAAAATAATCAATATATTATATCAATTTAGTATACGAATTATGGGAAAATTGCAATAAAGTCCCTATGTATTGCCTGTATAATCGATTTAGTCCCTATATTTTTTTTTGCAATTTAGTCCTAAATATTGGTAAACGTAATCAAAATGAGATATTTAATGGGTTAGCCGGTATCTAACTGATGTGGCAGCTTACGTGGAAGTAATCATGTTAAATAACATCTTATGTGCCATTTAAGAGGGCTAAATCAATGAATCGAGCTCTTCATCTTCTTCACTCAACTGTCAAAGGAGCGAACGATTAGGGCAAATTGGAAACAGAAAACCGATGTCGAGTTCGTCAAGCACCAACATCAGAATGTGCTATTGTGGAGATAGGGCTGGAATGTGGACATCATTGACTCGAAAGAATCCAGGTCGGAGGTTTTTTGGTTGCCCAAATTACATGGTATAGAATCTTCAAATCTCACTCAGATTCTTCTATTTCACTAAATTACCATTCTTCTATGTTAAAAACATGCATCTTTCTATGTTATTTAGAATGAAGAGAAGGATTGTGGGTATTTTTGTTGGATTGACCCACCGCTATTGAATAAGTGGTATAAAGAAAGAATGTATGATTAGGAGTTGTTGCTAATGGGGGTGTAACTATTCCATTCAATAACCCTGTTAATGAAGGTGAAATACCTATTGATGGCCCTATTGCCTTTGTGAATGTTGATGTCCCTATTGCCCCTGTGAATGCTCTTGAACCTGATAATCAATTGCAATGCGTGAGAATACACATGTTCCTGGTAATGAATTTGGATTCTGCAAGTGGACGATGGGTTGTTTCGGTTTTTTCATTGTAGGGATGATTATGGTTAGTTTAGTGTAAGTTTTAGGGTATTATGGTATGGTAGGGATGTTGTAATATTTTGGTTTGTTATCATGATGCAATAGATAAATGTTCTTGTGGATCATGTAATGTTTTGGTTAATGAAATGGCAATATGTTATTATGGTTTGCATAAATGGTGTACACTTGACAACTATAACCATGAAGTATGCATACTTGTGGCTAAAATGATTAAACAACAAACTCCAATATGTCATTACCAACCATGTTAAGGGCATTCACAATGTTTCAATGTGTTTACAAAAGATGTACAAAATATGGCTATTAGTAATTTAAGGGCATTCACAAAATATGTACAAAAGTAGCATTCACAAAAGATGCACAAAAGTAGCATTCACAAAAGATGTACCAAAATACCCTTACTACCCTTAACACCCTAACACCCTAATCCAACTCCAATGCTGAATTTGCAAAAGTCCCAACACATCCCATCTTCTTCAAATTGCTTTTAACAATCCTCTCAGAGGGCCTTCTTCTTTTCATAATCCTAAGGTGTACTGGTAATTCTTGGGTGTCATTAATGCCTTCTTCTTCTTCTTCTTCTTCTTCTTCTTCTTCTTCTTCTTCTTCTTCTGGTTGTGTCCCAAGGATAATTTCTTTAGCCCCATCTTGTGTCTTAGTCTGAGGTGGGTACTCCTATTCCTATAAAACATCAAGCAATTAATAACATAAATGAATGTTAACATTAAGGTAATATAAAGGGTTTACCATAGACATAGGAAGAACTTGTTCAATAGTGTCATTGTAATCATTGAGCTGTTTCATATGTGAATCTATCAAATTAAGTGTATTTTTAATTTCTTCAATTGAATACCCTGATAGTTTCAAATCTTGCATTGCCTTCCATAAATGGACTAAATATTTTTTAGGAATAATGTCATCCTTATTTTCAACTCCACCACCTTCAATTCCAACAAATGTCTTACTGCCCCTACCACCTCTTTTACTACCCCTACCACCTTTTTTACTACCTTTACCACCTCTGTTACCCTTTGCACCACCTGTGTTACACACTGCACCACCTCTCTTACCCCTTGTACCACCTCTACTACCCCTTGCATCCCCTCTACTACCTCTACCACCACCTCTAGTCCAATGACTGATATCAAGATCCAATATTGGTATACCCATTTTTTTCTTGGGTTTGGGTTCTGGTGTGACCTTGTGATTCTTACAGGATGCCTTGTTATGACCCCTTTGAAGACAGTTTTTGCATTGGACTGTCCTTCCTATTCCAGTAACCTTCATCTTATTTTGGGAGTATTTGTCTTGAGATTCAGTGACATGCCTCTTTCTTTTTAGAGTTGGTCTCCCTCGCATTCTTCTAGCTAAAGGGGGTAGAGGCTTTATGTATGATGTTCTAGGCCATAAATTTCTACCATTCACGGGTAGTATATTGTTTGCATATATGGCCTTGAACTTGTCCACATTAAACGACTCACTTATAAATTGAACATGATCTTTTCTAGTGAATAATATTGCACATTGTGCATGTACACATGGAATTCCTGAGATATCCCAAAGCTTACAACTGCACACTTTGCTTTGTAAGTCAACCACGTACCCTTCTAATCCATTCCTGGCTTCAAAAATAGATGGTCCACTTGGATTCACATTCCAATTCCTACAATGACATTACTAAATGAAACCAAAATAATGCAATTAGAATAATGATGATACGGAACAATAAAAATGCTAAGACAAACCTCAAATCCTCTCCAAACTTGTTCATTTTCTTGATAGCAGCTGGACAAACCACTGATTCCCACTTTTTTGCCTTTTGTAACATATGGTAGAACCTATCCATCATGTACAACCTAATTTTTCAAACATTGCTAGAAGGGGTTTCTTTCTAGCATCCAATATGATGGCGTTGAAGCACTCTGCAATGCCATTTTCAACTGCCTCACATGCTACATCAGTCCTAAAAAATGCCCTGTACCATGTGTGAGGATGTCTTGCAAGCAAATTTTCATAAGCATTGGGATCAACCTCTTTTATATCATCCATTTTCCTCAGAAATTCACTCTCTACAGTTGAAAAGGAAGCTGCCCAGAACATATTGTTGAACTCCATTCCAGTATAGGTCTTCCTAAAGTTAGCACATATGTGTCTTGCACACTGTCTACGCTCCACATTTGGTAGTACTTCCTTGGTTGCTTCAAGCAATCCCTACAATGTAATGAATACATAAACATATAAGATGATGGTAAGGAAAAATCATAAATATGCTAAGAAATTGCAAACCTTTTATTGATCAGAAATTACAGTAAACCCTCCTCCATCGAGCAGATTAAGATCCTCTGTGAGTAGTTCCAGAAACCATTTCCCATTAGCTTTGTTTTCAATGTCAACAACTGCCCAAGCAATTGGATAAACTTGGTTGCTTGCATCCCTCCCTATTGCTGTTAGTAATTATCCTTTACATGTCCCTTTCAATAAAGATCCATCTAGACCAATTACCCTACGCCACTCTATTTTCCAACCTTCCTTGATTGCTTTAAAACACAAATACATCTTGTGAAAGTATGTTGTTTGATCTGGATTTACAGTGACACCCACTTGGACAGTGCTACCAGGATTTGACCTTAGTAACTCATGACAATAGTCCCACACCCTAGCATAATGTTTTGTGAGTTTACCATCTATAATGGTCATTGCTCTACACCTTGTTCTGTAAGCCTTAGACTAAGACACACCACAATGAAATTTGGTCCTAATTATTGATTGCATCTCCTTACACTTCAAGTTAGGTTTCATTATCAACTCCTTCAAAAAGTGTCTTGCTAGCCAGTTGCGACTCAGTAAATTTGAAATATTGAAATTTCTAACACATTTGTGCTCATCGATTATACAGGCAATACATAGTGACTTTATTGTAGTTTTCCCTACGAATTATTATATCAAATTTAACAACAACGTTATTGTTATATTAAAAAAAACATCTATTTGTAAAGAATTCAACTATATAGGTGTTTCTGCGCATTACAATGTCAACTTAAATATAAATTTAAGTTCCACTTAAAAAATCAAAGAATATTTTGTAAATAGTTAAGAATGATAAATTGTAGTGATAAATGCAAAAAGTAAATTATAATATCAATTTAACTAAAATATTTTTTAAAGATATTTTTATAATCGTTAGAAGTTTCCAAATAAGTAGCTTAAAAAACTTATAATAACAATAGTTAAAAATAACTATATATAAATGATTATATTGTTACCTTTAAAATCAAAAATTTATGTTTGATGCTATAAATAATTATAACAATAGAAATTAAAACATTGAGCAAATAAATTTTGAAAAATTAATTAACAATCACAAAAACTATAAATAACATTAAACCATATATTATATTTAATTTTATTCATGTGTAACTTGCGGGTAGAAGTCATTCAAACGATTGAGATTATGAAGTTATAATAGATGTATATATTATCATTTAATTCAAAATAATCAATATATTATATCAATTTAGTATAAAAATTATTATATCAAATTTAACAACACCATTATTGTTATATTTAATATATATATATATATATATATATATATATATATATATATATATATATATATATATATATATATATTTGTAAAGACTTCAACTATATAGGTGTTTATGCGCAACGCGCGGGTATTCTCCTAATGATAATATATTGTAAGGCCTATAATGACTACGTTTGTGTTTATGTTTCTTGTATCGGTTATGACATCCTAAGTTTTTAATAATCAATGAAAAACATGTCTTTAGAAATACTTTTATGGGACAAATTCTATAATTATAAATAAACTCTGTTTTAAAATAAACATAAATAAAAAGATATTTTTTGACCGTGAGAAATTAGGGATGTCACATCATTGATGACTTTATGTAACTCATGGATAATTTCATAACTAAGGAAACTTCTCTCTATAATGCCTAAATAACAAGAATGATTAACAAGATGCTAAATGCGAAGGTCATAAATTTGTAGAAGCTTTCATATCAAAGGAAACTGCAAAGTAAAATCAGTAACGAAAGTCGTACTTTTGTAAAATAAAATAAAAAAACAAAATTTAGATAACCAACAATCATGATTAACATATTACCTTATCAAGTTTACAAATCTAATATATTGAAGATGAAACTATGAAAGAATCAAATCAAGTCAGTAACAAACATAAAAAAAAACTTGGAAAATAAAACTCCTGGTTATATAGTTAAATATAATGATACAAAAATCTACAAATATATAATCTTATTTAGTGAAAAAATCTAAAACTTAGACCATTAAGTTTCGCTATTTTAGGGTGAAACTTGAAAGAATTTGACTTTAGAAATATGATATACAAAGAAAACAAGAATGAGAATTTAGAAGCTTCCAGAAACAAAAATATGATATGCAGATCGAGAATGTGAAAAAAAAAATCAGAAACAAGAAAAGAAATAAGAATCATAAATAAAAATCAGAAGCGTTGATGTTGATCAAACCTTATCTGATATCTCCAAATCACATTAGAAACTAGCATTTCATCACAAAAGAGCCAAGGGTAGGCGAAACTAACACTTCAATGGGGGAGGTCGTAAAATCAACAGTCAGACACAAAAGAGAATGCGATATTGTAAAGATTTAAGAATGACTGTATGAGAAGCATATAACGACTTGACTACAATAACAAGAAAGAAACTAGAGAATTACAATGTACGACTTAAGAGTACTAGAGAAACAATATTGGTCATGTCGAGATTACGTCTAATAGAAGCGGGAAGGCAAGATTACATATATGTCTTTTAATGTCGAGATTTAGGCCTCGATTAATGATTTACAGATTCACGAGGAGTCGATTTAGTTCTTGCCTATATGCCCCCTAATTCATTTTTTTTGTTCAATTCCAAACACATACATGCTCAAGATTGGTGAATATGTTCAATGCTAAATGTTTACTTGGGTCGATTTCATGTTGAGCAATTGAGCTAACTTGGGGCCTAAGAAATATGTACATAAGTTAGAATTTGTTTTATATATACTATGTATCCTAGAAAATTTGGGCCCCTTAAAGAAATAGGCCTTGGACGGTCGTCCGGTTTGCCCACCGTCAGGACCGAGCCTGTCCGCATTAAGGATCATACTCTGATTTTTGTAATGTAAACTTTTTGAACAAATGATTTTATAATATTACTTTATGAAAATGGCTCATTTTTTCTTAAGATACAAATCGAAAGTTTTTCCTTGAAAAAAATGGGATGTTACAGTTAGTTTTCATATTTTAGTTTCTTGTTTTTTAAAGTATATATTAAACATCAAACAATCATAATTTGGATATTGGGTCGGTTTCTGAACCAAAACCAAAAACGAAACCGATTTTTTCGGTTTTTGAAATCTAAACCCAAAAGGTTTGGTTTCGGTTTTTCGGTTTCATTGATTTTTGACAATTTTTGGTTTTTGGGTTCGGTTTTGCTCACCCTAACCTACACCTAGGGATGAAAGTGGGTCTAAACCCGACCTAGATGGACCCAAACTCAGAAACCAGTTAACAGGATTTTGCAGGACCAAATCCGAACCGGTATATAGGAATCTGTTCCGGTTCAGTTCTAAGTACAATATTGGATAAAGTGGGTTTAGAACAAAAAAATTCGTAAAAGTCAAAGTGGGTTGGGTGGAACTGGATAAAATGGGTCTAGAGCCGAAAAACTCGAGAAAACCATAATTTTTTGGTAATTACTTAGTGGGTTGAACTTTAAAAATTTCTATCTTTGATATCCTGACTTTGAGGGACCGTAAGTTATTGAATAGTAAACAAAAAATGATAAAAATATAGTCTAAAATCATATACGGACTCTAAACTATACGTTGGAAAAAATTGCATGCTAATCTGACTTCAAATGAATTAGATATATATATGCTTTAAATTTTTTACAGAATTCAAAAAAAAAAACCCTCGAATAATTGAAAATTTCCAACATTGATATCCTGACTTTAGGGGATTGTATGTCACCGAATATAAACCAAAAATGTCAAAATTATAGCCTAAAACCATATACAAACTCTGAATTATACGTTTGAAAAAACATCATGCTAATCCAACTTCAAGTGAAATTGTTATGCATGTTTTACAATTTCCACTAAATACAAAAAATATGAAAAACTGAAGATTTCCAACTTTGATATCCTGAACTTGGGGGGTTGTAAGTCATAATATAGTCTATAATCACGTACAAACTCTAAACTACATGTTGGGAATAACTTCATGCCAATTCAACTTCAAACAAATAAGATATGCATGTTTTAAAATTTTCGAAGAAACCTGTTATGACTCCTAAAACCAGTTCTGGTTCTTAAACCCGGTTTACCCGAACCTGAATGTCCCAAAACCTAGATTGCCTGAAATCTGGATAAAGCCATTCTTTAAACTTGAAACCCGGACCGATTCTACATATTTTGGTTCTAACGGTTTTGGTTCGGTTTTATGGTTTTAAATCTCATCCTTATTTACACCCACATGCACACAGATACACCCACACCAAAAATCCCACACTAACATCAAAGTCAATGCCCACCCCACCATACCCCTACACCTACATCCATACACATAAGCACTCGCCTACACCTACACCAACAAGCCCACATAGGTTTGATCAGGTAAGAGTTTAATGAATATAAGTTTTTATCATTTTTATTCTTAATAACAATAAGTTACATGAAATCAATAAAAACTATATATATATATATATATATATATATATATATATATATATATATATATATATAAAATCTGAAGGAGCTTATGAATAGTAATTTTCCATGCTTTTGGTTTTGACCACAAAACTTTACATGCTTTAGGTTTTGGCCACAACAAGTTTGGGAAATTGACAATTTTAATCCTTGGATTGCTTTGTTTTGTAGTTTTGGCCACAATAAGTTTGGGGGGTTGACAGTTTTGGTCCTTGGATTGCTACCGTCTTAATATTTACATAAGCAATCCTTGCTTTAAAATTATGTTTACATAAGTCTTAATATTTACATAAGCAATCCTTGCTTTAAAATTATGTTTACATAAATGGTCTCTGTAATTTATAGAAGTGTCCATATATTGATAGAAAATTACAGAAACAATCGCTTTATGATTTACACTTTCATCACATATCCTTTAAAGTTTTCCGCTTTTCACCAAAAGCGGCATAGCCGCGCTTTCTTTACTAGTTTTGATCATATTACATAATTTATTAATTTTTTTTTGGACAAATATGCAAATAAAGTAGAGAATAAATTATATTCCATGTGAAACAAACACATAACATATTTCAATTAATTCAAAATTCAAACACTTTGAGATTTTACTTGGTAGATTTTCGTACAAGTAAAAGAAGATATTTTCATCCTAACAAAAAACAACTACAAAACTTACGCTTTTTAGATTCTTTTTCTTTCGAGTAATCAAATGTTAAAGATAGAGTCCAAATCAATCCTGCGATACTTTCTTACAAATAATATCCGTCTTTATAGAAAAGAAAACCATTCTCGCGTTATATGAAAACTTCGTTTTACATTCAAAAGATCGAAAAACGAAAGTACACACATATATCGTTTTGCATAATAAGTCGTTTTTGTCTTTAAAAAGAAATAGTACTCAACTTATATGTGAACAATAAGTTTTACATTAGAAGATCGAAAAACATGGGCACCCAAATAGTTTTGTTATCCGATTGTTTTGTATAAAACATGGGAAGAGCCATGAATGGCAACAAGATTCTTACCAACCCCAAAGCAAAGGCATGTGAGTGAGTTGTCACCAACCACAAAGCCCACCATTACTCCGATTGGGCTACTGCGTTGACGAAAGATTTCACATTGAAAATTGAATCTGTAACCCTATTCTCAAAAATGGCAAAAAAATATCTTACCCCGAGTATTTCTCTATCTCTCTTGGGACCTGTCGCCTCAAGATAAGAGGAGCAATCAATCGAAACGACGCTCCTGCACAAGCCTACAAGTTTCTTCTTCTTAAACCTTCTCCCTTTCGGGATATAGGAGAGAGAAGAAGATTCTTTGTTTCTCCAATCTGGGTTTTGGAGAACAATTATCAGATACCAATACTTACATATGATATATTAGGTTAGCGATTCGATTAATTGGTTAACTTTTTTTGAGGAGAAAAATATAGAAAAAAAAAGATACGATGGAACACCAAAATTCAGTATCGTCAGTAACCACAACGACGACGGAGCCTTCTTACGCGACTATGGCGGTGGATCCTTTCTTGGTTGAGGCTCTCCAGAACCCTCGTCATCGTCTCTCCAGTTAGTTATTTTTTCAATTTTATTTTCCTCAATTTTGCCCTAAATTTAGATGCTGATTTCTCGATCTATTCGTTTCTTTTTTTATCGGGTGTGTTAGATTGTGTTTGTTTGTGGTTGCTCATGGCGTCAAACTTTGATTCTTCTATCTATATGATGATTAGGGTTAGCGGAGCTGTAGATCTGGTTTTGATGCTTGATATCGTACATAAAATTCCTGCATAATACGGAGGATTACATCAATTACTGTTGTTAATGAAGTCACATACCACATCTGTTGTTAATACTATATATAACCATTGCATTCTGTACCAGATCTTTTTTCATCCGATTTTTTTCTTAAACCAACATTTTGTTGGGAAAATTTTGTATTTTAGTGAAGTAAATCCCTCAATCGCGTTCACAGATTAATAGGAATGAAGTCCCCCAAATCTAATTCACACCTGCATTTAAATCAACACTTTTTAGGAATGATATAACCTTTAAAACCTCCATCAAACTAAAATTCTTTTCTTTCATTTCAGTTCTTCGAATGGAACTTGACATTCAGAAGTTCATCCAGAACATTGAACAACATCAATTCGAATTCCAACATTTTCCCACATCCTATCTTCGCCTAGCAGCCCATCGTGTGGCCCAACACTATGGGCTTCAAACCATGGTTCTTGATAACTTCACAGATGGTCAAGGGACCCGGATTTTGGTCAAGAAACTACCCGAATCCAAATACCCTTCAATCTGTCTATCCGATATCCCAATCAAACAGTCTGAAAACGAAAAGAAAGATGTGAAAATTGTTCTAAAGCCAAGGCCAAAATCGTCTTTTGATGGGTCAAATGATCAGGGAAAGAAGTGTAATTTGGTCCGTAGTGTTGAAGAAAGGAAAGAGGAGTATGATCGGGCACGTGCCCGGATTTTTAGTACTCCGGGCAGCCCTCAATCAGAAGGTACTACAGATGGAGATGATTATGAAGGTTCTAGAAGCTTCACCATTGATGGAAATGGAAATACTTCTCGTGTAGCCATTCTTAGGGACAGAGAGAAGGACTTAACTGATCCAGATTATGACAGGAGTTATGACAGGTATGTATCATGTATGTACTATATAACTTACTGGATTAAGTCATTATAATAATTTTTTTTTTATTGTTAACATTAAAAATGTCAGGTATGTGAGGAACCTTCCTATGGGCCAAGGGTTCAACTTGTTTCCACCTTTGAGTCTCCCAAAGTTCCAACCGCCTCCGCCAGGTGTCCAGTATGACCCCATAATACCTCACGTGGGGCCCACACCAAACCCTCAACAAGTACCTATTGGATATAGGAATTCAGCCATGAATAATCAATATGCTGTTGTTGGAATGAATCAACACATTTCAAGGGATGCTGCTGTCTACATGCAATGGCCTTCTCATTCCATGATGTATGCACACACATATGATCAGTTTAGACATGCGGTTTTTCAGGTAACTTTTATATTTTATAAATATTTCATTTTATAATATAATATGATGTATAGTGGCTGATTTGGTTATTGGAATTTAATGAAAACAGCAGGCACCATTTTGTCAGCAGCAGCCCTTGAGTTTTGATTACTCACAAAACCGTTAGGCTTGTTGTATTGGAGGTAAAAGATTGAATTGGATGAAATCGATTTTGTTTGTGTTAGGAATTTTAATCTTGTTAATGATGGAACTTTTGTTTGTGGAATACAACCTTTATGTTCTTTTTGTTTTATGCACTTGTTAAATATTAATACATTACATTACTCCTATCTAATCTTTCAGCTTCTCCAATATTAGGCCAAAATTTTGTTATTGTTTGTAGTTTTAAGTTTTCTGCATATGGGTTGAGTTTTATTGTGTTTGATATGCTTGTCCATAACTATTTAGTCTTTGTGTTTCTCTACCAAATATATAACTTGTGAAAGAGTGGCTTCAAAGGAACATCCCAGCACCCCTTGCAGAAAACAGTTTTATCACAAAAGAAACAAATTATTATTACGTTTCATCATCAAATTTGTTATAGATTTTTGGGGTTAATGAAAGTGCTTTACGCGACTGGATATTATTATTAGGGGCGCAAACAAGCCGAGTCAAGCTGAGCCCGAGCCTGGTCAGGCTCGGCTCGGGCTCATTTGAGTTATGCAAGGCTCTTGAGCTCGGCTCGATTCGAGCTTTCTTGCTTTCTTGTAATGAGCTTGAATCGAGCTTGTAAATAATTATAGAAGCTCGGCTCGGGCTCAACTCGTTTTTTGTTCGATGTGCTAAATTAAACTTAAGCTCGAGCTCGGTTAAAAGTTCGTTTATTAATACAATAAATTCTTAATTCTCCAAATATATATTTATTTTAATATATAAAAATAATAATAAATTATATTATATAAAAGCTCGTTTAGGTTCGCGAGCCTAATCGAGCTTAGTGACATAGGCTCGAGCTCGAGCTCGTTTAATGAATGAGCTTAATATTAAGCTCGAGCTCGGCTCAGGCTCGTTTAAAATTGGTTTCGAGTCGAGCTTTTAACGAGCCGATCTCGAGTAGCTCACGAGTAACTTGACTCGTTTGCACCCCTAATTATTATATATATAATAAAATACCACACGTGTGAATAGTGAATTTTTGCCTTCTTGGTTTTTGCTGCAATGGTTTTGGTTTTTACACTTTTGCCGCAATAAACTTTTCCGTATTTACTTTTGCTATAATAGTTTTGTCTATTAGACTTTTACCACATAGTTTCGTAAAATAAGAAATAAGATACAAAATTTATCCCTGCAATTTACAAAAAGTCCCCTTCCTATTTTTCTTGTGTTTGGATTTTAGATTTTAGCCACAATATTTTCGTATGTTGGCAGGTGTTGTTTCTATCTTACACAAAATTTATAGATCACGCCCCTTGCATAGCCAACATAAATATACTTCCAACCCACGGTAATTTCTAGTTGCTTAAAAATATGCATGTGCAAGTCTTTATGGAACATGAAAATTGACTAGGGATTCACACTAGGAAAAATCCGTATCCAAAATTTTTTTCCTAGTGTGAATCCCTCGTCAATTTTCATTTTGTTCCATAAAGACTTGCACTTGCATATTTTTAAGCAACTAGAAATTACCGTGGGTTGGAAGTATATTTATGTTGGCTATGCAAGGGGCGTGATCTATAAATTTTGTGTAAGATAGAAACAAAACTTACCAACATACGAAAATATTGTAGCTAAAATCTAAAATCCAAACACAAGAAAAATAGGAAGGGGACTTTTTGTAAATTGCAGGGATAAATTTTGTATCTTATTTCTTATTTTACGAAACTATGTGGTAAAAGTCTAAAAGACAAAACTATTATAGCATAGGAATTTCGGATATCTAAATTTTTGAATATCAAAAATTCGAATATCCTATTTTTTAGATTTGGATTCCAATCAATGTTTTAAAAACCGGTTTGAACCGGCCGGTTGAACCGGGAACCGGGGGAAGGAGCGGTTCAACTATCACCGGTTTTACATTGATTTCTGAACCAGATTGAACCAGCCGGTTTTTAGAAAAAACTGGTTGAACCGGTCAAAATAAACCGGTTGAACCGATTGAATCGATTAAACGGAATAAAAACACATGAAAAAGAACAATTTACATAATAACGTTTGGTGATTATTTTTCATATCTATTTAGTTTTCTTTAAATAAAAACATATTGTAAATGTTATAAAGTTTTTTGATGTGTTTGTATTCATTTAAAACTATATTTTGTTATGATATTATACTTTATTTTCTTTTTGACGTATATGGATTGATGTAAAACACTAAAACTTATGGTTATGTGTTATTTTAATGTATCTGGATTCTTCTACAACTTATTTTACGTATATTTTTAATGTTTGAATTTGTAAACATCAAATTCATGGTTTTATATGTATGCATGTGTAGGAAAATAGGAAAAAACATAAAAACTATAGAAACCGGTTGACCCGGCGGTCGAACCGGTTAAACCGGTTGAACCGGGAATCGGTCACCATACCGGTTCAACTAAAAAACCGGTTTTTAAAACATTGATTCCAATAGTTGTTTTATGAATTTTATGATATTTCGGATATCTGAAATCCGAAAAATATAAATTAGTCTACTATTTATTTCAATATTTATTTTTGCAATTACTAAAAATAAAGTAGGTTGCGAGTTGCGACTTTGGTTTTTAGGTTTCACGCCTCCTCTATACCTTTCATAATTTTAATTTTACATTTAATGTTTATAGTTTTGTCTTCTTTTCATCCTTCCTGATGAGTGCGACATTTACTTTTTTCACTTTATTAATATGTTAAAATATGTGAACGAGAATCGATAAGTAAGGAGAACCACAAACAAACAATTGGAAGTAGGGAAGTACTACACAATATGATTAACAAGTTTTCGTTCTTTGATTTTTATGATGTTTCTTTGTATAAAATAAGGAAAAAACGCTATTTACATTGTTGGAATAAACATTTAATTTAATTGTCAGGCTATTGTTGTATTTATGTCATTCGGAAAGAAAGAAAACAACAAAGGAAGAAGAAAGCAATATGGTAAAATATTTGAATATCTGGTTCGTTATCCGGATTCGTATCCGAAATTTCGGATACATATTCGAATATCAAAATCAACTATCTAAGATTTTTAGATATCCAAAATTTCAAATATTCGGTTTTAAACACCAATATATAGAGAGACATTGGCGGGGCTTAAAGTTTGGATTTGGGAGGGCCGAAAATAGAATTTGTATAAAAATTGAAGAAACCGGGGGGGGGGGGGGGGGGGGCACAGCCCCCCTAACCATATATAAGCTCCGCCAATGTATAGAAAGACAAAACTTCAAAAGTACGATCTTAGTAAAATCATACTACTTAGTTTATTTTTTTAAATAATACATTTGCCAAGATGTTAGGTGTTTAACATGTTTAGTAAAGACTCAGGTAAATGCAAAGTAAGTTGTATTTTAATGTTTAAAAACGCTTGTGTCAAAGAAAATATTGATGTCTTATATAGGTTAAACATATTGCCAATAAAAGATAATATATATTTTCAATGATTTTATATCTTCAACACCGTCGGTAAAATAAATAATATATTTTTTTGATGGTTTTATACCTTAAACATCTTATGCGATGACATGCTTCATAATTTTAAGAGTGTATTTGGCAACAAACATTTAAGAGCTTCTAACTTTTAAAAAAAGCTCAAATTAAACAAAAATATTCGTTTGGTAGTACAAACGTTTAACTTTTAGTTTAAACTTTAAACAAAAAAAAATTCAAATCTAAAAGCTACTTCATCTAACGTTTAAGAAAAGGCTGTTGAGATTTTTTAATCAATTTCCAGAATTACTCTTAAACATATATTTGTTTTTGTGTTTTCACATTAAGAATTATTTGCAGATGAAGGAATATCAAAAGGGCTTCTTACTCCCAAAAGAAATCGTCCTACATCTCTATATAAACGCTGGTTTATCCAGAAGACGCAAGAAAAACACTTCAAATATTTATCTTTTTTAAACAATTGTCACTTTATGTAACTTTACACATTTCAAAAGACTTCAACTATTTTTTTTCAAACACTCATATAACAAATAAAAATTATAGCTTTCAACTACCAATTACCTGCTACTAACTTTCAACTATCTTCTAGTTTTGCTAAATGCTCTTGGTCTTAAGTTCTTTTGTAGTGTCGGAGCTTGGACTTTTGATTTGGGAGAAGGGGGGGGGGGGGGGGGGGGGCTGAAAGTATAATATGTATAAAAATTGTAGAAGAGGGGGTCAAAGCCCAAATTTTATATTTTTAGGTCCAATATGTATAAAAATTATTTGGTATGGACTACTTATAACCAAAAAACCAGAGGGGGCCACAACCCCTTATGACCCTAAAGAAGCTCCTCCCCTGTTTGTTTGTTTGTTTGTTTTTTTTTTATTTTTTTTATTTTATTTTATTTTATTTATTTATTTATTTTTTTTATGTCAATTTCTGCATATTTAATTATCATCGTACAATGAGTGAGATGGCAAACGGGCAACAAGCTGTGCCGCTAAGCCTTTTTGTATGGTAAAACTAATTCTTGTAAAGACTACATCCGAAGATGTAGGGGATATAACATTCCTATGCATGATCCGTTGTACTCTATTAAGAAGCTTTACCGCATCCAACACGAGGAAACCAAACGTATCAAATGCAAATGGTATGAACACGTGTTGATTTTCTATGCACGATTTCTCATGTTTTGTGACTTTGCCTGTAGGTGCTTTTAAAGGAGCCTGTCCCGCCGTGAAACCCCTAACCCTCAAGCCCATGAGAGGAGATATCCCTATAAGGTCCATACATGCTTGTTTCCCTCCGACCCATCTAAAAATCAAAATTTCAGTCGGTTTGAGGGTTGACCTTCCTTATGTTGGGTCCGTCAGGAAATTAACAGGTGCCTCTTTCTTAGTGGAAACCCTGACACACTTAAATATGTCAAACAAAACATCCCTAACCATATCGTGCCTGTATTTGAACCCCGGGAGTTCCTTATAGTGAACTGCATGCTCTCCAAAAGAGTCCAAACATGCCTTGCAACACACCGGACATATCTCGTCAGTTGGGAATATGAGAATCATGAGTCAATATTTGAGGATAGTACGATACTCCACGGGAGATATATGTTGGCTAAGCCCATCTATAAGGATAGCTAGAAGAAAATCTTGAGCATGTGGTGCATGTAAGCACAGGAAAACCGCTTTCTGTCGAGCCGTCATGTCGAGATGCACTTCCATATCTTGGACAATTTTACGAAAAATGGCACTGGCTAGTGTATTCTAGGATTTAGGGGGGGGGGGGGGGGGTGCCGTTAGTAGTAAAACTGTTAAGGTCAAAATCTGGAAGCTTGTTACGAAGAGATGCCAAGGCATAATCATAATTAGAATCCATACCATATATGCCGCTATCCCGTAAGATGTGGTTTTGAAATACCCAGGATTGGGCCCTTGAGGTAACAAAAGCATATAAGGTAGCCTCTACTGCTGAGTATCAATCCAAACCTCCAAACCTAATGGGTAAGGAAACAATTTGCCACTATATGTTGCTAAAGAAAGGGCCACCACAAACCACAATGTCCTCAATCGCCCCGCGCAACCCATTGTAAAATAATATTGCCTCCTCCTCCATGTGAACGGGTTGGCACGTCCTCAGCCCAAAGAAAAGCTTAGCAATACCCATACAAGACCGAAGCAGAAGGAGCTCACTCTGGGGTCAGACAATTTAGGAAGAAGGCGCATCAAATTCACAACGTTTTCGGCTCTCTTTATGGCTAAGCTGCGAATGAAACTAGCATCTCTACTAACAGCTCCCCCAAGAAGTTTCACCCCCAAAGGCGGCCTTACGATGCCAACCGGGAATAGCTCCTCACGTAACTTCCTACCATCACACGAGGGCCAAAAGATCTCGGTTTTCTTGATATTCAGCTGAAGGCCCAATTTTGAGCCAATTACCATAATGATGTCTAATGCTTTGGCCACCTCCCCCGAATCTACGATAAGTGTGCCATCATCAAGGTACCATGCATGGAGAAGAAGCTTGCAATTGTCTCTAATATTATGCAAGAGCGGATGCAACACAAGGACAAAGAGATGTGGTCCCAAGGGCTCTCCTTGTTAAACCCCAGTAGTGGACCAAATATGTGTATTGCCTAGATACAACCTTGCTGCTTGACCATATAGGAATTCTACCCACAAGGATATAGAGGGACACCTCAATCTGACCTCATGAATTAAAATATGGATGTGCTTGGAGCTTGAAGTTAAATATTACTATTTGGATAGATCTTAAATTTTATTTACAGTCTTAGACTTTAAAAGTTTAACACCCATAATCTTAAGAAAACTATCATAAAAATTCGAGTAAATTACACGAATGGTCCTTGTGGTTTGTGGTAATTTTCATGCTTGGTTCCTAACTTTGTTTTTTAAACTTGGAAGGTCCCTCAAACTTTATTTTGTTGCGTCTGTGGTCCCTACCAAACTTACAAATACTATTTTGCCCTTTTAACTTCAATTTTTGATTTTTCTGTAAATTTAAAAAAACATTACCCACCCTCCTTCTCCTTTAACAATTGTTTCTCTATCTCCCTCTCTCATATTCACTCCTTTCTTCTCACCGCCTCCCTGAGTCCGGTTATGTTCTCCGACCGCCGGTTGTTACAACTCCGATTATTGTCTCTAACCAACGGTTGACATCGCTATCACACCACTGGAGACTCCGTCTTCTCCGAGAGCTTTCGTTATCCTTTTTCCTGCCTTCTGTCAAGCCTAATTGTCACAAGGATCCTTTGTTTTGATATATCATTGGCGCTTTGTTGATTTGCACTGGCTGGTGTTGGATCTGTATCGTAGGGGAGTCGATATGCCCTAGTCGTTGGCCAACATCAGATCATCGACCTCCATCGATCTTTTCTCTTCCACCCTTCCTGATGATGCTAGAACATCTTCCATATTTTATGCTTCTTTATTGATATTTTTGGTATCCGGGGTTTCAAAAATCAAAATTGTAAAGGTTTTAATCTATTGCCTTTACCAGATTTTGATATTAGTTTTGGTTTTGAGGTTTGATTTTGAGGTTTATCAAGATATAATTTCAGATTTGATGCTAAAGTTTGTACTAATTTTGATATGGAGGTTTATGAATGTATGATTTTAGAATATACCTACAATTTATGACTTCAATTTTCTGGTTTGATTCTGAGAATGGTTTTGATCTTAAGATTTATCAAATATATGATTTTGTTTTTCAGTTTTAATTGCGAGAATGATTTTGTTTTTTTAGTGGTTGTTGGCAAAGGTGAACGGTGATGCTGTGGGTGGTTGTTGGGGGTGAATCGGAGTATCGCAAGAAAGGTAGGGGAGGGTAGGACCTGATTTTCTAAATAAATAATAAAAACATTTATTTTAAATCAAACAAATGAGAAAAAAATATGATAAGGGCAAAATGGTCACTTTACACATGTTAGTGACGAAATACGCAACAAAATAAAGTTTGAGGGACCTTCCGAGTTAAAAAATAAAATTAGGGACCAAACACATAAATTACCACAAACCACATGACCATTCCTGTAATTTACTCTAAAAGTTCATACCGAAACACAATATCAATATGATGTACTAAACTAGAATCATGAAATCATCAAAGTGTTTCTTGTGTCTATTTTTTTTATCAATAAATTCTAAGTTGGTTTCTTAACACATTTTCATCTCATGCACATTCTTTGTAGCTATAATTTAAGGTAATACAACATAACTGACATAACCACCACCCTATAGAATTTCTCTTCAGCTTTAACAAAACCATATTGTCACGTAATACTCTTGTGGTCACCCTTCACTTTAACCATCCCGCCTTTATGCAATTGATAACATCGTGAACTACTTCCCTTCATTGTAGATCATAGACCCTAAGTCCCAAAGTGTTGTACTCCATCATCATTACTCTTCCTATTGAAATTGTACCAAATGCCACTCTTAATTATGTTAATATGTAACAATTTACTTGTTGGATTAGGTGTTTAAGGTCATAACTAAATTGATATGAATTTGTGGAATAAAAGTGAAGTCATTTTTGGGTTGTCCTCAATAACTAGTAATAGCTAGGAACATCTTTAGAGGTGTAAGGAAATGATTTGTTAATTTATTATATGTTTAATAAATTAATTAGAAATGGTTAATAATTAGTTTATAATTAATCATAATTAATAAAAAATTAATTTTGGGTTAATTAGAATTAATTAAATGTATAATGATTGAATTGCAATTGTTCAATAGTTGAGCAAATAAAGCATTCCAGAATCTTCCTATAGTGGACAGTTTTGTAGAGGTTCCCAAAGGGTTCTAGAAACCTTCCTTAACTAATAAGGATAATCACTTGACTAAGATAAGTATGAAATATTTTATTATTCAAATTAAGGTTTATCATGATATCCTAATAGCTATAAATAGGGACCCTTGGCATAGGATATTTGACACTAACCTCTTGAGAAGCAAATGCTGAAAATTCCCTCCCCTCTCCTCTCTCTATATTATTCCTTAGGGGTTCTAGGGTATTGAGTGTGAACCATTAGAGATATCATACTTTTGGTGCTTGCTTTGCAAAGAACTCTTGAGGATTAAAGGTTGAGTATTTTCGACAATACTCAAAGGTATGTACACTAACCCTTTGTGATTTTCGATTTTACATAGGTCAGTTCATAGTTTTCATAGTATATTGGTATTATGAGAAAAACCATAGATTTCTAGGTTGCATGTGCCCATAAAATGGTTTTATGATTCCGATGTGCAAATTTTGTTTTAACTTTTAATGTGACCTTGGGAACCCAATATTACTTCCAACTCCAACGTTGTCCTCTAAATTCCAAACCTAACATTCAACTCACTCATTGTTTGTGCCATCAATACAATGTCATCTACAATGAGCATACACCAAGGCACCCTCCCTAAATCCTATAAAAAAACCTCATCCAAAATCATTGTAAAAATGTTGGGCTAACTAGTGATCCCTAACAGAGTGTTAATAACTTAATTTACACCAAAAAAGACTTCAAGTCAGCAGTTAGATTTCGAACACAAATCCTTAATAATAAAAACATATCTCATATGGACCTAACATGTTTTCCTAGAACCCCTCCATAGGCCACAATTCTGCAAATCCGGTGTATACTATATGTTGGTGCACTTTATGCATGTGAGCATCTGACTTGCATATAACAATCTTGTTTGTTTTGATGATAACAAACATTAAATCCAAATCTTGTTATATTTTTAATGAATTTACTTAGCGTGAAGTTTAACCAATATTAATCAAATTAATGATTATGATTCAACAAATTAGAGCTTCAATTATACGTCGAATAAATATAGAGAGCTCTTTCTTGACTTTCCAATTCCAAAATATCGTATTCATTGGACACTGCTACAAGGAACATCATAGGAGCCCCTAAACTTCCCACATATAATCCTTTTTAAAAAAATAAAAACAAGTTTATTCATGGATGTATGTTATTATGATTCGCTTCCAAATAAAAAATGTATCCTATGCCATACATTTTCTCTTCGGTGCATGTTAAAATCTAAAATGTTTAATATATTATCCGATTAAAAAAAAGGATATTATGACGTAACTATATGATTCAGTTTTGTTAACATGATTTTTTTTAATAACACATATTTTTAAGGATTAATAAGATCCATTTCCAAATAAAAACATGATCCTATTACATAAGTATAGGATCCAATCCCAAATGCACAACCATATTTTTTGAAGATGCTTATTTGCAGTAGTGGGGTAGTGTGTCGCCTATTGAGTTGTTGCGAAAATGATTTTTTTGTCCATTTTAACAAAGGTTTCAGGGGCATATGAGCTGGTTGCAAATTTAGATTTTTTGTTTCGCGTCTTTGTAATAGTGGGGTAGTGTGCCGTTTAGTTACCTAACATTTATGAGTAAAGTCGATAGAATGTATGTGGAGAAAGAGATCAAATAATTGTTCGTGTAACTCGAACGAAAAGCGTATTGTGTAGATGACATGAAGCAAAAAAAAAAAAAAAAAAGATACACATTATATTATCAAATGCATTTCTATTTCGATATCAAATACAAAGATTTGTCAAAATAAAGACTGCATCAACAAGTGTGCCAAAGCATCGTAGTGCATTAATGTGTTTTGTTGTAATGTTTCAATTTTCAAATTAAAATTTTTATTTTTAAAATAAGATAGATAAACTCCTATTTTTATAAAATTATAATCAAGGTAAAACCATTTGTTTATAAACCAAAATACAAAATAGCTATATAAAGAAAATCATCACAAAATCTCAAAACATAAAAGTATTGATGTGTGTGTACTATCATGCATTTGTCTTCTTATGATTCGAAGAAGTACTTGAAAACATTTAATTCCCAACGGTAAGAACAAAAATTATTGAGTTCTCCAAAATATCACATACAATACAGACCAACTATACATAACAACAAAGAATAATTTTCAACCCAACGAGTCTGTTTCAACCCAACAAAACATGTAAACATACAAACAACAAACAAGACCCTACTAGTCTAACTAAGCATACAATCATGTCATAGCAACTATGTCACAATTAATACAACGAGAAGACTCACCTCACACGAAACCCGGTAAATCACCACATCATGCGAATAAATGTGTAACGCCCCAAAAATTAAAACATAGACTTTTCACTTAAAATAGTTTAACTAAATAAAACACTTTACTTAAATTCATTAAGTGAAATTCATTTGTTTTAAAACCATGAACTGAGGAGCCCCACAATAAGGCTCTAAAACCAACGAATACATGCGATAGACTCCCTCCTCCCAATGAACCGAAGAGCCCACAAGCATCGAACTCCTTGAAGGTAACCTCACGAGCCCATGGTCGAATGACATCCAACTCAGCTCAAAGAACCCTAAAGCCCTTGTACGCCACTGAAATCAACTCATCCCCGAATGAGCTTATTACACTAGGAAAATGCTCCAGCGTGAACCTCGAAACCTCTACAACGATGCTGTCATGAAGATCCCTCTCACTCAGACCTGAATCTCCATCATGAGTAGTCTCCATATCAAATCTAAAAAATGACAGGAACAAACAAAAAACAATGCATAGTGTTAACCCACACGATGTATACCCACCTACAAGTTCCTTGGTATTCCTGTAACACTTCCTTGACTCAAGTATGTATCTTGTGCTTTTAGTAGTACGGACCCAATACTACCTTCCACACCTATCCATACCCGCTCCAAGGATTGTTTCAAGACTCCTAATTCACTTCACATCACTCCACTAAACTCCTGGCACACATGCATATGTCTAGCTATATGCATAATACTACACCTCCTAGACTCTCTCTAGGATTCTTCCTTCCTAAAAACCCACAAGTCGAACAAGCCTCTACTAACATCATAGGAAATGCCTCACGAATGCGCGGCCGTCTATAATCCAGAATGAAATAGAAATTCGAATAAATGTCCCTACCTTAAAACCACAACCAGACAAGGAACATGTAATAAGGACAAAAAAGAAATTCTAAGGCTATTAGATCCTAGTTATGTACAAACCATATGACATTCGATTAACAGGTCAATAATATCAGGAGAAGATTCCAAAACATATATTGTAATCAACACATGTATGGAAAATGAGGCATCTATACAAATCAGACAATTCTAGCATGCAATTCCTGAACAAATCCTTAGCCAACAATCTAGCATGCATAACAATCCATAGCATAATACATAACCATATATGTATATTGGGAATCACTTACTTCCTAAGCTCCGGCTGAATGTACACATGGTATCCTCTTTTTATAATTTGAAGTTAGATCAGGAAACCATGTTCACGATCTCAAGCCAACAATCAAACAAGAACATGGCAAAAAATCAAACTCATGTTTCTGATCCAACTATTTTCTTATGTTTCTTTGAATAAAAAAATCTCTTTCAAAAACTTAGTTTAGAAAATCTCTATGTACTCAGTTTACTGTTGACCGTTGACTTTTTAATTGTGTGAAATGCATGTCCAATGTATGTCCTCTTCCAAACTTAGGTCAAAATGGTGAAAATGGAGTCAAAACTCCATGCATGACATCAATCAAATGAACTACTTCAGATCTGAAATGTATGATACACTAGGGAACTCAAAGAGTGATAAAGTTGCAAACTTTATCACTTCCAACCTCTCAAAAGTTGCATAACATTTGGAAACTTGTTAATCTTCTAGATCCAAAAGAAAGGAAACGTGAAAATAGAGTCTTGGATATTTACATAGGTCCAAAACCAAAGAGAAAGTTGTATAATCACTGGATCTGGCTTGCTTGCATCACCACAGCTTGATCCTTCCTCCAAAATGCATCAAAATGACAAGATTCTCACACGACACCTAAAGAAAGGCTAGGGTTTCGAATAAGGAGGGTGGAGGCTGAAGAGAATGACTAAACTCCTGAGTTTATGCCTTTAAATAATGCAAAAACCCTAATCTTCATGGGCTTGGGCTATAAGGCTCACCACGCCATGGTGAAGGTCTTATAATGTCGTGGTGCCCAATCAAGTGCGACCTAAACTAAGTGACATGGCCATGTCGTGGTGGATACCTTACCACGCTGTGGTATAAGGTTTTTCCTCAAAAAATTATATTTAAAATCCCA
The DNA here is from genome assembly GCF_002870075.4 of Lactuca sativa. Classification (NCBI taxonomy): domain Eukaryota; kingdom Viridiplantae; phylum Streptophyta; class Magnoliopsida; order Asterales; family Asteraceae; genus Lactuca; species Lactuca sativa. The sequence continues at coordinate 321,586,377 of NC_056627.2, read as the reverse complement.
AAAATCACAATAAATTTAAAACTTTCAAAAACAACCCATAGTTATAAAAATATTTACAAAACCGATGTTTCCAAAATGTTTAACGAATATCAGAGTATCCCAAAATCAAAATATCATCAGACAGAAGGATGTATACGGTCAAGTCTTCGCCTTCCCGTGATCATCAGAAGTACCTAAAACCAGTGGCGGATCTTTATAGAGGTAATGGGGGCCATGGCTTCCCCCGTTTTAAAGTTTCTAATACGTTCATATGTATTGATTATTAATGAAATAAACGAAGTAATAAATAAATTCACTAATTACCCCTTGATTTAAGCTTATAATTAATAAAATCTGGTTAAACAAAGAAATGACAACTAATTAAAAAAAAGTCCAGGATATCACTGAAAAATTCAAAACAAACCATGTTTCATGAGGAAACTATATCTCTTAAACAATTAAAATCTAAAAAAAAACCAAACTCCAATGAAATGTACGACCTTCCTGACTCAAGATTTGAGTTTTTTTAAGTAAAACCCAAAAAAGAAAACCTCATTCTCTGGAAAAAACCCGCCGCCCAATTGCACCTCCTCTACCGGTTGTCGTTGCTAGACTGTCGCCTTCTTCGAGCGCTCTCTACTCTCGAGAGGACGCCAAACTTCGATCCATACGGTTCCTCTCTCTACTCCGCCAGTCGCCGCCTCACCGAACTGTGCTCTGACCTCCACCTTGCGATCTGCCGGCTACCGCTATCCCTCTCCGGTCTAGTCTTCTCTCTACCGAAGTGAGAAGCCACACTTGGTTACTTACGATACTCTCTCAGTATATTGGTATTATGAGAAAAACCATAGATTTCTAGGTTGCATGTGCCCATAAAATGGTTTTATGATTCCGATGTGCAAATTTTGTTTTAACTTTTAATGTGACCTTGGGAACCCAATATTACTTCCAACTCCAACGTTGTCCTCTAAATTCCAAACCTAACATTCAACTCACTCATTGTTTGTGCCATCAATACAATGTCATCTACAATGAGCATACACCAAGGCACCCTCCCTAAATCCTATAAAAAAACCTCATCCAAAATCATTGTAAAAATGTTGGGCTAACTAGTGATCCCTAACAGAGTGTTAATAACTTAATTTACACCAAAAAAGACTTCAAGTCAGCAGTTAGATTTCGAACACAAATCCTTAATAATAAAAACATATCTCATATGGACCTAACATGTTTTCCTAGAACCCCTCCATAGGCCACAATTCTGCAAATCCGGTGTATACTATATGTTGGTGCACTTTATGCATGTGAGCATCTGACTTGCATATAACAATCTTGTTTGTTTTGATGATAACAAACATTAAATCCAAATCTTGTTATATTTTTAATGAATTTACTTAGCGTGAAGTTTAACCAATATTAATCAAATTAATGATTATGATTCAACAAATTAGAGCTTCAATTATACGTCGAATAAATATAGAGAGCTCTTTCTTGACTTTCCAATTCCAAAATATCGTATTCATTGGACACTGCTACAAGGAACATCATAGGAGCCCCTAAACTTCCCACATATAATCCTTTTTAAAAAAATAAAAACAAGTTTATTCATGGATGTATGTTATTATGATTCGCTTCCAAATAAAAAATGTATCCTATGCCATACATTTTCTCTTCGGTGCATGTTAAAATCTAAAATGTTTAATATATTATCCGATTAAAAAAAAGGATATTATGACGTAACTATATGATTCAGTTTTGTTAACATGATTTTTTTTAATAACACATATTTTTAAGGATTAATAAGATCCATTTCCAAATAAAAACATGATCCTATTACATAAGTATAGGATCCAATCCCAAATGCACAACCATATTTTTTGAAGATGCTTATTTGCAGTAGTGGGGTAGTGTGTCGCCTATTGAGTTGTTGCGAAAATGATTTTTTTGTCCATTTTAACAAAGGTTTCAGGGGCATATGAGCTGGTTGCAAATTTAGATTTTTTGTTTCGCGTCTTTGTAATAGTGGGGTAGTGTGCCGTTTAGTTACCTAACATTTATGAGTAAAGTCGATAGAATGTATGTGGAGAAAGAGATCAAATAATTGTTCGTGTAACTCGAACGAAAAGCGTATTGTGTAGATGACATGAAGCAAAAAAAAAAAAAAAAAAGATACACATTATATTATCAAATGCATTTCTATTTCGATATCAAATACAAAGATTTGTCAAAATAAAGACTGCATCAACAAGTGTGCCAAAGCATCGTAGTGCATTAATGTGTTTTGTTGTAATGTTTCAATTTTCAAATTAAAATTTTTATTTTTAAAATAAGATAGATAAACTCCTATTTTTATAAAATTATAATCAAGGTAAAACCATTTGTTTATAAACCAAAATACAAAATAGCTATATAAAGAAAATCATCACAAAATCTCAAAACATAAAAGTATTGATGTGTGTGTACTATCATGCATTTGTCTTCTTATGATTCGAAGAAGTACTTGAAAACATTTAATTCCCAACGGTAAGAACAAAAATTATTGAGTTCTCCAAAATATCACATACAATACAGACCAACTATACATAACAACAAAGAATAATTTTCAACCCAACGAGTCTGTTTCAACCCAACAAAACATGTAAACATACAAACAACAAACAAGACCCTACTAGTCTAACTAAGCATACAATCATGTCATAGCAACTATGTCACAATTAATACAACGAGAAGACTCACCTCACACGAAACCCGGTAAATCACCACATCATGCGAATAAATGTGTAACGCCCCAAAAATTAAAACATAGACTTTTCACTTAAAATAGTTTAACTAAATAAAACACTTTACTTAAATTCATTAAGTGAAATTCATTTGTTTTAAAACCATGAACTGAGGAGCCCCACAATAAGGCTCTAAAACCAACGAATACATGCGATAGACTCCCTCCTCCCAATGAACCGAAGAGCCCACAAGCATCGAACTCCTTGAAGGTAACCTCACGAGCCCATGGTCGAATGACATCCAACTCAGCTCAAAGAACCCTAAAGCCCTTGTACGCCACTGAAATCAACTCATCCCCGAATGAGCTTATTACACTAGGAAAATGCTCCAGCGTGAACCTCGAAACCTCTACAACGATGCTGTCATGAAGATCCCTCTCACTCAGACCTGAATCTCCATCATGAGTAGTCTCCATATCAAATCTAAAAAATGACAGGAACAAACAAAAAACAATGCATAGTGTTAACCCACACGATGTATACCCACCTACAAGTTCCTTGGTATTCCTGTAACACTTCCTTGACTCAAGTATGTATCTTGTGCTTTTAGTAGTACGGACCCAATACTACCTTCCACACCTATCCATACCCGCTCCAAGGATTGTTTCAAGACTCCTAATTCACTTCACATCACTCCACTAAACTCCTGGCACACATGCATATGTCTAGCTATATGCATAATACTACACCTCCTAGACTCTCTCTAGGATTCTTCCTTCCTAAAAACCCACAAGTCGAACAAGCCTCTACTAACATCATAGGAAATGCCTCACGAATGCGCGGCCGTCTATAATCCAGAATGAAATAGAAATTCGAATAAATGTCCCTACCTTAAAACCACAACCAGACAAGGAACATGTAATAAGGACAAAAAAGAAATTCTAAGGCTATTAGATCCTAGTTATGTACAAACCATATGACATTCGATTAACAGGTCAATAATATCAGGAGAAGATTCCAAAACATATATTGTAATCAACACATGTATGGAAAATGAGGCATCTATACAAATCAGACAATTCTAGCATGCAATTCCTGAACAAATCCTTAGCCAACAATCTAGCATGCATAACAATCCATAGCATAATACATAACCATATATGTATATTGGGAATCACTTACTTCCTAAGCTCCGGCTGAATGTACACATGGTATCCTCTTTTTATAATTTGAAGTTAGATCAGGAAACCATGTTCACGATCTCAAGCCAACAATCAAACAAGAACATGGCAAAAAATCAAACTCATGTTTCTGATCCAACTATTTTCTTATGTTTCTTTGAATAAAAAAATCTCTTTCAAAAACTTAGTTTAGAAAATCTCTATGTACTCAGTTTACTGTTGACCGTTGACTTTTTAATTGTGTGAAATGCATGTCCAATGTATGTCCTCTTCCAAACTTAGGTCAAAATGGTGAAAATGGAGTCAAAACTCCATGCATGACATCAATCAAATGAACTACTTCAGATCTGAAATGTATGATACACTAGGGAACTCAAAGAGTGATAAAGTTGCAAACTTTATCACTTCCAACCTCTCAAAAGTTGCATAACATTTGGAAACTTGTTAATCTTCTAGATCCAAAAGAAAGGAAACGTGAAAATAGAGTCTTGGATATTTACATAGGTCCAAAACCAAAGAGAAAGTTGTATAATCACTGGATCTGGCTTGCTTGCATCACCACAGCTTGATCCTTCCTCCAAAATGCATCAAAATGACAAGATTCTCACACGACACCTAAAGAAAGGCTAGGGTTTCGAATAAGGAGGGTGGAGGCTGAAGAGAATGACTAAACTCCTGAGTTTATGCCTTTAAATAATGCAAAAACCCTAATCTTCATGGGCTTGGGCTATAAGGCTCACCACGCCATGGTGAAGGTCTTATAATGTCGTGGTGCCCAATCAAGTGCGACCTAAACTAAGTGACATGGCCATGTCGTGGTGGATACCTTACCACGCTGTGGTATAAGGTTTTTCCTCAAAAAATTATATTTAAAATCCCAAAAATCACAATAAATTTAAAACTTTCAAAAACAACCCATAGTTATAAAAATATTTACAAAACCGATGTTTCCAAAATGTTTAACGAATATCAGAGTATCCCAAAATCAAAATATCATCAGACAGAAGGATGTATACGGTCAAGTCTTCGCCTTCCCGTGATCATCAGAAGTACCTAAAACCAGTGGCGGATCTTTATAGAGGTAATGGGGGCCATGGCTTCCCCCGTTTTAAAGTTTCTAATACGTTCATATGTATTGATTATTAATGAAATAAACGAAGTAATAAATAAATTCACTAATTACCCCTTGATTTAAGCTTATAATTAATAAAATCTGGTTAAACAAAGAAATGACAACTAATTAAAAAAAAGTCCAGGATATCACTGAAAAATTCAAAACAAACCATGTTTCATGAGGAAACTATATCTCTTAAACAATTAAAATCTAAAAAAAAACCAAACTCCAATGAAATGTACGACCTTCCTGACTCAAGATTTGAGTTTTTTTAAGTAAAACCCAAAAAAGAAAACCTCATTCTCTGGAAAAAACCCGCCGCCCAATTGCACCTCCTCTACCGGTTGTCGTTGCTAGACTGTCGCCTTCTTCGAGCGCTCTCTACTCTCGAGAGGACGCCAAACTTCGATCCATACGGTTCCTCTCTCTACTCCGCCAGTCGCCGCCTCACCGAACTGTGCTCTGACCTCCACCTTGCGATCTGCCGGCTACCGCTATCCCTCTCCGGTCTAGTCTTCTCTCTACCGAAGTGAGAAGCCACACTTGGTTACTTACGATACTCTCTCAGTATATTGGTATTATGAGAAAAACCATAGATTTCTAGGTTGCATGTGCCCATAAAATGGTTTTATGATTCCGATGTGCAAATTTTGTTTTAACTTTTAATGTGACCTTGGGAACCCAATATTACTTCCAACTCCAACGTTGTCCTCTAAATTCCAAACCTAACATTCAACTCACTCATTGTTTGTGCCATCAATACAATGTCATCTACAATCAGCATACACCAAGGCACCCTCCCTAAATCCTATAAAAAAACCTCATCCAAAATCATTGTAAAAATGTTGGGCTAACTAGTGATCCCTAACAGAGTGTTAATAACTTAATTTACACCAAAAAAGACTTCAAGTCAGCAGTTAGATTTCGAACACAAATCCTTAATAATAAAAACATATCTCATATGGACCTAACATGTTTTCCTAGAACCCCTCCATAGGCCACAATTCTGCAAATCCGGTGTATACTATATGTTGGTGCACTTTATGCATGTGAGCATCTGACTTGCATATAACAATCTTGTTTGTTTTGATGATAACAAACATTAAATCCAAATCTTGTTATATTTTTAATGAATTTACTTAGCGTGAAGTTTAACCAATATTAATCAAATTAATGATTATGATTCAACAAATTAGAGCTTCAATTATACGTCGAATAAATATAGAGAGCTCTTTCTTGACTTTCCAATTCCAAAATATCGTATTCATTGGACACTGCTACAAGGAACATCATAGGAGCCCCTAAACTTCCCACATATAATCCTTTTTAAAAAAATAAAAACAAGTTTATTCATGGATGTATGTTATTATGATTCGCTTCCAAATAAAAAATGTATCCTATGCCATACATTTTCTCTTCGGTGCATGTTAAAATCTAAAATGTTTAATATATTATCCGATTAAAAAAAAGGATATTATGACGTAACTATATGATTCAGTTTTGTTAACATGATTTTTTTTAATAACACATATTTTTAAGGATTAATAAGATCCATTTCCAAATAAAAACATGATCCTATTACATAAGTATAGGATCCAATCCCAAATGCACAACCATATTTTTTGAAGATGCTTATTTGCAGTAGTGGGGTAGTGTGTCGCCTATTGAGTTGTTGCGAAAATGATTTTTTTGTCCATTTTAACAAAGGTTTCAGGGGCATATGAGCTGGTTGCAAATTTAGATTTTTTGTTTCGCGTCTTTGTAATAGTGGGGTAGTGTGCCGTTTAGTTACCTAACATTTATGAGTAAAGTCGATAGAATGTATGTGGAGAAAGAGATCAAATAATTGTTCGTGTAACTCGAACGAAAAGCGTATTGTGTAGATGACATGAAGCAAAAAAAAAAAAAAAAAAGATACACATTATATTATCAAATGCATTTCTATTTCGATATCAAATACAAAGATTTGTCAAAATAAAGACTGCATCAACAAGTGTGCCAAAGCATCGTAGTGCATTAATGTGTTTTGTTGTAATGTTTCAATTTTCAAATTAAAATTTTTATTTTTAAAATAAGATAGATAAACTCCTATTTTTATAAAATTATAATCAAGGTAAAACCATTTGTTTATAAACCAAAATACAAAATAGCTATATAAAGAAAATCATCACAAAATCTCAAAACATAAAAGTATTGATGTGTGTGTACTATCATGCATTTGTCTTCTTATGATTCGAAGAAGTACTTGAAAACATTTAATTCCCAACGGTAAGAACAAAAATTATTGAGTTCTCCAAAATATCACATACAATACAGACCAACTATACATAACAACAAAGAATAATTTTCAACCCAACGAGTCTGTTTCAACCCAACAAAACATGTAAACATACAAACAACAAACAAGACCCTACTAGTCTAACTAAGCATACAATCATGTCATAGCAACTATGTCACAATTAATACAACGAGAAGACTCACCTCACACGAAACCCGGTAAATCACCACATCATGCGAATAAATGTGTAACGCCCCAAAAATTAAAACATAGACTTTTCACTTAAAATAGTTTAACTAAATAAAACACTTTACTTAAATTCATTAAGTGAAATTCATTTGTTTTAAAACCATGAACTGAGGAGCCCCACAATAAGGCTCTAAAACCAACGAATACATGCGATAGACTCCCTCCTCCCAATGAACCGAAGAGCCCACAAGCATCGAACTCCTTGAAGGTAACCTCACGAGCCCATGGTCGAATGACATCCAACTCAGCTCAAAGAACCCTAAAGCCCTTGTACGCCACTGAAATCAACTCATCCCCGAATGAGCTTATTACACTAGGAAAATGCTCCAGCGTGAACCTCGAAACCTCTACAACGATGCTGTCATGAAGATCCCTCTCACTCAGACCTGAATCTCCATCATGAGTAGTCTCCATATCAAATCTAAAAAATGACAGGAACAAACAAAAAACAATGCATAGTGTTAACCCACACGATGTATACCCACCTACAAGTTCCTTGGTATTCCTGTAACACTTCCTTGACTCAAGTATGTATCTTGTGCTTTTAGTAGTACGGACCCAATACTACCTTCCACACCTATCCATACCCGCTCCAAGGATTGTTTCAAGACTCCTAATTCACTTCACATCACTCCACTAAACTCCTGGCACACATGCATATGTCTAGCTATATGCATAATACTACACCTCCTAGACTCTCTCTAGGATTCTTCCTTCCTAAAAACCCACAAGTCGAACAAGCCTCTACTAACATCATAGGAAATGCCTCACGAATGCGCGGCCGTCTATAATCCAGAATGAAATAGAAATTCGAATAAATGTCCCTACCTTAAAACCACAACCAGACAAGGAACATGTAATAAGGACAAAAAAGAAATTCTAAGGCTATTAGATCCTAGTTATGTACAAACCATATGACATTCGATTAACAGGTCAATAATATCAGGAGAAGATTCCAAAACATATATTGTAATCAACACATGTATGGAAAATGAGGCATCTATACAAATCAGACAATTCTAGCATGCAATTCCTGAACAAATCCTTAGCCAACAATCTAGCATGCATAACAATCCATAGCATAATACATAACCATATATGTATATTGGGAATCACTTACTTCCTAAGCTCCGGCTGAATGTACACATGGTATCCTCTTTTTATAATTTGAAGTTAGATCAGGAAACCATGTTCACGATCTCAAGCCAACAATCAAACAAGAACATGGCAAAAAATCAAACTCATGTTTCTGATCCAACTATTTTCTTATGTTTCTTTGAATAAAAAAATCTCTTTCAAAAACTTAGTTTAGAAAATCTCTATGTACTCAGTTTACTGTTGACCGTTGACTTTTTAATTGTGTGAAATGCATGTCCAATGTATGTCCTCTTCCAAACTTAGGTCAAAATGGTGAAAATGGAGTCAAAACTCCATGCATGACATCAATCAAATGAACTACTTCAGATCTGAAATGTATGATACACTAGGGAACTCAAAGAGTGATAAAGTTGCAAACTTTATCACTTCCAACCTCTCAAAAGTTGCATAACATTTGGAAACTTGTTAATCTTCTAGATCCAAAAGAAAGGAAACGTGAAAATAGAGTCTTGGATATTTACATAGGTCCAAAACCAAAGAGAAAGTTGTATAATCACTGGATCTGGCTTGCTTGCATCACCACAGCTTGATCCTTCCTCCAAAATGCATCAAAATGACAAGATTCTCACACGACACCTAAAGAAAGGCTAGGGTTTCGAATAAGGAGGGTGGAGGCTGAAGAGAATGACTAAACTCCTGAGTTTATGCCTTTAAATAATGCAAAAACCCTAATCTTCATGGGCTTGGGCTATAAGGCTCACCACGCCATGGTGAAGGTCTTATAATGTCGTGGTGCCCAATCAGGTGCGACCTAAACTAAGTGACATGGCCATGTCGTGGTGGATACCTTACCACGCTGTGGTATAAGGTTTTTCCTCAAAAAATTATATTTAAAATCCCAAAAATCACAATAAATTTAAAACTTTCAAAAACAACCCATAGTTATAAAAATATTTACAAAACCGATGTTTCCAAAATGTTTAACGAATATCAGAGTATCCCAAAATCAAAATATCATCAGACAGAAGGATGTATACGGTCAAGTCTTCGCCTTCCCGTGATCATCAGAAGTACCTAAAACCAGTGGCGGATCTTTATAGAGGTAATGGGGGCCATGGCTTCCCCCGTTTTAAAGTTTCTAATACGTTCATATGTATTGATTATTAATGAAATAAACGAAGTAATAAATAAATTCACTAATTACCCCTTGATTTAAGCTTATAATTAATAAAATCTGGTTAAACAAAGAAATGACAACTAATTAAAAAAAAGTCCAGGATATCACTGAAAAATTCAAAACAAACCATGTTTCATGAGGAAACTATATCTCTTAAACAATTAAAATCTAAAAAAAAACCAAACTCCAATGAAATGTACGACCTTCCTGACTCAAGATTTGAGTTTTTTTAAGTAAAACCCAAAAAAGAAAACCTCATTCTCTGGAAAAAACCCGCCGCCCAATTGCACCTCCTCTACCGGTTGTCGTTGCTAGACTGTCGCCTTCTTCGAGCGCTCTCTACTCTCGAGAGGACGCCAAACTTCGATCCATACGGTTCCTCTCTCTACTCCGCCAGTCGCCGCCTCACCGAACTGTGCTCTGACCTCCACCTTGCGATCTGCCGGCTACCGCTATCCCTCTCCGGTCTAGTCTTCTCTCTACCGAAGTGAGAAGCCACACTTGGTTACTTACGATACTCTCTCAGTACATATCTCTATTTTCTATTTCTCTTACTAGTCCCTTAATAAAATAGAGTGTAATGACTATGAAAGATTGTGAAGTGTGAAGATATATATGATACACACTAAAGTCTAACACATATTGCTTTATATAGAAAACATTTATTTATTTTTTTGATTCTTGTAAGTATAGAATCAATTTCAAAAAGTGTATATACATATTGTAAGTGTAGAATCAATTTCAAAAAGTGTATATACATAAGTACTTTATTTTATATAAAGTGAAATATAATTATTAAAATAATTAAGTATATCAAAATTTGTTGTTTATTAGAATATATTTAGTTTTTTGTGTATATTCTCATAAAATATATCTAATATTCTTGTTTAGATTTTGATAAGTCAGTTTTTTTGTTTAAATTTTGCTTAAATATATTTAGTTTTTTGTTTAGATTTTGATACCAGCATATTGGGACCATCATTTTCTTATACAATGTTTTTTTTGATGTTTTAAGTTCGGCCTCCTTAGTTCTGGTGTTCAGGTTCCGCCCCTGCCTGAAACCACAAACTAAAATCGTAAGCCAAAGCTTAGTGAGTTCCCCCAAAATACCACTACACAAACAGATAACATAAACAAACAAGCATGTCAGGTCCAATCAACCATCAGGTTGGAATACCCCAGACCCAGTCAACCTCCGGGTTCAGTCATCCTCAGGATGGAATACCCCAGGTTGGAATGCCAATATACAATGGGTCCAGTCATCCTCGGGATGGAATACCCTCAGGCCTAATCAACCATCGGGTTGGAATGCCCTCGGTCTGTTGGCTCACGCACATAGCAGTACATCGTCAACCACAAATCAAAATATGTGCACATATAACAAATAAACGTATAACTGACCAACAGACTATCAGACATACCTGCAAATCACTACTGCTTACTCACATCCTATATACCAGGACTCATATCTAACAGATCATGACAACATAACGACATACTATCACAGAGCAGAATATCCTATCTAATGGGCCGGCATTGGTGCCTTTGACCCATAAGTATAGTGAGGAAAACTCACATCTCAGTCTGAAAAAGATCGATGAACAACACACAGCTCCGAATAGCAGCTCAACGGTAATCTATTCATCAAATAATGACCAGTCTCAAATACAACTCAAAATACCCAAAATACCCCTAGGTCAAACTTGGTCAAATCCTGGTCAAGGTCAAATTCAAGCCGAAACCAAAATTCTCACAGCCAGGGTCACGTCGTGGACCTTCAATGGTCACGCCGTGATTCGAAAGAGTCCAAAATAGTCGAGGATCTCCATCTTCATGTCGTGACACCTCGAGCTCTCACGTCGTGAAGACGCTCTGAACATTTGGACAAGAAACCAAACCTTTCATATAGTCTTATTCACTCCAGAACATCATAAAAATCATGGATTTTTGGACATGCATGTCAAATACATGTCCCTACACCAACTAGGGCACAAATGGGGAAATATGACATCAAATCTCATGCAAGAGTCATAAAACTCCACCAAACTATAGATCTAGAAACTATAAGACTCAAGGGAGCCTGGAGATCCATAAAGTTGGCAGCTTTATGGATTCCAATACTACATCAACTTGAATATAGAGATATAAGCACAAAAACCTAGATCTAAACTTATGGACTCATAAAGTAATGAACTTGAAACTCACAACAGGTCCAGAAGGTGTCAAAAATGGATGATGGTGAGGCTTGAATGTAGAAATGATGAACTAGATGCTCTTCCTCTTCTTCTTTTTGGCTAAAAAAACCACAAATGAGCTCAAAGACCAACAAGGGATGCTAGGGTTTCAAAAGTCAGGGTAAGGAGGTGATGGAGTCTGAGGGTGGGCAAACCATAGCCCTCACTTCCTTTAAATACGGAATGAAATCCTCAAAAATAGGGTTTCCACATAGACAGTTCTCACGTCATGAACTATCCATTGCTCACACCGTGAGCCTCAAAATGGTATGCGCGTTTATTAAATTCCTCACGATGTGACGAGAAATCCCACGTCGTGAGAGGGGTCAGAACTGAAATTTTAACTTAATCAAAATAATAAAATGTGCACCTGAACCGAGCGTTACAATTCTCCCCCACTTGAATCAGACTTCGTCCTCAAAGTCCATTGTCATGAAAAACTCTAGGTAGTGCTCCCATTCGTCCTCAAAGTCCATTGTCGTGAAAAACTCTAGGTAGTGCTCCCACATCACCAACTCGGGCTCCCATGTCCATTCGGAACCCTTCTAATGCTGCCACTAAACCTTAACTAAGGGCACTAACTTGTTGCACAAGGCCTTGGTTTTTCGATCCAAAATCGCCACCAGTCTCTCGACGTAGTTCAGGCGATCATCCATGTAATGTCCCGAGAATTATAGGGTAAAAATTTCATTTTTAACACATATTGAAACATTCATTATCCTTTATTCAAAAATTTAGAAGTATCTCAAAATAAAACAATTATCAAAATTTATTCCCAACATCACGAATTGCAGAAAACACAGGTGTAAGCGTTGCGATCAAGCCGGGCCCTTCCCTGTTGAACCGGAAGTACTTGAAACTATAAACCAAAAACTTTGTTTTCCCACGATCATTTGAAGTACCTGAAACATAAAACTTAAACTGTAAAGTAAGTTCCCCCAAAGTACCACACATAACCAATACAGATAACAACATACATATATGAGCCTTTAGCTTGAATAGACCGCCTCGTAGGGCCTAAAGCCTATCTAGACCGTTCTCCAAGCCTTTGGCCTGACTGGACCACCTTACAGGCCTTCAGTCTATCCGGACCGCCCTGTGTATCTTGTCCTTCAGCACAAAGCAGGACCGCCTCAACCCAATAAAGTATAACATGTCAACATATACAATAACAATCAATAACCAACAATATAGGTAATCATAAAATCTAACATATCCTCAGTGAACAGCACTAATCATATAGATCTGCCAATCTAACACATACTCAATGAACACATGTATTATATAGATCTACCATTCTAATACATACTCATCATAACATCAATCCAATATATTAGGATACAAAATCCAGTGGGCCGGCCTTGGAGTCTTCGACTCACAAGTACTATGAGGAAAACTCGCCTCACAGTCTAAAAATACAGCTCAACAGGTCATATCTCCAATTGCTGACTCAATAGGTCACTTATCAAACAGTGACAAAATCTCAACTACATCTCAGTATACCCAAAATACCACTACGTCAAACTTGGTCAAAATCCTGGTCGAGGTCAAAGGTCAAAAAGCCAAACAAGTCAACTCAGGTTGAGTACATTCAATGTACTCAACATGTACACATGGCGTACTCACTAATCCAAAAATGGGGCTCCAAGGGAGTACGCGCAACATACTCAAAAGTACGTCTAACGTACTCAGACAAGGTCCAATCTTTCTATTAAGTGCTTATTCTCGTAAGTCCTTTCATCTAAATCCTATTAAGTGCTTATTCCAGCTTTATGACCTTGCATGACTATTAAGTGTCCAAATGTTAAAACCCTAACTTCTTAACTTATTAAGACATCACAACCTTTGCATGGTAGGAAAAGGACCAAGATCCCATTTTTATCACTCTAGACACTCTAAAACGTCCAAAAGGAAAACTCATTTGGTCTAGAGTAGCTCATACCCAAATGGACCAAGATTATGGGGCTAATAAACACAAAAGTCCACATCTATATAATGAAATAACCAACAAGTTCAGAGGTTTATACCTTTTGGAGGTTCCACATAGGGTGTAAAACTTAGATCTCAAAGCTTAGAGTTTCTTCCTTGCTTTCCAATGGCTTTCTTCCTTCAAAAATGGACATCAAACACCAAAAATAAGCTCAAAACACAACAAATGGGGATTATGGTTTGTAAGGGATGATGATAGGGATGGAGGCTAATGAATGAAGGGGTCTCAATGATTTAAGGATGCTTAAATAGGGTCCAAAACATAAAAATTAGGGTTAGGCCATCGGCCATGTGCGCCCAACGTACGTAATCAAATCCATGTTTTCCATTTAAATGCCACTTAGGACCAATTTGCAAACATATTACATAATAAGGGTCGAAATTGTGAATTACCTAAATAATGAATGTTACATACTTATTCCCATTCAAGTTAATGATGATGTTTCTCATATAATCACTAACAGGTAGAATCTTACCACTAGCAACTTCTATTAATAAGGCATTTTCTAGTTTGCGTAGTGGTAGTTTAAGTTTTCTACCAAATTTATGAGAAATAAAGGAGTAATTTGCTCTCGAATAAAAAAAATATTGGAAGGAAAATCATTTACTAGAAATGTACCTGAAGCGACATCTTCTTCTTCTTTTGTTGCCTTAAGGGTCATCTAGAATGCTTGTGCCTTCGGTTTTAACTTCATATTTGGCTTCGCAACCCCTTTCTCATCCGGACAGTCATTCTTAAAATGACATTCTTCTCCATACTCAAAACACACTTTTTTGTTGTTGGTACACGCGTTAGCATAGTAACTTGTTTTTCCACACTCGAAGTAGATCACCACTTCATCATATCTCCCAGAATGCTTCTTCTTGTAGTTTTCACACCACTCCGCCTTGTTGTTACCCCCATACTTCTTGTCCTTAGGGATAAAATTTGAAAACCTACATTGTTTATTAGAAATTGAAGATCCTTCAAACTTCCTTTCTCCCAATTTCTAGCTTTTTCCACACCTTTATCCCTTATATGAATCTCCAGATTCTTAGCCGCCCACATAGCTGCTTTCAAAGTAGTTTCTAGTTTTACTGTTGGTCCATAATTTGTTGGCAGTCCATTAACAAATTTCTCAATCTTCGATAGTTTAGTAGGGACCAAGTGTGAATCTAATTTCATTTTCTCTATGAAAGTGGAAGCATACTTACTGAAGCTCATCTTTTCCTTCTTCAGATTTTGGAACTCGTTATTGATTTCCAAGAGGTCTCTTTATGAGTAGTACACCCTTTATAACTATTCCAGGAGGTTTTCCCATGACATCTTTATTTCCTCACCTTTTGGCATAGTCTCGGTAAACATCTTACACCAACTTAACACTCTAATATTTAGTTTTCTGACTGCAAAGAAGGTCTTTTGTCCATTGTTGCAGTCATAACTTTCAAACACCATCTCTATTTCAGAGATACAGTCCATAACATTCAGTGGTTTTGAGGTTCTGGAAAGACTTGGTTAGAGGTCATGAAGTCCTTGTACTTGCATCCATTCCTATCAACCCCTTCATCTAAATTTTTCCTTCTAATTACTTGTGGCTTATCTTGATCAACGATCCTGTTATAGTTTCCTTCTTCAGACCGTTCCTCGTTAAATTGTTTGTCAATCATAACAGTCATTTCCCTTATAGTCTATTGTAGAAGTCGTCTCATTTCCTCCATTTTTGGTCTAACATGGCTTGCATCAAAGCTTGCAATCCTTCCATCATAACATGTTCAGGTGCAGGCATAAGTTCCGGTGCACATCTAATTACATGCTGAGGTTCAGGCTATCGACTTCCATTTTTGTTTGTCAGTCTGCTACGTGTCCTTATCATTATGTTCTAGACATTAAAGCAATTGTTCAGTGTATAGGAACACGAGTATATTATAACAGGGAAGGTATTATTTATGTTAGATGCATAAGGCCTTCTTATCAATCAGAAAAGTTACATGCTGGTTCTAATACAACACTTATACGTTAACAGTTATGTAAACATAAAATTTCCCCTTTTCCAAATCAAGGTAGGCAAACTAGATATGAAATCTAAGGCATAATTATGTTACACATAATAGAAATTTATACATCTATCCTAAAGTAAGATAGTGCATGTGTCAATTTAGGTATACAACCTAAAATATACTAGACACCTACATCACAATCATCACTTAGAATTCTAGGTTTAAGTATAGAATTTACTTACTAGTTTACTTAAAATAATGCACTGATACCAACTGTGACATCCCTAATTTTTGTGGTGAAATAATTTTGTTTCTTTATGCTTATTTAAGACAAAGTATTCTTTTATATTCGATATCAAAAAAAATTTAGAGAAACATTTCCATTAATATTAAAACATTGGATGTCATAACTGATACATAAACATAAGCATAAACTAGTCATTGCAGGTAGACCTGGCAATGGAGCGGGTTTTGACCCTGATTCGATCCAAACCCGTAAGAATTACATGGGTTTGGAGCGTAGTTTTTGATTCGTTTTCCCGTTAACGATCCATACCCGCTAAACCTTTTATTAAATGGGTCGGGTATGGATCATCACCGATCCGCTCCATTTATAATCCGCCCCATATAAATTTTAGAATTATACATTTATATTTTATACTTCTTAACGTTTAATTTTAATTCCAATCAAAAGTCCAAAGGCCAAAGAAAAAAATGCTTTTACATAGGAATCGATAACTCGGTTTCTAAACTTATAGACTTCTATCAAGAATCATAATGTCATTCAATTTATATTCATCAAGAAATCGTCATATCTATTTCTAATTCAATAAATCATTTTTTAACATGAAAAAGTTGGCAATTTTTTATTCGCAATCACTACAACCGGCAGTTATAAATCAATTCAAAGTTGTTGCAATAGTGATTTTTAATTCCGATTGAAATTCCTCGAGTATGTAATGTCCTTATCTAAATCAACTTTTTTTTATTTAAAAAAAGCTTAGTTTAAGTATTAAGATATAGTATACATTTTGTTATTTAAGAAATTTTATTTTAGGAATTAATTAAAATGTGTTTGATTATTTAAAAAACATTTGGGTTATGGGGCGGGTTTGGGTATTCGTTGATTCGGTGGATAAGGGTATGGGTCTGATTATTTAAAAACCTGCGGGTTACGGAGCGGGTTTGGATCGGATTTTGAAATTTGTTAAAAGGGCTTGGATCAAGGCCGATTCGCTCCAAACCCGCTCCATTGCCAGGTCTAATTGCAGGCCTTACAACTCTTCATTATACTAATGGCCATAATCTCCTTAATCACTTGGCAGATAAAAATCACCGTCCAACTGCCTTCGTACCACTACCTATGATACAAAAAAATTGAGTGGGTCAGGCTTGGGAGCCTGGTGAGTGCATAGGTTTTCAAACCACAATAATAAAATTAAATCTTTTAAATATATATATATTTTACACCAACAATTATCTCGATTATCCATTCTTGTTATTGTCACAAATTGATCCTAAAATGATGATCTTAATGGACCTATCCTAACGGATCACTATGAGTAACGAGTAGACAATATTGCTTTAGGGATTCCTTATTAATATATGTCAATAGAGACAACCATGTGGGGGATAGAGTACCCGAATAAACATACAGTTCATTAACACTTATAGATTGCGAGTCTGCCAGTATTCCATAAGATTGTCTAGAATAGTCAGTGGTTGTCATATATACTCTGCTAGAAGGCTAATCCCAGTAGTACAATAGTACCATATTGGTCACGACCTCACTCCGTTATTTTATTATTCACAACCCTTCACTACCCAACATAGTTTATGTATAATAATAAAATAAATACTTTATTCCAATATTTCAATTAAACAAGCAATATCCTGTCATGCTACTTTATCTAACACATTTATACAAATAAATAGTGCATATAATAGTTAAGCATTTAAATACTTTGTAGCTATGTGTAAGATGAAAGTAACTACACACTCACCTATTAAAGATGGACGGTTTGTGGGAAAGTGGTGGGATGTCAAGTCCACCAAGCAAATTACACCCTTTGTTTGCAAATAAAACGTAATATAATGGTAAAAAGGGGTATCGATCCTCGAGGAAATGGTTGTATTCAATCACCAATGCAATCCAATAGAACTAGTGTAATTAAACAAATTAACTACAATTAGACTAAAAAGGGGGGGGGGTGTTTGATTCCTTGAAAACTAAAAAAACTTGAATAATTAAAAATCTTGCAATTAAGCAAGTTGATGAGATGCTCAAAGGTTGGGAATAATTGGTTAACTATGGCAATTCAACACAATGAACATTTATGTGTTCATCATTAGGATCTAATACAAAGCTTATCCTTCATCCCAAATTGGTTATAGCAATCATGAAGCATGAGATGCCAAGATTCCGCACCTAGACCCAATCAAGCTACCTGCATCTGACCCCCACACAACCGGTCTCTAAGTGGTCTGTGAGGCTCAAAACGTGTCCCATTTATCAAATACAAGGAATTCCATATCAAGACCCGGGACCAATCTATGATTCAATACTTATGACTCGGCGCTATGGTACCTGTAGGGACGAGAAGACAAGAGAAAACAAAAATGCATGAACTTAAACTAGAATGCATCTAAAAAGAATGAAAATTAGAAAAGAAAGAAACAAAATATGAAAATTTTATGCAATTTTTATGAATGACCTAAATGACTTATTCTAGATGCAACTATCTACAACCCAAATGCAATAAAAACAAAAGATAAGAAATACCTCACCCCAAGCTTAAATTGAAGCATTGTCCTCAATGCTTAGGATGAGAGTAAGGAAGGATCGTACCGGGATCAAGCTGTAACGCCCGTAGATCAGGGCTAGTCAATTTAGAGACAATAAGAGTCAAAAATGACTTTTTGATAGAAGATTATTTAGGATGAATAATCCTAACTAAGTTGTAGTATATGTTACAAGGTTTCCGTACATATAAGGAATGCCGAAATCCGAGTTATAACGAAGAAGTTATGACCTGTCGAAGTTTTACGGCAAAACCGGCACGGCACCGGGAAGCGTAAATAGTGAATTTACGATAGAGCGAGATTTAGCCTTAGCAATCTAAACGAGAATCGAAGATCTCGTTGTTGGTATCGAAGCGATAAAAAGTTAGGCGAGAACGGACGTCAAACAAAGAAGTTATGAATTTATAACGAAGTTTTCTGTCGCGGCCTATTAAAAATAATTAATAAAAAATAAAGTCAAAATTAGCCGACGGAGTCTAAACGAAAGTCGTAGAGCATGGTCTCACCTTCGCGTGGATATAAAGAACGTCGAAAACGGAGTTCGTATGAAGAAGTTATGAATTTCCGAAGTTTATTAATCATTTGGTAATTAAATTTAATTATAAATCGAAGGTATTATCCGAAGCTGAGTCACGCGTCTGATCCATGGACCGACTCGGCGAGTAGGTGTTCCCTACTCGGCGAGTATGGGCCAACTCGGCGAGTAGGTGTCCCCTACTCGGCGAGTCCATCAGATATTTTCACTATAAATAGGATGCGAGGGCAGCCGACCCAATTGCCAATTTCTTCTCTTCTCTCTCCCGTTTTGCATCGTTTTGCGTGCCAGAAATACCCCGAAGCCCCGGTATTATACCCTAGCCCCGAGGCAAGTCCCGAGATCCCGAAGATCCCGAAAAGTGCGGTTCCCGAGTCGAAGCTCTGCCCGCAAGAAGTTTGATTTTCGAGGAGATCTTCCAGATCTGCTGAGGAATACTACTTCTATAAGCCGTAGTGCTGTCGGATCGTCTTCTGATCAAGTGAGTGTGTAGTTATTTCTTCTAATACAATAATACGAAGTATTTTATATAAAAATACGTGCTATGTGTATATATTTGGTTGTGTTATGTGTGAATGAGTATTCACTCTCTTCTATCTTACAGATCTGCTTATTTCTTTATGAGATATGTGTCACGTGTGTGTGCCTCATCTGTTATGTGATATATGTGTTGATTAAAGCATGCTATACAGGTTTTCTTTAAACTATGTATACAAATGTATATTTTTATCTACTAATATTGTTGGGTAGAACATGGGTAGATGGGTTAGTTGGTGACTATGGAGTTAGCGCCTGCTGTTAGATAAACCTTGGTGACTATGGAGTTAGCGCCTGCTGTTAGATAAACCTTGGTGACTATGGAGTTAGCGCCTGCTGTTAGATAAACCTTGGTGACTATGGAGTTAGCGCCTGCTGTTAGATAAACCTTGGTGACTATGGAGTTAGCGCCTGCTGTTAGATAAACCTTGGTGACTATGGAGTTAGCGCCTGCTGTTAGATAAACCTTGGTGACTATGGAGTTAGCGCCTTTTGTATAAACCTTGGTGACTATGGAGTTAGCGCCTATTGCATAAACCTTGGCGACGATGTGACTTCGTGCCTATTTGATGAACCTTGGCGACTATGGAGTTAGCGCTTGTTAAGTAAACCTTGGCGACTATGGAGTTAGCGCTTGTTAAGTGTACCTTGGTGACTATGGAGTTAGCGCCGCTTGAGTAAACCCCGACGACTATGGAGTTAGCGTCTTATAACTATGGATTTAGTACTCGATAGATAAACTTTGGCAGCAATGGATTTCGTGCCGATTCCTTAGGAATAAGTGAATGAAGGATAGTTGGTTCTTAGGGGGAAACCTTAAGAAGATGATGGAGATGGGTATTTGAGTTGATTGTTTGATAATTGAATATAATAAATGTATTATTGTGGGTTGAAAACCCTATATGCTCACCAGGCTCCCAAGCCTGACCCACTCAGTTTTCTTTTCATTACAGGTAATGACACAAGAGTATAAGTCGGCGGACTTGACGAGAGATTTTGGATTATAGATCAGTAGTTGAATAACTATTGTAAGGTCTATTTTATGTTGTTTATGCTTTTGGTCTGTAACGAACATGACATCCCGAGGTTTTATTATTTAATAAAAATACATTCTTTTTGAGAAATGTTTTGATAAAATGGTTATCATATTTTATTTTGGGGACAAATTCCGCAACCGTTTTCTTTAAACGATCACTCTGATTTTGAAAACAAAGCATAAACAAATCGGTATTTTCTGGCCGTGAAATTGGGGATGTCACACAAGCTTAAAAAAAAGGGTGTAGATTGACGATTTTTCACCATTGGAGACCTGCAAGAGGCGATTTTGGGAGCTAGAAACCATTTCCTTTCATCTTTCCAAATCTTAGGTAGTTTCTTTATGCAATTAGATTATTGTTCTTGTTACTTTGTTGCCATGAGTGGCTAATACTCTTATCTGGTTGACTTTGGCTGAAAACCAATGAATGTTTTTGTGTTTTGAAGGATTTATGTTGATTATCAATTTATTCCAAGTTTATGATTCTAGTTTGCAATTCTTATGCTTATTTGATGCTTTGATCATGAGCTTAGTAATTGAATGAGCAATTATTGATTTGTTTCTTTGATTTTGCATTGGATCATTGAATTTATCTAGAACAAAAGCTTTATGATGGTAGAAATCATCTCTAGCTTATGAATCATAACTCCTTTATGGATGTGTAAGCATTTGACATCCTCTAGGAATTGGGGATTCCTTCATTCTTAAGGCTAATTGATTTCTTGGAATCAATTGCTTCAATTGACCCTTGATCTTAATTAAGAAGGTGTGTTGTGGGCTTCCCCAAACTCCATACTACTTATGAGGAATCTTGGCATCTCATGCTTCATGATTGCTATAACCAATTTGGGATGAAGGATAAGCATTGTATTAGATCCTAATGATAAACACATAAATGTTCATTGTGTTGAATTGCCATAGTTAACCAATTATTCCCAACCTTTGAGCATCTCATCAACTTGCTTAATTGCAAGATTTTTAATTATTCAAGTTTTTTTTTAGTTTTCAAGGAATCAAACACCCCCCATTTTTTAGTCTAATTGTAGTTAATTAATTTAATTACATTAGTTCTTTTGGATTGCATTGGTGATTGAATACAACCATTTCCCCGAGGACCGATACCCCTTTTTACTATTATTTTACGTTTTATTTGCAAACAAAGGGTGTAATTTGCTTGGTGGACTTCAAGTTTAGAAACATCCAAAACTTCAAGCGGAGATTATTTATTCACAATGCATTTATTTAACGTCTTTTCCAAGACATAGCCTCGCCTCCGTCAATCTTCGTAATTCGGGTTTTCCAATGTTACTTTGTCGAATTCTCCCGTGTCGAAGCCTTCATAGAACGGTTTCAAGCGGTGCCTGTTCACTTTGAATATTTGATTTGTGTCCAAACTCTTTATTTCAACCACACCGTGACCAAACACTTTTATAACAATAAAAGGTCCATGCCATCGAGATCGCAATTTTCCCGGGAATAACTTTAAGCGTGAATGATAAAGAAGAACTTTTTGGCCCGGAATAAAATGCTTACGAGTGATGTATTTGTCGTGAAACGCTTTTGTTTTATCTTTGTAGATGCTTGCATTTTCATAAGAATCGTTCCTCAACTCCTCGATTTCTTGAATTTGCATTTTTCGGCGCTTTCCACTTTCTTCAAGATTGAAATTGCACTTTTTAACCGCCTAATATGCCTTGTGTTCCAATTCCACTAGTAAATGATAAGACTTTCCATAGACGAGGCGGAATGGAGACATACCAATTGGAGTTCTGTAGGCGGTCCGATACGCCCACAATGCATTTTCTAACTTCAAGCTCCAATCTTTTCGTGTAGTGTTGACCGTCTTCTCAAGAATTTGTTTGACTTCTCGATTTGACACTTCGGCTTGGCCATTTGTTTGTGGATGATAAGCGGTCGATATCCGGTGTGTGACACCATATCTCTTTGTCATGGCTTCCATCATTTTATTGCAAAAATGAGTTCCCCTATCACTCACCAAAGCTCTTGGTACACCATATCTTGCGAAAATGTTGGATTTCAAGAAGTCAATTACCGTTTTAGAATCATCATGTCGTGTTGCCTTTGCTTCCACCCACCTCGAGACGTAATCAACCGCCAAGAGTATATAAGTATATCCAAAAGAAATGGGGAATGGGCCCATGAAATCGATTCCCCATACATCAAAGATCTCACAAATGAGGATGGGGTTTTGAGTCATTTCATTCTTCATGGATATTGTTACCATTCTTTGACATCTATCACAACTCTTGCAAAATAGATAAGTATCTCTTGACATTGTGGGCCAAAAGAGTCCGCATTCGAGCACATTTCGCATGGTTTTGTTTTGACCAAAATGTCCTCCGCATGCATACTCATGGCAAAACTTCAAGATGGATTCGACTTCATTTTGGTGAACACACCTCTGTATTAGTTGATCTGGATAATGTTTCCAAAGATAAGGATCGTCCCATATGTAGTATTTGGAATCACTCTTCAACTTGACCGTTTGGTGCTTGGTAAACGCGTGGGGAATTTCTTTCGTAACCAAGTAGTTCACAATATCCGCATACCATGGAATAGTGTTTGAAATGTAGAAGAGATGTTCATCCGGGAATTCATCTAGAATGGAAGAAGAGGAACTACCAATATGCAACCGGCTTAGATGATCTACAACTAAGTTTTCGGCACCACTTTTGTCCTTTATCTCAAGATCGAATTCTTGTAAGAGAAGAATCCACCTAATCAACCGTGGCTTGGCATGTTTCTTGGTCATGAGGTATTTCAAGGCGGCATGATCGGAGTACACAATTACTTTTGTCCCTAGAAGGTATTGCCGGAATTTCTCCAATGCGAAGACAATAGCTAGAAGTTCTTTCTCGGTGGTGGAATAGTTGGCTTGAGCATTATCCAAGGTTTTGGAGGCATAATAGATGACATGTGATGCTTTGCCCTCCTTTTGACCTAAGACCGCTCCAATGGCGAAATTGCTCGCATCACACATGATTTAAAATGGAAGCTCCCAATTTGGAGGTTGGATTATAGGGGCGGAGGTGAGCAAGTCTTTTAGTTTGTCAAAGGCTTATTGGCATGCAACATTGAAGTCAAAGTCAACATCCTTTTGGAGAAGGAGGCACATCGGTCGCGTGATCTTCGAGAAATCTTTGATAAATCTTCTATAGAAGCCCGC
This sequence comes from Lactuca sativa, assembly GCF_002870075.4. Lineage (NCBI taxonomy): Eukaryota > Viridiplantae > Streptophyta > Magnoliopsida > Asterales > Asteraceae > Lactuca > Lactuca sativa. The sequence goes on along the minus strand of NC_056627.2, from coordinate 321,562,284 downwards.
ATGGCCCAAGAAAGATCGCACTTCTCTAGCACATGTTGGGTAAGGAAGGGTTTGGATGACATCAATTTTGGCTTTATCAACTTCAATTCCCTTTTTGGAGACAATATGACCCAAGATGATGCCTTGATTGACCATAAAGTGACAATTCTCAAAGTTTAACACTAACTTTTTCTCAATGCACATTTTCAAAATCTTCTTAAGATTATCCAAGCATTCGTCAAACGAATTGCCATACACCGTGAAGTCGTCCATAAATACCTCAATTATATTCTCTACATACTTAGAAAAAAAATGCTCACCATGCATCTTTGGAATGTGGCGGGGGCATTGCATAATCCAAATGGCATCCGCTTGTAGGCAAACATACCAAAGGGGCATGTGAAGTTCGTCTTGTCTTGATCTTCGGGTGCAACGGGTATTTGATGAAAACCCGAGTATCCATCGAGGCAACAATAATGCAATTTTCCCACCAATCTCTCAACCATTTGGTCGATGAAAGGAAGAGGGAAATGATCTTTTTGTGTGCTTGAATTTAACTTTCTATAATCAATGCATACCCTCCATCCATTTTGAACTCGAGTGGGTACCATTACACCCTTGTTATTCTCTACAATTGTGATTCCTGTTTTCTTGGGAACCACTTGGACCGGACTAACCCATTTGGAGTCGGAAATCGGGTAAATCATGTCCGCATCAAGGAGTTTGATGATTTCTTTCTTAACAACTTCCATCATGGGAGGATTTAATCGTCGTTGAGCTTCTCTTCTAGGTTTACAATCATCTTCCATGAGGATCTTGTGAGTGCAAATATTAGGACTTATCCCCTTGATATCCGTTATCGTCCATCCCGTTGCTTCTTTATGTTCCTTCAATACTTCAACCAATTGATTTTCTTCAAAGTCTTTCAATTGAGAGGAGATGATCATCGAAAGAGATTTGTCTTGACCTAGATAAACGTACTTCAAATGGCTGGGCAAAACTTTCAATTCAAGTGTGGGTGGTTGGATTATTGAAGGGGGCATCTTGTTTGGAGAATGAGATAAGGAAACTTGAGAAACATCCTTCTTTGTGGAATTGTTAACTTCTAAAATGTTCACAATCTCTTCAACTTCAGAGTTCAATGTGTACATATCCAATGTTTTCTTCAAACTTTCACAATCAAGACTCAAGTTGAGCACCATCTTCAAAATATCTCCATATGATAAATCGAATAGTTATTGGGTGATTGGTTCAATCACATCGACCCGATATAATGGAGAAATATTGCTAGGATACCTCATGGCTTCAAAGATGTTGAAGTGAATGGTCTCGCCATCGAACTCCATGGTGATCTTCCCATTATGAACATCAATAATCGTGTGAGCGGTATTCATGAAGGGTCTTCCAAGGAGAATCATAGATGACTTGGATGGAGTCTTCTCTTCAAGGTCAATGACATAGAAGTCCGCGGGAAATACTAGTTGATTGACTTGCACTAGTACATCTTCTAACACGCCTCTTGGAAATACACTTGACTTGTCCGCTAATTGAATTATCACTCCGGTTTCTTCCAAAGGACCAACATTGAGAGATTGAAAAACCGAGAAGGGCATCACATTTATTGAAGCTCCAAGATCTAGCATTGCACTTTCAACATGTAAATCACCAATTGTGCATGGAATAGCGAACCTTCCCGGGTCCTTGCATTTGGGTGGTAACTTCTTTTGGATAACCGTGGACACATTTGCATTGACTTGAATCTTTTCATTCGCCTTAAATGTCCTCTTATTGGTGCATAAATCCTTAAGGAATTTGGTATAGCGTGGTATTTGCTTGATTGCATCCAATAAGGGAATGTTGATTTGGACTTTACGGAAGGTTTCAAGAAATTCCTTTTCATCCTCCTTTTTCTTCGATGAAGCCAAACGGGATGGGAATGGTGGTGGTATAACCAATGGCTTGACATTCTTGTTGGAAGAGTCGGGTTGATCAACGTTTGGCACAACCGGTTCCTTTGGAGGAGTTACAACTTTCGAAGGTTCCACTATAATAACTTCATCTTCGTCTTCTCTTGAGACTCTCTTAGGGTTACTTTCTCCAAGTGTTTTCCCACTTTACAAAGTTATTGCACTCACATTGGGGTTCTTCTCGGTTTGAGATGGAAGTTTACCCCTTTGTTCCATCTTGTTGAGAGCGGTGGCCAAGTCTCCAATTTGTGCTTGAATGTTGGAGAAGGTGTTCTTGGTTTATTGCTGAAATTGGGTTTGACTTTGAGCAAGAGAAGTAACAAGTTCTTGAAGGCTCATTTTATGGTTACCACTTGATTGGCCTTGTTGTGGAGGTTGTTGGTAGTTTGGAGGGTGAAAAGAAGGTTGTGGATATGGAGGTTTTTGAGAGGGGTATTATGGATGTTGGGGTCCCATCAAAATATTTGGTGGGTTTTGCTTTGGTGGATATGGATTGTGTAGGTTGTTCCTCCAATTTGGGTTGAAGTTGTTTTGAAATCCCATGGGTCTTGGTTGACCTTGATATCCTCCCATTGCATTCACATCTTCCGGTTCGTTACTAAGTGAGGGACACTTATCCGTAAATGCCCCGTCATTGCACAAATGCCGCATACCGTCAATTTTTGACCACTTCCCACCACCATTTGACTTAGCACATTAGTCAAATCCAAGAGCTTTGATTCCAAGTGTTGAGTGTTGCTAACTTCACCAACTGCTTGTGGAGAACTTCTCTTCATCTCATTTCGAGTCCCAAAGTTCCTTTGATTTTGAGAAATGGTGCCAAAAAGTGATCGGATTTCGTGAGGTGTCTTGTTGAAGATGTCACCACCACTTGAAGCATCAATCATCCTTCGATCTTTTTCATTCATACCCTCATAAAATTGTTGAAGAAGTAGTTGTTTGGGAATGTTTTGTTGAGGACAACTTGTACAAAAGTTGTTGAATCGCTCCCAAAAATCATGAAAATTCTCATTCACCCCTTAACGAATCCCCAAAATGTCACTTCTTTGGCTTGATATCCGAGATGTGGGATAGAACTTGCTATTGAAGGACTTGAGTAACTCTTCCCATGTGTGAATAGATCCCGGTGGTAAGTTGAATAGCCACTCTCTAGCTTTATCTTCCAAGGTGAGCAGGAAGGCGGTTAGCTTGAAATCATCCAATGTCACATTTTCGGGCAACATGCTAACACATATCATATGAAAGGACTTCAAATGCCTTTGAGGATCTTCTCTATCTAAACCATGGAACTTGGTAAGTTGATGTATGAAACTTGACTTCAATTCAATTCCTCGGCGGTTTGCGGGATAAACAATAGGAAGAGGTGTATGAGTAACATCCGTTTCCATCATTTGTCTAAGTGTCAACTCTTGAGGGGGATTGAATGGATTAGGGTTGTGGGGATATTGTTGCAAGTAATTGGGATGTTGTTGGTAAGGTGGGTATGGGTATTGTTAGGGATTGTAGATTGGTGGTGGATAAGGTTGGTAGTTAGGGTATTGGTTGTAAGGATGTTGTTGTTGTGGGTACATTGGGTTTTGGTACATTGGAGGGTGTTGGTAATTGGGTTGATTTGGGTAATGTACTTGTTGAACTTGAAAAGCATTGTGTTGAGGTTGGTTTTTTTGGTGGAAGTGTTGGTTTTGTGGTTGTGGTAGTGGTTGATAATTGGGTTGGTTTTGAGGAGGGGATTGATACCAAGGTGGCATATCAATGAGAGGTTGTTGTGGTTGTTGTCTTGGTTGATGGGGTGGGGTATTAGCATCTTGATTATTTGGGTTTGGGTTGGGATTGTGAGGTGGAGTGTGATTCATGGCTATGTAGTTTTCAAAAGGAATGTCTTCAAAGGATTGACCAACAATTGGAGAATTCGGCTCGGTGTCGGTATCACTTGAAGTATGAACTTGATCTTCTATGTTGATTAGTGGAGAAGAGGAAGAAGCTTGAACAAGTTGTTGTTGCTTTGCATGTTTGGCTAACTTTTTCAATCTTTTTGCTTCTTTTTCAATTTCCGGATTGTAGAGTAGTTCACCGGTTCTTGTAGACCTAGGCATAAACAATCAAATAACAATAACCAATTTCCCCGGCAACGGCGCCAAAACTTTGTGGGATGTCAAGTCCACCAAGCAAATTACACCCTTTGTTTGCAAATAAAATGTAATATAATGGTAAAAAGAGGTATCGATCCTCGGGGAAATGGTTGTATTCAATCACCAATGCAATCTAAAAGAACTAGTGTAATTAAACTAATTAACTACAATTAGACTAAAAAGGAGGGGGGTGTTTGATTCCTTGAAAACTAAAAAAACTTGAGTAATCAAAAATCTTGCAATTAAGCAAGTTGATGAGATGCTCAAAGGTTGGGAATAGTTGATTAACTATGGCAAATCAACACAATGAACATTTATGTGTTCATCATTAGGATCTAATACAAAGCTTATCCTTCATCGCAAATTGGTTATAGCAATCATGAAGCATGAGATGCCAAGATTCCTCATAGGTAGTATGGAGGTTGGGGAAGCCCACAACACACCTTCTTAATTAAGATCAAGGGTCAATTGAAGCAATTGATCCCTAGAAATCAATTAGCCTTAAGAATGAAGGAATCCCCAATTCCTAGAGGATGTCAAATGCTTACACATCCATAAAGGAGTTATGATTCATAAGCTAGAGATGATTTCTACCATCATAAAGCTTTTGTTCTAGATAAATTCAATGATCCAATGCAAAATCAAAGAAACAAATCAACAATTGTTCATTCAATTACTAAGCTCATGATCAAAGCATCAAATAAGCATAAGAATTGCAAACTAGAATCATAAACATGGAATAAACTGATAATCAACATAAATCCTTCAAAACCCACAAACATTCATTGTTTTTCAGCCAAAGTCAACCAAATAAGAGTATTAGCCACTCATGGCAACAAAGTAACAAGAACAATAATCTAATTGCATAAAGAAACTACCTAAGATTTGGAAAGATAAAAGGAAATGGTTTCTAGCTCCCAAAATCGCCTCTTGCAGGTCTCCAATGGTGAAAAATCGTCAAACTAGCAGATAGATCTGATCCCCCGAGGTTATGGTGTGCCAAATGTCCAAAATGCCCAAACTGGGCAGTTGCGCGGGTACCCGCGCGGCGAAAATTCCACCCGCGCAAACGTTGCTGTGTTGCCATTGGTCCACCATTCCACTACTCCACCCTTCCACTACCAAAGGTTCCTTTGGTCCCCCCTTGTCCATGTAATTTGAATCCACCAATCATCATTTAGCTACCAAATGGATGCTCCAAACCCAAAATTAGAAATTTATGATCCATCTTCACAAGCCCAAATAATCCAAGTCATTAACTTTAAAAGCCCAATTCTTCTTCTTTGATTCCGCCAAGCCCAACAATGCCTCGGGAGCCCACTAAGCCGTCTTCACTCTAATCTACAATCACAAAAAGCTCCAAAGCCCTGCAAAATTCCTCATGCAACATAACAAGTCCCCGATACGATCCATGATAAAGAAAATAAAGAATATACAATGCAATACTAATAAAAAGAGCTAAAAATCTAAAATAAACTAATAAAAATAAGGAAATAAAATAAGTTATCAGAAAGTTAAATCTTCGTCAAACACGTCTGCTTTCCTTTTTAAACGACCTATAAACAATTATTAATAACTTTTAGTTTTCGTTTTGTATTTTCGAAATTATAATAACAGTATTTCATATTCCTCAGTAATCCTAAAGAAATATTGAGTTCTATCAGATAAGGAATGAGCAGGTAAGATCATATCGATTGTAGGATCCGTTTGGTCTATAGAGTATATTGTTTTGGAAAATCCACTTTAAACACCTCACCAGATCTAGCCTAGACATCACTCATGTATGTACAAAGATCAATATTTTGACTGGAATTACTGATAAATCTTATTTATATGTTCATAATAATGACTATGAATATAAATCGAAGTTACACTTTAAATGTAGTAAGTGTAAAATAACTTATAGAAAATTTTTGGCAAAAGTTCAGAAAGTCGCGGTGTAACACTTGGTCCTTGTAGGTAAATTCCTTTCTCTGTTTGTTAAGTATAAGTGTTTGATTTTGATCTACGCATGACGTAGATAGTCTTCTACGTGCTACGTAAAAGGACAACGTGGAGTCAAGGTTTTAATGAACTACGCTAGGCATAGGTATGTGTATGCAACTGGTCCTAACCCAGAGCCTAAAGCCTATTTTTGGGGTTTTGATTCCTATTTAAGGGATCTAACTCTCTTGAGACCCTTCCATCCTCATCCTCCATCCTCCAAAACGACCCCCTTGCAAACCTTAATCTCTATTTGTGAGTCTTGAGCTTTTTAAGTGTTTTATGTTCATCTTTAAATGAAGGATTCCATTGGAGATCACTTAGGAAGCTTCAAGCCTCGTGGATATGGAACTTGCATCTCATAAATAATCTCCAGGAGGTATAAAGTCCAGAACTTGATGAATGTTTGTTAGATCTTGTTAGTCCTTAGGTTTATGTCCTTTTGTTCCATATTCTTGGTCTAATTGAGCATGAGCTACTCCAGGCCTTACAAGTAGCCTTTTCAGACGTTTTTGTGTTCACGGAATCCTAAAAATGCAATCTTGGTCCCTTCCTTCCATCCATGCATGAGATATGGAGCTTGTGATTGTGTAATAAGTTAGGGTTTTGGATTTGAATTCTCTCCAGCCATGCAAAGGCATAAAGTTGGAGATTTTATGATTTAGAAAGATTAGGGTTAGATCTAGGTATTGAGTGAAAGTTCTTAAGGAAATAAGTGCTTAATGTGAGTTTTGGATTTGAGGCATTTACATAGTGTGTAATCTAGGCTACAGCCTACATAGCCTCGTGAAGTCCCGTTTTCAAGATAAAGCTCTATGCCATGCGTATAGTTGGAGTACGCAGCGCGTAGGTCAACAAAAGTGTAACATCGTAAATTTCAAAACAATTTTTTGCATTTTATAAAAACACAAATCATTTAACATTCATAAGAACATCAATGTTTGAAACTCAATCCATGCCATATAAAAATCCCAAGATCTGATAACGTAAAATCTCGTGTGTGTGTACTGATCAAGCCGGCGCCTTCCCACGGTCATCACTAGTACCTGAAACAAATAACACCAACACTGTAAGCAGAAAGCTTAGTGAGTTCCCCAAAATACCACACATAACACATATTAGCCACTCGAGGCTATAACTCTGTGGGTCCGTGGACCCTACTCTATGAACCCTCTGGTTCTAACTCTGTGAACCTTCCGGTTCCAACTCTATAAACATGCACAACATAAATCACAAAGAAATAATGCAGTACAACACATAACATACATATAGCATACAAATACTTTGTCACATAACTCTAATTACCTACTCAAGGTAAAGTATAGTGAGAAGACTCACCTCGCGCTCGATCCCCCGAGCTATAATCCTCCTATAACACAATATATCTCTAATTAACACTTTCACAACGAAGGTTGACTATCCCTATCAAGTCAACACTGGTCAACGGTCAACTTTGACCGGACTCGACGAGTGCACTAGAGCGACTCGGCAAGTCTATACGTGTTCACTGACTCCCTAGGATCCTCTCTTGACACGTCGAGTACTTCCCTAACTCGACGAGTTCCACCTGGCATGAATCGCGGGGCAACCACGACTCAACTCGCCGAGTCTCAAGAACAACTCGGCGAGTTCAGGCTTGACTCAGCCCCCTATTGACTCTCCCTGACTCACTGGGTCATCCCCCAACCCGGCGAGTCTACTTGCTGAACAATTTACGCGAAACCCCAACCCTACTCGCCGAGTCTCAAGAACAACTCGGCGAGTTCATGCCATGCACAAAATCTAATGACCTTCTGAGGTCAGATCTACTTTCCAAACCATAGATCTGGCCTTCCCAAGCATGAATGTCACGTAAAGTTCGAAATTTGATGCTTGTATAACCCCCACAAGGCATCAAAATGAGATTTGGCCCCAAAAATGACAACCTAGGCCCAATAACTCCATAATAACCCGAAAAGCTCCAAGGGTTAAGGTCTCTGGACCTCTTTGAGTCTAGATCCAAGGCACAAACTCGAAAAGGGACCATTTGCTTCACATAATCACTCTCCAAAGGGGTTAGAAAACCCTAACTCTAAAGATCAACCCTAAAACTGAAGGAGGTTCGAACTATTACCTCAAAATGAAGCCTCTGGACTTTAGATCTGCTGGAATCTCACCTCCTCCTTGCTCTTGCCACCTTCTTCTTGCTAAACAAGGAATACAAAGGCCCAAAAGTGACTTCCTCTCTCCCAAAAAAATTTAGCTCTCTTAGGGTTCTCTTAAAGGACTGGTAGCCACAATGGGAGGCTATAAGTGCCCTTAAATAGGCTCCAAACCTGGGGAATTAGGGTTTCATTAAACAGTGTGGACTCGCAGAGTCCACCTTTTGGACTCGCCGAGTCCAGACGCGAACCCGTGCCCAAAGCCGCGATCATACTCGGCGAGTTTGGGCTCCAACTCGCCGAGTCTCCTCACAAATCACCAAAAATATACGAATGAATAATACCTGGGAATCCGGGCTGTTACAATTCTCCCCCACTAGAACTAGACTTCTCCCTCGAAGTCTCGCTCCGCAAATAACTCCGGATGCTGCTCACGCATCTCACGCTCCGGCTCCCAAGTCATCTCGGACCCCTTCCGATGCTGCCACTGAACCAAGACCAAGGGCACCTCCTTGTTCCTCAGAACCTTGATTTTCCGATCTTTGATTGCCACTGGTCTCTCAGCGTAATTCAGGCTCGCATCCACCTGAATATCCTCTAATGGAACCACTGCCGACTCATCGGCTATACACTTCCGCAGTTGCGACACATGGAAAGTGTCGTGAATCTGCCCCAATTCTGATGGCAAATCCAAACGATAGGCTACCCTGCCTACCCTCGCGACCACCCGGAATGGACCAATATATCGGGGCCCCAACTTGCCCCTCTTCCTGAATCGAATCACTCCTTTCCAAGGAGAGACCTTCAGGAGCACAAAGTCTCCGACCTGAAACTCAAGCTCGGACCGGCGTCTGTCCACATAACTCTTCTGACGACTCTGAGCGGTCAACAACCTTTGCCTGACCTGCTGGATCTGCTCTGTCGTCTGAAGCACGATCTCTGTACTGCCCATCACACGTTGTCCGACCTCTCCCCAGCAAATAGGGGTCTGACACCTCCTCCCATACAACAGCTCAAAGGGCGGCATACCAATGCTCGAATGATGGCTGTTGTTGTAGGAAAACTCCGCCAAGGGCAAGTACGTATCCTAACTCCCCTCGAAATCCAGCACACATGCCCGGAGCATGTCCTCGAGCGTCTGAATCGTCCGCTCACTCTGTCCGTCTGTCTGGGGGTGATATGCGGTACTAAAATGCAGCCTAGTACCCAACTCCTCATGAAAATTCTTCCAGAATCTGGAAGTGAAACGTACATTCCGGTCTGAGACAATCGAGATCGGCACCCCATGCCGAGACACCACTTCCCTCTCGTACATCTCTGCTAACTTCTCTGCAGATGAGCTCTCACTAATGGAAAGGAAGTGGGCGCTCTTCGTCAACCTGTCCACAATCACCCAAATTGCATCGACTCCCCTAGCTGTCCTTGGCAATTTGGTGATAAAATCCATGGTGATCTGTTCCCACTTCCATTCGGGAACCTCCAACGGCTGCAACTTACCATGCGGTCTCTGGTGCTCGGCCTTAACCCTACGGCAGGTTAAGCACCTCTCAACAAACCACGCAACATCCCTCTTCATACAGGGCCACCAATACTCCCTCCTCAGGTCCAAATACATCTTAGTGGCCCCAGGATGGATCGAAAATTACGACCGATGAGCCTCTTCCATCAAAATGGTACGCGCCCCTCCCGCAAACGGTACCCATATACGCCCCTGAAAGGTCATAAGCCCCCGACTATCAGTAACGAACTCTAATACCAACCGAACAACTCTCTCCCTCTTCTGGTTCTTCGATCGCATGGCCTCAGCCTGTGCTCCACAAATGGTGTCCAACACCAGAGCCATCACGGTCAATCGCAAACATACACCTCGCAATGGGGCGCTCTCCGCCCTGCGACTCAGGGCGTCGGCTACCACATTAGCTTTGGCCGGATGGTACAGAATCTCACAATCATAATCCTTGACCACATCCAACCACCTCCTCTGCATCATATTTAGGTTGGGCTGATCCATCAAATACTTCAGGCTCTTATGGTCCGTGTATATCTTACATCGAACCCCATACAGATAGTGACGCCAAATCTTGAGGGCAAACACTACTGCCCCCAACTCTAGATCATGGGTGGGATACCTCGTCTCATGAGGTTTCAGCTGCCTCGATGCGTATGTTATCACATGCCCTCTCTGCATCAGCACCGCTCCCAACCCCAGGATCGATGCATCACAGTATACCACAAAGTCTTCCATCCCCTCCGGGAGGGCTAACACCGGGGCTTCGCATAAACTTTGGCGAAGCGTCTCAAAGGAGGCCTGCTGCTCGGGGCCCCATGAAAAAGCGACACCCTTCCGGGTCAACCTGGTGAGTGGCACTGCGATCTTAGAGAAATCCTTGATAAATCTCCGATAATAACCTGCCAACCCTAGGAAACTCCTGATCTCGGAGGGTGACCTCGGCAGCTCCCAACTCATCACCGCCTCAACTTTGGTCGGGTCGACCAATATCCCTTTCTATTTAACGAGATGACCCAGGAACTGGAAATCTCGCAACCAGAAATCACACTTGGAGAATTTGGCATAAAGCCTCTCCGATCTCAGAACTCCGAGGATCTCCCTCAGATGCTCCTCGTGCTGCTCTCTAGATCTTTAATATACCAAAATGTCATCGATGAATACAATTACTGACCGATCCAGCATCGGCCTGCACACTCGGTTCATGAGATCCATGAACACTGCCGGGGCATTGGTGAGCCCGAAAGGCATCACCACAAAATCGTAATGCCCATAACGCGTCCTGAACGCTGTCTTCTGGATGTCCTCATCTCGCACCGTCACTTGATGATATCCAGACCTCAAATTGATCTTGGAGAACCAAGATGCTCCCTGTAACTGATCGAACAAATCGTCGATCCTCGGCAACGGGTAACGGTTCTTGACCATCAGCTTGTTCAACTCCCGGTAATCAATGCACATCCGGTGTGAACCATCCTTCTTCTTGACAAACAGGATAGGCGCTCCCCACGGCGAGCAGCTCGGCCAAATAAACCCCTTCCCCAGCAGCTCCTGAAGCTGCGAGGATAACTCTTGCGTCTCTGGAGGTGCAAGGCGATAAGGCACCTTGGCGATAGGTGCGGCCCCCGGAACCAAATCGATACTAACTCCAGTTGCCTCACAGGAGGCACACCCGACAACTCCTCAGGAAATACATCCGGGAACTCACGCACTATCGGAACCTCCTCAATTGACCTCGGCCTCTCGGAATCCACCTGCGTATCCATCACATACGCCACAAAACCCTTACAGCCCTGCTGTAGACACTGCCTCACCCTAGCGGCTGAACAAAACGCTGACCCAGAACGTGTACCCTTGCCGTACACCGTAAGAACTCCCCCACTAGGGTCTCGTATGGTCACCAGCTGTCGCTCGCAGTCGATAACCGCACCGAATCTACTCAACCAGTCCATGCCCACAATGACACAGACATCACCCATCACAATAGGAACCAAATCAATCGGGAACTCAACACCGAAAATCTCGAATACACACCCTCGGAGAACCTCTGTGGCATATATCACCCTCTCGTTAGCTATGGAAACTCTCAGAGGCTGACTCAACGCCTCACGACTAACTCTGATATGTTGATTAAAAGCCAAAGATACAAAAGACCGACTCGCACCCGAGTCAAATAACACCAAGGCAGGTACATAATTCACAAGAAAAGTACCTACGCATAACATAATATAAGCATAATATCTCAACATCAAAATAAATACACAAAAGAATACATACCAGCCACGACATCGGGCGCTGCGCGGACCTCCTCCGCGGTCAACTGAAAGGCTCTCCCTCGTGCCCTCGGCGCCTCGACCTTCACTGGCCGACTTTCGGTAGCTCTGATGGCGGCAGGGTAGATCCCTGAGGTGCTCCCTGAGCTGATCCCTGCAACTGCGGACACTCCGCCTTCCGATGTCCGGTCTGGTTGCAGTGGAAACACACTGCAAACCCCTTGGGGCAGTCCTTGGCCATATGCCCCTCCTTGCCACATTTGTAGCAATATCCAGCTCTACATACTCCATCATGACCCTTGCCGCACTTTCCACAAGTGCGGCCCTTCTAGCCCCCCGATTTGGGATCAGCGGGCTTGGCCCGCTTGGCTGCCGGCTGGGACTGTGCCGGTCGCCGATCCCTCCCCTGAGACTTCGCCTCCTCCCTGGCCTGAGTCTCTAGCTCAATCTCCCTCTTCCAGGCATTTGCCTGAAGCTCGGAAAATGTCCGGTACGAGGAGTTCGCCACGAACTCCCGAATGTCTCGCCTCAAAATACTCAAATATCGGCTCATACGTGCCTGCTCAGTGGACACGTGCTCAGGGCAGAACACCGCCCTCTCGTGGAACATCCTGGTAATCACCGTAACAGACTCGGTACCCTGCTTGAGGGTCAGAAACTCCTGGGCCAAACGCTCTCTCTCCACCTGGGGAACGTACTCATCACGGAACATGGCAGTGAACCTCTCCCAGGTCACTTCCGCAAGCTCAGCAGGCGTAGAGTGCGCCGTCACAAACTTCCACCAGTCCTTCGCTCCCAAGCGAAGCTGGTTCAGCGCGAACCGAACTCTCAAATGCTCAGGAGATGAGCAAGTGAAGAAACACCCCTCTATGTCAGAAATCCATCTCATAGCCGCCACCGGGTCCTGGGTCCCATCAAACTCTGGCGGTTTTGTGTTTCTGAACTCTCGGAACAGCAACGCATCACCACCCTGCGGCCTCACGGCAGCAATAGCTGCGGTGGCTGCTGCAACAGCAGCCTCAGAAAGAGCGGCATAACGCTCGTCGAAGGTCTCAATCAACGTGGTCTTAATATACCCGAACATCTCTGGTATCTCTGCCGTGATGGCCGCAACCACCTCCTCATGGATGATCCGGCGGATCTCCTCATCACTGGCCCCACTGCTCTCAGGCATAAGACGTGTCCTCACCATGATCTACCTCTGAAATACAACATACGATAAATTAGAATCCATTCGATCATACTCACACTCGACAACCCATTCCTCCTTGATGCCTGGGCATTCCAAAGATTCTTACTTGGGCTGTACACCGCCCCGGTGCTTTCAGTAGTACGGGCCCAATACTACTATCCGCACCATATCAGAATACACCCCAAGTCCTCCTCTTCGGATCCCAAGTTCCAAGTACTCTATCATGCATAATCCACTCTCTAACCGATCTCTCATAAGCCCCTCGCTGCTACCCACTCACTCTCAAGCATCTCATAGCAGCTCACCTCTCCCTAGGCTAAGGCATCACAAATCAGGCCACTCTAGTCCTAATAGGAGTACCTAGCCTACTCTAGCATGAGAATACATCATATTAATATCAATATCACATAACATGAGGGTATTTTGGGAAGTCACCGTTCGGGCGCGGACTGATTGTACACACAACTCTGCTCTGCGTTTTTCCAAAAATCTTTTACTCTTTTTGAAAATACTTCTCAAATCCTCAGTTTGAGTTCAAATACGCCCGAAGGTGTACTCGAATCCCTCAAACCAAGGCTATGATACCAACTTGTAACACCGTAAATTTCAAAACAATTTTTCGCATTTTATAAAAACACAAATCATTTAACATTCATAAAAACATCAATGTTTGAAACTCAATCCATGCCATATAAAAATCCCAAGATCAGATAACGTAAAATCCCGTGTGTGTGTACTGATCAAGTCGGCGCCTTCCCACGGTCATCACTAGTACCTGAAACAAATAACACCAACACTGTAAGCAGAAAGCTTAGTGAGTTCCCCAAAATACCACACATAACACATATTAGCCACTCGAGGCTATAACTCTGTGGGTCCGTGGACCCTACTCTATGAACCCTCTGGTTCTAACTCTGCGAACCTTCCGGTTCCAACTCTATAAACATGCACAGCATAAATCACAAAGAAATAATGCAGTACAACACATAACATACATATAGCATACAAATACTCTGTCACATAACTCTGATTACCTACTCAAGGTAAAGTATAGTGAGAAGACTCACCTCGCGCTCGATCCCCCGAGCTATAATCCTCCTATAACACAATATATCTCTAATTAACACTTTCACAACGAAGGTTGACTATCCCTATCAAGTCAACACTGGTCAACGGTCAACTTTGACCGGACTCGACGAGTGCACTAGAGCGACTCGGCGAGTCTATACGTGTTCACTGACTCCCTAGGATCCTCTCTTGACACGTCGAGTACTTCCCTAACTCGACGAGTTCCACCTGACATGAATCGCGGGGCAACCACGACTCAACTCGCCGAGTCTCAAGAACAACTCGGCGAGTTCAGGCTTGACTCAGCCCCCTATTGACTCTCCCTGACTCACTGGGTCATCCCCCAACCCGGCGAGTCTACTTGCTGAACAATTTACGCGAAACCCCAACCCTACTCGCCGAGTCTCAAGAACAACTTGGCGAGTTCATGCCATGCACAAACTCTAATGACCTTCTGAGGTCAGATCTACTTTCCAAACCATAGATCTGGCCTTCCCAAGCATGAATGTCACGTAAAGTTCGAAACTTGATGCTTGTATAACCCCCACAAGGCATCAAAATGAGATTTGGCCCCAAAAATGACAACCTAGGCCCAATAACTCCATAATAACCCAAAAAGCTCCAAGGTTTAAGGTCTCTGGACCTCTTTGAGTCCAGATCCAAGGCACAAACTCGAAAAGGGACCATTTGCTTCACATAATCACTCTCCAAAGGGGTTAGAAAACCCTAACTCTAAAGATCAACCCTAAAACGGAAGGAGGTTCGAACTATTACCTCAAAATGAAGCCTCTGGACTTTAGATCTGCTGGAATCTCACCTCCTCTTTGCTCTTGCCACCTTCTTCTTGCTAAACAAGGAATACAAAGGCCCAAAAGTGACTTCCTCTCTCCCAAAACGAATTAGCTCTCTTAGGGTTCTCTCAAATGACTGGTAGCCGCAATGGGAGGCTATAAGTGCCCTTAAATAGGCTCCAAACCCGGGGAATTAGGGTTTCATTAAACAGCGTGGACTCGCCGAGTCCACCTTTTGGACTCGCCGAGTCCAGACGCGAACCCGTGCCCAAAGCCGCGATCATACTCGGCGAGTTTGGGCTCCAACTCGCCGAGTCTCCTCACAAATCACCAAAAATATATGAATGAATAATACCTGGGAATCCGGGCTGTTACAAAAAGTCTAATCGTTGACTTTTTGACCCATTGACTTTTGGTTAACTGTTAGGGTAGATCTTGGGAAGGGAAAATGGTATTTTTCCCTTAGAGGAGTTAGTCTTAGTCTAAAGATTTGTTGGTTTGAGGTTTTTACCTCGGTTTTGATTTAATGCTTTTTGGTGAATTGATAGCATGAGGAGTTCGGGTGTCAGCAACTCTAGTTCGTGTTTTCTCTGACAACTGAATGAGGTGAGTTATTCCTCACTATACTTGGGGGTCGAAGGCACCGATATTTTCCCTTTGGACTTTGTATGTATCTTGGTATATAGAATGTGTTATGATATAGAGATTGGATTTTCGGAAGATCTATATGATTACCTATTTTGCTGGTTATAATTGTTATTTGATTACGTGTATATGTCGACATTTTGTGATGGTTTGGGTTGAGACGATCATGCTTTGTGCTGAAGCCCAAGATACTCGGGGCGGCTCGGATAGACTTTAGGGCGAAGGCATGATTATGCACATCATATGATCGGGAAAGGCCGAGACGTGATTGTAGATAATGAAAGATAAGGCCAAAGGCAATTGTACCCTAAACATAGCGTATGTTACGTTTGACAGATTGGAAATGTGCATCGGTGGGTGAATGGAGCAATTGATTAGCTTGACTGACGGCATAGGAGAGAGACCCGGTCTAGTAATAGTTAAGTATTAAAGATCCCCCACTAATGAGAGATATAAAATAGGATCGGAAAATAGAGACCCATCCTTGGTACATGTGTCATTAGTAGCTAAAGGAGTTGGAACCAGTTTGGAGTCTAATAAGTTAGCTCGTGTAAGAACATCTTTGGCATACTTGGACTGACTTAGGAAAAATCCATCATCGGTACAGATTATCTCCAAACCAAGAAAATAACTTAGATCACCAAGATATTTAATACCAAACTCACGATGTAACTGATTAATGAAAGTTGTGAGAACGGATTCATTATTGCTAGTGAGGATTAAGTCATCCACATAAATAAGTAAATACATTATGCATGATTGTTGAGAAAAGGTAAACAACGAAGTGTCAGCATGGCTGCAGAAGAAACCATTTGCAAGAAGAAAAGAGTTAAGGCATTGAAATCAAGCACGATGAGCTTGTTTTAAACCATAAGGAGCTTTTGATAAATTTCATACATGAATGGGAAATTAGGGATCAATAAAACTAGGTGGTTGCTCCATGAAGACAGTCTCGTTGAGATGACTGTGAAAAATAGCATTTTTGACATCTAATTGATGTGTCATTTATGTAATACAACTAAGGAAAGAACAATGCGAACAGTTGATGCTTTAACAACTGGATTGAAGGTAGGAGAATAATCCAAACCTGGAAATTGAGTAAATCCTTGGGAAACGAGATGAGCTTTAAGTCGTTCGATAGAGCTGTCATATTTATATTTTGTGTGATAGTCCCATGTGAAACCAACAACACTTGAATTCATAGGACGATGAACTAAGACCCAAGTATTATTGTGTCGTAAGGATTCAATTCATTCATGCATGACAACCATCCATTTGAGATTCTTAGAAGCCAACTTGTATCATTTTGGTTGAGGTGTAGAGAGCAAGGTTGCGTGAAGGGCATGCATAAAGAGAGTAGCAAAATCTGGGAAATGGTGTGTCTTGAATATTCCCGATTGAGATTTAATTTTCATTGGATGAGAAGATGTAGGTTGACTTGAAGGTAGAACATTTGGTTCAGAATGAGAATCGTGATTATCATCTAAATGTTCATTTGGGTAATTTGTTCCACTAGGAGAAGAAGTGTCGAATCCAGTTGGTGTTAGTGACACGATAACTTCAATATGAGGATCACATAAATTACAAGGTGTAGGATTATGGGCTGGAGGGTGGACCGGCCCATATATGACGTTTGTACCTGAGGATTGAGAAGAGGGTGATGATGAGGTCGGATGCATTTTCATGTTAGGCCCATATGAAGGTGAAGTGGAGAAGCTACCATCGTCCAAAAAAATGTAGAGTTCCAGATTTGAGAAGGTTTGATGATTTGTTGAGCCCAAAAATGGAAAAGAAACTTCATTGAAACTTGCATGTCGTGTAATGTAGATACGAGAAGTGGAGGGATCAATACATTTGTAGTGCTTGTATAAGAATTATAACCAATGAAAATACAAGGAGTACTTCTTGGCATGAGCTTGTGTTCCGGATAATCTTGTAGGTAAGGATATACAAGACACCAAAATGTGCGAAGTTACCATATGTTGGCTTCCAAGAGTAGAGGAAATTAAAAGGAGAATGATTTTTAAGAACTTTGGTAGGCAAGTGATTGATAATAAATGTAGTTGAACTAAAAGCATCAAACCAATATGATGATGGGACGTGAGCATGAAAGAGCATAACTAGACCCATTTCACCTATACGTCTATGTTTTCGTTCCACACATCCATTTTGCTGAGGAGTGTAAGGACAAGATGGTTGATGAAAAGTACCATTGTTCTCGAAGATTTGTTTGACTATATGATAGACGAATCTTATGCCACCATCACTTTGAAAAACCTTGATTTTTGTTGAAAACTGAGTTTGCACAAGTTTGATAAATTCAGTTAAAACAACATAAAAACCTGATTTAGTTTTTAAACGATAATACCATGAAAAAGTGAGTGGTCATCCATAAATATGACATAGTAAAGATATCCATTTGATGAAACAGGAGATGGTCCCCATAAATTACAATGTATTAAATCTAAAGGATGCAAAGAGCTTTTTGGATTTAATTCAAAAGGTAATCTTTGTCCTTTGGAGAGTTGAGAAAGTTCACAAACAATATGTTTAGGTAATAATGAAGTAACATGTAAAACTCCCAATTTATATAAACTAGAAATGACATCAAAAGAAATATATCTTAAAAGTCTATGCCATAGCTGAAAGGAGGCCTTATTCTAAACACCAGAAACTACAATGAATGATGTGGGTGAATCTTGAATCACATATAGTCCATCTTCACAAATTCCTTTGGCTATCACCTGTTTGCTTTCCTTGTCTTGAATATGAAAGAACGGTTGAGAAAAAAAGACATCAATTGGATGATCCATAGTGAGTTTACTAATAGATACTAATTTTTTAGTTAAATGGGGAATGACCAAAATATCATGTAAGAATATGTTTTTCAAAACCAAAGAACTACCCTTATGAGAAATAGGGAATTTGTTTCTATTACCAAAAGTGACATGCATATTACTAGAGTAGGGAGCTGATTGAGAGACATTGTTGGTGGAGGATGTCATGTGTGTAGTTGCTTCAAAATCGACATACCAATCTGGATTTTCTTGAGTGACATGGCATTTGGAAAGGAATGCTTGTGCTAAATTTGCATATGAAGAGGATGCATAATGTCCATTTGTGCGATACAATTGACAATGAGGAGGACGTCGACCTCCACGTCCTCTGCCACCACTACGAGTATCACTACCACATAAATAATTGTGAGAACGACCACCTCTGTTGTTGTTGGACCAAGATTGCTGTGAAATTAAAGCAACATGAGGAGTAGTAAATCCGTCAAGAGATTGCAAGAACATCTCATGATTTTTTGCTTGAGACATGAGATCTCTAAAGGTAAGAGATGGTTTAGAGGTGCGAATGGCTATGGAAAAAGTCTCAAACGAGGCTCCCAATCCACAAAGAAACCAATGAATTTTATCCATCTCACCAATAGGTTGGCCTATGGCAACGAGTTTATCACATGTTGTCTTGAATTTGTGACCATAATCAGAAACAAAGGAAGTACCTTTTGTCATTTGGCGGAGAAAATCACACAATAATTGAATGTGTTCAACATATGAATTGTTTTATGTTGCTTCCAAGGATGACCATATGGAGTGAGCATTAGGAAGGCCAAGAACTTTTGCAGCAACCTCTTCTATGAGAGAAGAATTGAGGAGAATAACAACCCTCTGATCAAGATTAGTCTAGGCAGAAAACATTGGATTGGGGGCTAATTTGCCATCGACTTCGATAGTTGTTGGTGGAGCGATGGAGGTACCATCAATATGAGATTGAAGCTTCTGATAGGAGAAGAGTGGAATAATCTAGTTTCTCCATAATAAATAATTGGTGGAAGACAAATTTAATTGGAATCATATGGAGTAGAATATTCATAGAGAATGAACCATCATCAGAAGTTGACGTGATAATAGGTACCAGGAGTGCACAAAAAAATCATCAAGAGGCTAGCGTTAGGAAGACGACATATTTGAGAGGGAGGAGAGAAAAAAAATTAGGTTGATATCATGTAAAGTTAAACTAAATCAACCACACAATTAATTGTGTGTGAAGAGTATATTTATAATAAGAATTTACAAAATTAAAATTAAATCAACCACACAATTAATTGTGTGTCAAGAGTATATTTATAATAAGAATTTACAAAAGCAATCTCCTAGAACAAAAGAGAGATAAATACAAATATACAATTGAGTTATATACTACGTAATTATCTAATAAAATGCCGTGAACTCTGTGTAAAGCTCATGTTTTTTCCTTAAACTTTTACATATGCCATATTTTACATATTGTTTGTATTCTTTGAGTTGTTGGTCGGAAGAAATATTGTAATTTTGAATTACTTTGTATTTTATTGTGATATAAATCAATGTATTGTGTTTATTGTTGTTCGAGAATGTTCAAAAACTTGTTAAAACTGTTTAAATTTTCCATTAACACCTTTCCCCGAGGTGCATTTTCATATATTATCCACGATTAAATTTTTCCTGATAAAATTTATGCCATCTACGACCAAATTTTGTTGTATGTTAAAATCTTTTTTCTAGATTCTAGCTCAAGCTCACTGTGATTCTCATATTAATGCATTTTGATTTGACAGTTTAACATAAATTTTGATAATTTAAAATGTCTTTTTATATTTTTGCTCAAATGACATAACCTATTATGTTTGGATCTACAATATCCATCATTCCATCTCACAAATGCATTATCACACAGTCACACACCAATAGAGATTTAGTCCGTGTCTACGTAATTGTCCTTCCCCAGCTCCTCATCATACTACCCTTTTTACTTCCTCATTCTTTTTTACATGGGGATAATGAATTAAAAGGGTAATGAATTTTTCGATTTATATATATTTGGTCATTAAGTTTTTTTTCGTTCACATTTACCTTTTCAACCTGTTAAACTGTACACATTCAGTCCTTAAGAGCTGTTACTCCAAGTTTTTTTTTTTCGTTCACATTTACCCCTTCAAGTTTTTTTTTTTTTTTTTTTTTTGTACACATTTAGTCGTTCATATTTTTGTACATATTTAGTCCTTAACATTTTTTTGCTTCAAAATAAGTCCCTTTTTGTACTCATTCAGTACTTATGAATGATTTATTTAGGTTCTCTTACGACATCTTACGTGGGACAAACATTGATGAGGTGTTTGGGGTTGTTGATGCTTATGTCCAACGTGATCCCGACTGCTTGGTTGCGTAGGTCTTGTGGTTTGACTTAGGTCTTGTATTCTGAACATCGTAACTTCTTCATACAATATCAAATTTTAACGATTTTTATATCCACGTGTTCATTTTTCGAGTCTACTACAACCTTCATTAAGATTACTCCCATTAAAATGTAATATATTTTAACTTACAAGTTTATAAAAAAAACATCCATACATGCATTCATAAAAAATGTATGGACAGAAGCGGACGCAAGAATACATAGTAGGTGTTGTCGAGATGAAATAAGTGTTGCCGATACATGAAAAAAGGTATAAACGAAAAAAAAATCAAAAATTTTTCCACTACGGACAGAAAAAATAGGTGTTGTCGGTGCAATACCAGGACCAGGCTAAATCTGCTCCTACATATGGATATAAAAATTGTAAGTAAAAATATATTATTTTTTAATGGGAGTAATCTAAATTAAAGTTGTAGTAGAATAAATACGAACATATGAATATAAAGATCATAAAATCTGAGATCATATGAAAATATTATGACGTTCAGAACACATGACCTAAGCAACCAAGTAGTCGAGATCGCGATAGACATAAACATTAAAAGCCCCAAACATCTCATTAATGAATGTCTTACATAAGATTTCGTGAGTAAAACATAAACAAAATCATTGATAAGTACCGAATGAGTACAAAAACAAAAATGACTTATTTTCCAAAAAATATATATATATTAAGGACTAAATATGTACAAAAATATTAATGACTAAATACTTACAAAATGAGAAATATATTATCTTATTAAGTCATTTTTTGCGGCTAACCTGGAGTAGCCGGTCATAAGGACTGAATGTGTACAGTTTAACAAGTTGAAGGGGTAAATATCGACGAAAAAAAAACTCACGTACAAATCGAAAAATATATTACCCTTTTAAGTCATTATCCCTTTTACATAATGTATCGTAATATTGTTTGATCACATATCTTAAAACAATCTCTCATTAAATTGATGTAAATAATTACAATTTACTATTTAGTCTAATACTTATCCTAGAAAGCAAATTTATGTATTATCATGTTTTATTACAATTTACTATTTAGTCTAATACTTATCTTAGAAAACGAATTTATGTATTATCATGTTTTATTTCTGATTACTTTTTGGAAAGCACCCGTATCTATCACATCACATCTTTACCAATTATGCTGGAATGCACCTGCAAGCTGCATGTCCCGATTCTCCAACTTTGTCTATTTTTCGGTAAAACAATGCAAAAATGATCCTTTTTTTGGTATCAGATAACTCTTTTTCCTTTTTCTATTTTAGACGTTTTTAAAGACGGAATTACGGAAACACCCTTGACATCGACATGAAAGAATATCATCAACACCAATATTTCACCTTTATTACCCGCTAAGCTTCAACAGAAAAAAGAGAGAGTCGTACATGGTTTTCATGAATTAAAACTGGATATGCAAAATAAAATAACCTTTTTTCTATGATTAAGTTCTTCAAATTATTGAAATTATCAATAAGTTACTATTTATTCAAAATTTACAAACCTTAATATTTATTCAAAAAAGTTATTTTTTCAGTCGGTAATAATGACTTGGCATTTTAAGTGAATCAATATACAAGTAATTAATCTTTATTTAGAGAGAGAGAGAGAGAGAGAGAGAGAGAGAGAGAGAGAGAGAGAGAGAGAGAGAGAGAGAGAGATTTGTATGTTGTTTTGTTGGGTTTGACTAGTTTGGGTTAACAATGTTTCTAATGGGGAAAACATGAAAAACTTAGATTGGATTATAAAAATAGATTAATATTAAGAAGTTCTATTTGTTTTTGGGTTTCAGAACTATTAAGAATCAAACCAACTTAGACCGTTATTCTTCTTTTGCTATAGTCTTCGTGCATCCTCAAATAGATTTTGATATGTATTTTGCCTATAAAAATAAAAATATGATAGACCTTTCTCTTTGTCTAGAACAAATCAAATGTTCCCTTCATATTCGAATGTGGAAAACTATTAAGAACACTATAAACAATAAAGAATAACATGATAATTATGAGTCACCACAAAAAAAATGGTACTATTGGAAACAAAAATTGAGTCTCAAAGGACAATCATTATGTTATGGATCAAATTACTTTTAAGATTGAAAAATGAAAATGTTTATACATTGGAAAACATGAAAGTTGAATTTAGATTAAGGCTGTGTTTGGTGCGCCACAGCTAGCTGATAAACTAACTTATTTTTCGAGCTTTTTTATGTTGTCGTGTTTGGTAAGCCAAAAAGTAGCTGATAAGCTAGCTTTTTGAAAAGCTATTTAGACTAGCTTTTTAGGAGCTTTTTTAAAATTTTCCAAATACACCCCTTAATTAATTATAGAAACACATATTCTTACATGTCCTTTTGTGTAATTTTATATATTTCAGCTAGTTTTACCAAACATTATTTTTTATCAGATAGCTTTTCAGCTATCAGCTAGTTTTTTATTTAACAGCTAGCTTTTCAGCCATCAGCTAGCTTTTCAGCTAGTCCGCCAAACATAGCCTAAAAAAAACTGTCAATTGTTTGGTAAATTTGTTAAAAGGGTTGGAAAAATTGAAAATAAGGCAACGCCTTTTTTACTAAATTATGATAACTTGAGTTCTGATATGGAAAAATGTCCGATATATATTAATCTTTTATGATATTAACTCTTCCGATTGAACCATATAATCCGTAGACATTTTTCCAAATCAACAAATTGCCTTGTTTTTCTTGCATCACATTTCATTGGTAAATTTCCAAGTGTTAAAATTTTAATGGTTTTTATAACTTGTTATATTACAAGAATGTATTTTAATAAAGGTTTACTTAATATTTTACTAGCTGTGAAACCTGTGTATTACACGGGTTGATTTAAAAAAAAAAATCAACATTAAAGTATAAACAAAAAATATTTTTTAATGTACAACTTTAAAATAAGAAAAGAAAAAACATATTTATTGCAATTTAATATCATATATATATATATATATATATATATATATATATATATATATATATATATATATATATATATATATATATATGATATTTAATACTTTACATATATAAGTATATGTTTTTAATTTTAAAAATTAAAACAAACCAAAAATTGACAAATAGATAATATTTATTTCAAAAATACCACAAAATGACAAGTGTCAAAATTAATGAGAGATTTACATGTGAAAAAAAAAACTTTCATTTATTAAGAAAGATAGGATTATAATCGTGATATTTATTTAATTCATGAGAAGATATGGAAATTTATCAATGTTGATTTCCAAAATTTATCAAACTTCCAAGTATATACTTGTACTATTAATAATTTAATATTTAAACATATTTCAGACAAAAAAAAAGGTAAGTCATTTATAATAAAAAATTCGTAACAATTGGTTCAACTATTTTGGTGATGAGCATACGGTGGATGTGAATAAAAAGATCAGTCTCGAAAAGACACCGAGACTGAAGTGGTTAGAATAAGACCAGGCCAAATCGAATTCCGAAAAAGACAGGACCGAAAGTCTGGCCTCATAAAGATCAAACCGGTCCCCGGAAAAGATCAAACCGGTCCGAAATCGGCTCAACTCCGGTCGAAGTAAATGACCGGAAACCAAAATTTATGTACATATTATTTTTGTGTTAATCACATATTACCTAACTTTTTCCTTTCTTTCTTTTATTAAATTTGGTGTTAATCACATATTTGTTATCGGGAAAATCCGAAATCGAAACCAAACAATCAAATCCAAATTGAGAAAACCCTGAAACTGAACGGCGGTAAGTTGCAAGCAAAGACCGTGAGAGTGGACCAAAAAAGACTAAGACCGGTCCCAAGAAGACCAGACCGAATAGAGACCTCTCAAGACGGTCTTAAAAAGACCAGACAGTTTTGAGACCATATTTGAGACCGACCTGACATGGAGAGGGTATGGATGTCTTTTCACAAATGAGAGAGATGGGAAAGAAGTCCCTTGTCCAACCTTTTTAGGTGAAACAAACAATATTTCTTCAAGGATCAAGTTGGAACCACTTATGGTATATAATAATCATAGATATATACCCATCAAAGCTAAACATCAAGCTATAATAAACTGGTTATATACAAGAACAATAACTTCAGGAATTTAGAGCTTGTTAAACTAGAATAATATTTATTATCCCCTGAAAAGATCCACCAATATAACAAGTTTTGAAGTTTATGATAAACCCACAATTTACAACAAAGTAGAACTCATCTCTACAAAGCTAAACTAGATTGATAACAAAAAAAAAAAAAAAAAGTAGAAGGCTTACAGAATTGAAAAACATAATTTACCGAGCAATCCAGTATCAAATTTACCATTGCTGTCTGCAAATATAAGCTCGCAGTGATTCTCTTTGTTAGTTCTCATGTTCGAGCTCAATATATCAAGTATTTTGCCTTTGACTTTGACTTCATCATCACCCCTATCATCAAAGAAAATACCCGACTCAATTCAACAAGAACCGATTAAACTCGGTTTAAAAGTGATTATAATCATAACTAAAAGTTTGCAATTATGAACAATACCAATTACTAAAAGTGCCCTAAAAGAAACTTTCTGAATCAAAATCTTGAAAGTTAAGTCCAATTCAGAAATGGAGAAAGAAAAGGTGATGATCAGAAAAGGGAATTACCAAAAGTCAATCAATCATCTCCGGTTGGAAATAAAGTCAGAACTTTTCTACCATTTGCTGATTCAAGATCATCAACATAAGATGATGGAACAGAATTATGAATTGGAGTCCCTACCCTATGAATGGGTTGCTGCGAATGCGAATGCGAATGTGAATGCGATTGTCTATTAAGAAATGGATGCTCAAATTGCCCATTTCGCGGCGACCCAAAATGCCCAATTTGCCCATACCGAGGCTGCAATTGAGGATGATGATGTCCGGCGACGACTGCGGCAGCAGCCATCTGCTGGTGGTGGTGCTGCTGTTGTAGGGCGGCGACAGGGACGTAGGGTAAGTAGTGGTCGGAATTCGGACGACCCTGATGCAGAAAATGAGCTGGCACCGGAGAACTCGCAAATAAATGATCGGTGGCAGGATCTCCACCGGAGCCGTTTCCACTACCGGAAGAAAGACCCTGCATACGTTTGAGGTAAAGTCTGTATTTTTGGAGATGACTAGCGACGTTTTCGCGAGTCAACCCGTCAACACTCATGAGCTGCATTATGGTTTTGGGTACGGCGTTTTTGATCCCTAAGTGAGCTACAGCATCGACAAATCTCTTGTGAAGCTGCGGAGTCCAGACGAGACGTGGGCGTTTGAGGGTGCGAGCTGGTTCATCGCCGGCTCCACCTCCGCCGAGTTCAGGGGAATCAAATTCCCCGGAATTGGGTTGAGAAGAAGGGGTTGAAATCGGTGGTGGTTGTTGGTGGTGTTGAAGTGAAGGTGAGTGGAGGTTATGTGGGCTCCGGATATCAAAGGCGATTGCTAGATCAGGAGTGATTAGGGTTTGAGTTAAGGGCATAAGGTCTTCCGGCGACGGCAGTTGTTCTTCCCACTTTGAAAACCAATTGGACTCATCTTCCCTCATTTCTACTAGGGTATACTTGGCAAATTCTGTCTCAAATCAAAAACCCAATTCAGGGAATTTACATGGAAATCAGTAGTTGTCGCTGATGTTGGATCAGACCCTCTCAATCTAGAAAGATTCGAGTTTTGGAGAGAGAGAGAAGAAAGGGGATGGGTGTTCGAGGTGGATCTTGTTTTAATTTTCTATATTTCAGCTTTTATTACGGTGGTTACTGTTTTGGATGCGGCTCTGCTGTTTCCTTTCCATCGTCTTTCTTCAGTAATTTCGCTTTTAATCTAATCTAAAAAAGATAATATAAAACATGTTTTATTTTCAATAAATAATTAGGGGTGCTCGATTCAACTCAGTGAAATTAATTATTTGTGATTTGTAATTATAGCATTTATTTTTTGATGCTTAAGAGTTTTCTTTTGAAAAAAAAGAAGTACTTCTGAAATTCGAGAAAATTCTTGGTTTTTACTAAAATTTATCAAAATTTTAAATAAACACAACAAATAAAAGTAAATATGATATATACAAAAACTTAAAATAAAATATTTGATTGAAAACAGTGATTTGACATTCCGAAAAATTTAGCCAGAGAAATATTTTTGGAAAAAAAAAAGGTGCAAAAAGAGAATAAACACATTATATATTTTTTTTATCAGCATGGAATGACTAACTCTAGAAAAATAATTATTTTTCCAAAACGCAAAAAATTCAATTTATTAATTTTTTTTATTATAATGGTCAACTTTTTTAATATCTATAATCTTAATTATATGATTTAGGATTTGATAATTTCAGATGACTGTTGACCATTAAGAATTCGGAACAAATAAATAATAGCATTATCAAGCCTATATGTTCTACAAAATAAATTGTGATAAGGAAAAATAAAGATGGAAGTAAAACCATGCAAAACTTTGTGAAGGGAATGACAAAAAAGACAATGGAGAGTTTTGTTTTATAAATTACAACTAAAAACATTAAAAAATAAATTAATTAATTTAAGTTAAGTTTGACACCTCAATTTACTTATAAATTAGTTTAATTTTTCAAATTTTTATAATAATATTTTATAATTAAAAAAATAGCTTAAAAGTTAGTATTTTTAGAAACTATTTAAATCTTTTAAAAATTCATCCAAATATACTATGTATTTATAATAAAAAGTCATTCTTTAAGTTTTTTATATGGATATCTATATTAAATTATAAGAAGTTATGAAATTAATTACCACTTATAGTCTCTTTTTCTATTAAATCTTATAAAGGGTTTTTCTAAATTATCATAAAAAACTTATATATTAAAATCATTATACAAAACTATAATTACGATCCACAGGTTCTTTTCCTAATTTTGATGCATAGAAAATATTTTCCAAATAATCATTAAAGATCGGTTAATCGATTTACCAAATAAATCGTTATGTTTAAAATAAAGGAATAATACATATTTTTGGATTTTTGCTTAGTTTTCTAACATTAGTTTATATAAATCATTATGTACCAAATAAATCATTATGTTTAAAATAAATCTTAAGTATAATTTTTAACATTGCTCAATAATAAAGTGATTAATATCACTAGATGAATTAGGGTGTGTTTGGCAAAAAAAACTAGCGGGTAACATTTTGTTAAACGCTACGTGAGATATTTTTTAGATTTCAAGCGTTTTGTTTTAAACTAAACACTAAACATTTGTATTGTGAGAGTGTTCAAAACAGAGCGTTTTGTCGAACGCTAGAAGCTAAAAGCTTCCAAGGTGATTGTATATAATTCTCATGCATACTTTCATTAAACGGAGAGAATATATACAAAGTAATAGGATCGAATATAAGAGGCCACATACAAACAACTATTGGGCTATACAAATACAAATAGATACAATAATAAATAACCCGCTAATAGTTGCAATTCTTTTTTTTCTCATCAAAAGTCACTTCACTTTCACGAAACTCTGGTCATTTCTATCTAGATTAGAAGGAGGACTTACATTGCTGTTGAACTTTTTCCTAACGCATAGAGTGCTCACCTCGTTCACTTAACAATCTTCGTTTCTAGATCGTTGGTTATAAGACAGGTTGACTGTAATGTTGTTGGGAAAATTAGATTCTTGTTCCCAATTGTTATGTGAGTTGAACAATTTTTTCTATGAAAATTGTGTTTTAGTTGGTGTTGGCTTTCTAGTAAGTTTGCATGATGAAATCCATGATTTTATCAAGTTTGTTGTTGTTTGAATCATTTGTTTTCTTTGATGAACTTCCTTCCTTATTGTAACTACCTTGAGGACGATCTTTGTTGACCTTTATATGGTCTTGTTTAGTTGATATGATGTTGAAAGTTCCCTTGTTATTAGGTTGGAAATTTCCTTTAATTTTGGCTTATTGAAGAGTCTCTGTGTATTATGGAATTAACCGTATCCATGAACTTAATTAATCTCTTCTTAACTCTTAAAGCATCATCGAGAATGTGTACGATGTCTCTACAACAAATGAAAACTCCTTGACCCTGGAAATAATCAACACATTTCTATTTACCAATACTATAGAGTGGTAAGTGTGTGTGTGTGTGTGTGTGTGTGTGTGTATATATATATATATATATATATTAACAATTAATGTGATATTTTACTTTATTTTCCATGCTCTGTGTTATAGAGGCGACTTTTGAAATCGGGGTATCATGTTTCTTAGCTGAGTATTTTGCATCTGAGTTACTACTTAACTGCTCTAAGAATCACCATACATTTTCATTGTCTTGCATCATAATTATTCAGCAAGATGGTACATTTATCATGGTTTAGTTTGTGCTATCGATTCTATCATAAAAACATCTCACAAGTTTCCAACGGAGGAACTCATGATTTGGGCAAGACCATAACTATTCATTGAGGTTATCAAAACATTTTGAAACTCCACATTTTGTTTATGTGTAAAATCTTGAATTACTTTTCTTATTTTCATGGTTTTACTCGCAGGGTGAAACTCTTGTTAAAAATTGGTTTTCAGTTATTCCCAGGTAGTAGTACTACCAAGGGGTAAGTGAAGTGAACAAATATTAGCATTTTCATTTAACGTGAATAGAAATAAATGAATTTTAAACAAGTATCTATTAGTTGTTTGCGGTGTATTCACGTTAGAAATCACAAGGAACATGTATAGATGATTGTACATATCTTCATTTTCATACCTTATTCAATAAACACTATTCCTATTAGTTGCAGTCTAATTTCGACATTATGCTTATTTCCATCTAGGAAAACAATCAACGATGCATCATGGTAATCTCCCTTGTAAAATAGGATGCAACTAATTGCATATTAGGTTGATCAAAGTAAAGAATTGTTATTACTTTCAATGTAATGACCACCGTTGTAGCCACCATTTTTCCCATACATTAAACCACCGTTGCGATACATTTATTGCATGTTGACATGATTTCTATTATCTTTGTTGTAGACTCTCTTTCCACCATTATTTCCATGCATATCATTATAGTTGTGGATATTGTTACATTAACATTGTTTCCTCCTCAACGACCACCATTAATGTCATTTGCATTGTTGTATCCAAGGTTGTTCCCATAGCTTGTGTTATTTTCGACCCATGGAGTAACTTACGAATGTATGAATTTAAGAGGAGGTCCATGAGGAACGAATTGCATGTGAGCGTCCCTCATTATATCCATGCGAGATTTAAAAAACTAGCCATTAAGTCGATGAGTAAGTAGATATCTAGATAATCCACATTATATTACATGTGAGACTACCCCTTGTAATGTTGACTGTAATGTTGATGGGAAAATTAGCTTCTTGTTCCTAATTGTTATGTGAGTTGAACAATTTTTTCTATGAAAATTGTGTTGGCTTCTAGTAAGTTTGCATGATGAAATCCATGATTTTATCAAGTTTGTTGTTTGAATCATCTGTTTTCATTGATGAACTTCCTTCCTTACTGTAACTACCTTGGGGACGATCTTTGCTGACCTTGATAAGGTCTTGTTTAGTTGATATGATGTTGAAAGTTCCCTTGTTGTTAGGTTGGAAATTTCCTTTATTTTTGGCTTATTGAAGAGTCTTGGTGTATTGTGGAATTAACCGTACCCATGAACTTCATTAATCTCTTCTTAACTATTAAAGCATCATTGAGAATGTGTACAATGTCTCTACAACAAATGAAAACTCCTTGACCCTGGAAATAATTAACACATTTCATTTTTGCCAACACTATAGAGTGGTAAGTATATGTAAATGTATATATATATATATATATATATATATATATATATATATATATTAACAATTATCATATTTTACTTTATTTTCCATGCTCTGTCTAGTCTTATAGAGGCCGCTTTTGAAATCGGGGTATCCTGTTTCTTAGCTGAGTATTTTGCATCTAAGTTATTACTCAACTGCTCTAAGAATCACCATACATTTTCACTGTCTTGCATCATAATTATTCAGCAAGATGTTATATTTATCATGGTTTAGTTTGTGCTATCAATTCTATCATAAAAACATCTCACATGTTTCCAACGGAGGAACTCATGATGTGGGCAAGACCATAAGTATTCACCGAGGTTATCAAAACATTATGAAACTCCACATTTGGTTTATGTGTAAAATCTTGAATTACTTTTCTTATTTTCATGGTTTTACTCGCAGGGTGAAACTCTTGTAAAAAATTGGTTTTCAATTATCCCCGAGTAGAAATACTACGAGGGAATAAGTGAAGTGAACAAATATTAGCCTTTTCATTTAACGTGAATAGAAATAAATGAATTCTAAACGAGTATCTATTAGTTGTTTGCGGTGTTTTCACGTTAGAAATCATAAGGAACTTATATAGATGATTGTACATCTTCATTTTTATACCCAATTCAATAAACACTACTCCTATTAGTTGCAGTCTAATTTCGACATTATGCTTATTTCCATTTAGGAAAACAATCAACGACGCATCATCGTAATATCCCTTGTAAATGGGATGCAACTAACCGCATATTAGGTTGATCAAAATAAAGAATTGTTATTACTTTCAATGTAATGACCACCGTTGTAGCCACCATTTTTCCCATACATTGAACCACCGTTGTGAAACATTTCTTGCATGTTGACATGATTTCTATTATCTTTGTTGTAGAATCTGTTTCCACCATTATTTCCACGTACAACATTATATTTGTCGATATTGTTATGTTAACATTGTTTCTTCCTCAACGACCACCATTAATGTCATTTGCATTGCTGTATCTAAGGTTGTTCCCATAGCTTGTGTTATTTTCGACCCATGGAGTAACTTGCGAAGGTATAACTTTAAGAGGAGGTCCATGAGGAACAAATTGCAAGTGAGCGTCCCTCATTATATCCATGCGGGATTTAAAAAACTAGCCATTAAGTCAACGAGTAAGTAGATATCTAGATAATCCTCATTATATTACATGTGGTATCACTACCGCTTGTATGGCTTAGGGTGGACGGCTACTTAATGCCCAACGTCGTATAAGTTGAGTTAGGGGAAAACGAGTTCTTTGTTTCCTTTATGGCACTATCCATGAGTTTGAAGTATTTTCCATCAAATGTTGGTGATGTGGAATTATTGCGATGAATAAGGATGGGATTTTTGCATACAAACACTTACTGTTTTTTGTCCCCTTCAAGTTACAACTTTGTCGGACTATGACAGTTTTCATATCATCACCAACATAAGTATTCATATGAAACTCAAAGAATAGTCAAAATATTTACTCATTCATGATAATGAGTCTCATAAAAACATTCTCATTTGTTCAACACTTCATGTATGTAATGCCTGGAAAGACATACTTTTATCACTTGGTCAAGTAAAACCCATGACACATTGTGGTTCTACACCATTTTAATAAGATTCCCCCTCTTTTTTTGGAAACTTAACATTTTCATGCTCTAATTGTTTTTTGTAATGATTCTTCCGACCATATCTGAAACACTTGGGTGCGAGTTTAGGAACCCATTTTGACGATTGGATTGGTGTGGAATAATAATATCAAGAAGATAATCATATGAACAATGAAGAACGTAATTTGTGAGTAAATTGTAATGAATAGATAGATAGATACAACATGATACATGAACAACAGTAAAGGATGGGGAGAATCCCCACCCAAAACTCTTTCTCTTTCTCTCTTTCTCTCCCTCTCTCTCTCTCTAAAGTCTACATAGTGCACTAATACAAATAAAAGACCACTCACCTCCACTATATATACTAGTGGAGGGAATATGCTTTCCATACAAGGTAATAGTCTAACGTAATAAACACTCATCATTGTATAGCATTTTCATGCTCCAATGATCTCCTACTAAAGGCTCGGAAATGGAGAGGGTAAACCAATGATAAAACCTTTTAGTTAATTCGATTCATCAATTCAGGTTCTTTTATTATTACTATATTTAATGTTTTCCTTTTAACTATGTTAAAAAATATATATTGAATTTTTTTTAAACATTATTTGATATTTTACTTTAGGTTTTAAATTTTACACTAAAATTTTAAGCTTATTTGATATATTAATGTAGGTTATTTATTTAACTATATATTAAAGTTAACAAATTACGTATATCATATGGATAAGTCACAAATTCTTCCATTTATGATAATGTTTACAACTAAAAGCATATTTAAGTTAATAAATTAAGTATATTATATGGAAATATGAAAAGTTATGAGTTTCAAATGAATGTGGTGAAAGAAAAAATGTTTCCTTTATAATATAGTATATGATATGATATGATGATTATAGTTTTAATTTGTAAGTCATTGTGATATATATAATTATTTGATAATTTTATAAATCGTTTAAATTTGTGTAAATTATATATCAAATGTATGATAAGTTATATATAACGGGTAACAAAATGTATTAACAAAAATATGAACTACAACTTTTAGTAACATAAAAATACAAAAACATCTATTATAATATTTGTATTAAAAAAGATATATATACAACGAATAATAAAAAAGTATGAAAAATCAACACTACAACTTTTAATAACATAAAAAACACAAACATTTATTATATTGATAAGTCACAAATTATTCCATTTATGATAATGTTTACAACTAAAAGCTTATTTAAATTAATAAATTAAGTATATTGTATGGAAATATGAAAGGTTATGAGGTTCAAATGAATGTGGTGAAAGAAAAAATGTTTCCTTTATAATATAGTATGATATGATGATTATAATTTTAATTTGTAAGTCATTGTGATATATACAATTATTTGATAATTTTATATACCGTTTAAAATTGTGTAAATTATATATCAAACGTATGATAAGCTATATATAACGGGTAACAAAATGTATTAACAAAAATATGAACTACAACTTTTAGTAACATAAAAATACAAAAACATCTATTATAATATTTGTATTAAAAAAGATATATTTATACAACGAATAATAAAAAAGTATGAAAAATAAACACTACAACTTTTAATAACATAAAAACACTAAAACATTTACTATAACATTTATATTAACTTTTTATATTTAAATCACAAATCTATCCTAATACATTAATGTTTTTAATGAACAAAAGTTTACAACCTTATAAAAGAAAGAAAGATAAAAAGTTATTAGTGATTAATAATCATAAGTTAAAAACTCTTGAGTTGTAACCAATAAATATACATAAATTAGAAAACTCTTGAGTTGTAGTGTGAGTTTCAAATGAATACGGTACTTGGAAATGTGTATTTATTATTATTATTATTATTATTATTATTATATTCGTCTTAATAAATGGTTTTTATGCATCATTTTAATCCCTTGAATTATTAAACATAAAGATATTTAATTATAAATTTATAACATACATAGGTGCATATATATGTTAAACAAATCACATATAATATATATTTTCGTAAATGCCGTGTGTAATTATTGTCGTAGTAATATGGATAAATTACTTTCATATGAAAACATATCATGATAAGTCATCATAATTACATATCAAATGTTAAAAATTATTTTATCTTTTAAATATTGTCTTGTAAATATGGTGTGTAGGATAACCCAACAAAAAATAATAGAAAATAAACATAATCAAAATAGAAAAATTGCAATCAAATACATAGGAACATTGGGTAGTTGAATATATATAAATAAAAATGTTATATAAATATACGTTTAAATCAAAAGAAAAAACTAACATTCGTCTACTTTGCTCAAACAAAAAAACCTATATCCGTTTTCTGAATCTTCTTTATTTATTTAACACCATTCAACCATAGAAACTTGATGCCAATGCTTCATTAACTTGCAATCAAAATGTTTTTCTTGAAAAAGAAGAATGAGAATGATATTCCAAGTAAAACATTGATGTTTGGAGAGTCACATTCAAGAGTGAGTAATACATACAAATCACATATAAAGATCAAATGAGAAATTGAATATAAAGAAAGAATAGAAAAACTTCATTTGTTTTGGTTGAAAGAAAAAATCATATTACAATTATCATCGATGCGACATAACCCATTTCTCCAAATCATCATATTTGGATCGCGAATGCTTCAACTATATGAAAACTTTTGAATCATAATATCTTCAACCAAATGAAGACTTTTGTAAGAAAAATGTACTAATATAACTACATATATAATGAAGGTGAAAGGGTGTGGGGGGTTCAAATGTATGAGGCGTTGAACTTATAGAGTGTGTGATTTTCTTGGAATGGGATTATATGTGATTAATTACTTTGAAGGTGAAAGGGTGTGGGGGTTTCAAATGCATGAGGTGTTGGCAAATTTTTATGGGGGTTTCAAATGCATGAGATTCAAGAAAAAATGGTACTTTATAAGTATGTATGATGTATGATAGTTTTTTCTTGGAATAATAGCTATATTAGTAGTATTTTCTTGACAAAAATCCTTCATGTAATTCAAGTGTTTATGATTTACATATTGCAATATAGGTTTTTCTTGGAATAATAGCTATATTAGTAGTATTTGCTCATGGTTGCTACTAAATGAACGTACAAAACATAAATATATTTGCAGTATCAAACATTATGTCTGATGAGTTGTATATTTATCTATCTTCACATTCATCTATTCTTTCCATCATTTATTATCCAATCTTTCTTCTTATTTTCTATCTCACACTCTACATTCTAATCTCTTATCTTCATGGTATAAATTGCCAACCTTTTTCATCTCATCTCATCTATCTCTTCTTACGCCTTAGCATTCTGTACTCCCATTCTCATACTCTATCCACTACTATTCTTTTCTAATAACACACATTGTTATCCTTACCAATCATCTATATCTTCTACATTTCTTAGCCTCTTCTTAGACTCATCTCTTAATCTTTCTATCTTCATTTCATACTTCTTGCCTCGATCAAATATCTTTTTAGATAGTTAAAATGTTTAAACGTGTTGAATACAAACCTCAATCGAATTGTCAATTTAATTAAAATACTATCCGTAAACCTTTTTTACAATAACAGTTAAAAAGAAACTTAAATTTATTCATATCTATATGTGTCATCAAAAGTAAAAAATGATCGTATAAGTAAATTTTAAATTAATCGATCATAACAATTATTAAAAATAACACAAAATCAAAAATTATATTAAGTTTTATTCATGTGCAATCAATGGGTAGAAGCCATTGAGTAATATAATTTCAAAATAATTGAGATTATAGATATAAACTTAGTGGAATAACTATTATGTTAGTTTTTATGTCAATAACATAACCATTTTAAACAATATTTTTAACCTGTTGTGTAGGCATTCGCCTGGTACTTCTAAAATCTAGGGAAAAAGTCATATTTTATGAAGGGAAATTGCTCAGAGAGAATTTTGAGTGGTTTGTGAGGATGCATGAGGGAAATTGAGCATCTATATATAGGGTCAAACAAGGAGCTCCGCACGTATCCAAGGAGCGTGACGCACCCTCCAGCTACGTCACTCATACGGTTCGCTACCAAATGTCGAAATTTTGGTGGGCCGCGTCCCACCTTCTAGAAGCAGTGTGCGTCGCGCCCTGCCCACGCGTACGAATTTTTAATTATTTTCTAAAAACCGTATCTTTCTCATATGAACTATGTTTTTTACGTTCTTTATATCCATGCGTAGCTATCGACGAGTACTACAATTTTCATTTAGACTTCGTTGGTTAATTCTCGCTTTATTTTAAAAGTTATATATATTTTTTTATAGGCTTAGACTGTTAAAGTCTGTATAAAAATCATAACTCTTTCATAAGAATTCCGTTCTCGACTGTTTTTATATCAATAGAATCATGTTTACGAGATCGTTAGCTCTTGTTTATCTTGTTTTGGCTAACACTCAACCGATTCATATTTCAAGTTCTATGTCCACACTGCTACACTGAAACTTTGAAAAATCATAACTTCCTCATATGAAGTCAGATTTGGATGTTCTCTATATCCTCGCTTTCGCTTTTACGATTACTAAGGTGATGTTTGGTTCGCAGAATGTTGCTGAAGGAATCTGAATTGGAATTGGAAAAGGAATATGTCAGGAATTTGAATCCAATTCCATAAGGAACACTTAAATCTAGTAAAGCGTACGTCAAATAATTATTACTTATTATATCTTAAATGTCTAGCCTGGATTTGCAGGCATTACACTGCACATATAGTCAATCTACATACTAGTCAAGCCAAGAAATCTAATCAATTCATCAAAACACCATTAAGCCCTAACTAGCTTAATTAAGGAGGAGATGATTAGCTCATGTGTTTTCCACCTTTAATCCAAGACAAAAACACCCAACATCGCCTTTTGATCGTCTCCCTTCCTTGGAATCGCTGGAGCTCAACTCCTATGGCTTAGGGGTGTAAAATGGCGAGGATGAAGGGCTTAACAGACTTAAGTCTGATTCATAACCATGTCGTGGTTGCTTATTCACCGCGTCGTGGGGACCCTTTGACCTTAGTCAATGGACGAATAAATGGTTGCCACGTCGTGACATTCTTATTGCCACGTTGTGGTAATCTATCCCCACTAGCAACATACTTTGGCCACCGCGTTGTGGCACCTATATGTCGTGTTGCGGGGCAAAGTATGTTGCCAATATTTTCTTACGTAGAACACTCGCCACACAGTGGCTCTCATCCCACCACGTTGCGGTTCCGTCTTAACAGCAGCCCCTTGGTCCGATTCAATTCCAACTTTGGGACATTTTTGTCCCAATTTCTAACCTTCATATATTCTTCGTTACTTACCCGTTTTCGGTGTTCTTTATTTCCACGCAAAGGTGGAAACATACTCTATACATCTGTTATGTAATATATTAGTGCCTTAATACATGTTTTAATCTGTTAATTAATAAAGTTGGCCCAAAAACATAAAATTCCCCATTTTACCCTTTTAGCCAAAATGCATGTTCTAATGAATTCTTTCTCTTGAACCTACTCAGCTAACATCTTCTAAGTGACTTAAACTTGTTTTGGCCATTTCTAGGAAGTCAAAACTTCATAATCTCATATAATTCACATTATTGACCATTTTTCCCTTTTGGTCAATATTTTACTAAAATTCAAATATTTTTAAATTCCAGGTTCTTACAAAATCTACCTTTCAATTATTATTTGGCACGCTTCCATAGTACGAGAACTTTCACTCCTCTGGATGATTTCCCATGCTTTGTGGATTACACCAAAAATAACTTTAATCCTCAAAGTCTAACATGCATTTTTATTAGTTATATGCTTTAATATAAAGAACTTTACTACCTTTAATTCACAGTTGACCGAGTTTACATCACTCATTATGCCCAATTTGATGAAGAATCTTTCCCTTTTACCGGAGATAATCGTTAATTTCCTCTTTATGACATTCAGATTTATAGTTTTTAGAGATTTCTATCATCACACCAACTACCTTAACTTTAGTAAACCTAATTTATATCCATATGGTCGAACCTCAAAATACAGCTCAAGTTGTATGATCTGTCCATTGAGTCCCGTCTTTGAGTGAGTGTTGCAACTTACCACAATACGTCCATCGTCACCCAACACCCACATTCATCATGTTTCTTAGCTAGAACCAATGTCAACCATACTTGAGATAGACTTAAAATCTCTTGTTCACGCTTCTACGATTCCCCCAATAATTACTCAAATACGAGAAAAAATTTCCAAACAACATAAATGGACCAACTTCACACATATCCACACTGATAAGCCCATACATGTAGGGTGACAATACATAGCACGAC
Source organism: Lactuca sativa (assembly GCF_002870075.4). NCBI lineage: Eukaryota > Viridiplantae > Streptophyta > Magnoliopsida > Asterales > Asteraceae > Lactuca > Lactuca sativa. The sequence goes on along the minus strand of NC_056627.2, from coordinate 321,523,604 downwards.
ATGAAAACGAACAAAGATAGAAGAAATTATGTTTCAAATTCGTGTTTGTGAAGTCTAAAAAACATGACGTCGTGTTTGTATTCAAAATTCGATACGAAATTGACACGACATTAACATATGTGTCACATTTATTGTCTATTTTTTGTTTGTCGTGTTTTGTATTATTAGTTATGAATTAAATAAACAACACGTTTATTTTATTTTATCTTTTTCGTGTTTGGCATGTTGGTCATTTTTATCATGTTTTAATTGATTCGTTTTCATGCTAGTAAAACAAAAATCAATGTCATGTCATGTATGTGTTATACAAAAAGTTGTCGTTTCGTTTCGTGTCAGTTAAAAACACGACACATCCGCTCGATTTGCCACCCTTACATACATGTCCTCTTTTCTTATAAGGAACATAAAGGTTTCAAGTACGCTATCAATAATCTCGCTCAAATTTTTGCTATGGATTAAGAAGTTTATGTCTTTTTATGGATTAAATATGAGAATTAGTACATCGATCGCATGCTACAAATGTTGTTAGATCAAAATGTGTATTTGTACGAAATATGTCTTAATTTGATGTATCTATAGATAGGTTCGAATTTTGTCTCATTGCTTAAGGCTTTACTCAACTCCTCGGACTTTACTATTGTATGAAATGTAGTCTGATTGTTAAGGAATTTACTGTATGAACTATCATCTTAATGGCAGCTATGCAAAATTGGTTGTTGCGTCAACTCAATGTAAAAATGTCTTTCCTTGTATCCACTTACGTGAAACCATATATATGGAACAACCTCCCAGATACATTGATCCTCGATCTCTAAATCGTGTTTTATCGCTTAAAGAAAGTCTTATACGAACTTAAACAATCACTAAATGCTTGGTTTAAACGACCAAGTATGTTCATGCAACAACTAGGTTTTATGTATAGTCTGGTTGATACATCGATCTTCATATGTAGTCACGATACTACTCTTCTCTACTTGTGTATATAGATGACATCATTGTCACCGACAACGATAAAATAAGCCACTTTTTTTCCAATGACAACTTTGAATTTCCGACCTAAGATTTAGGACACTTCAGTTGTTTAATTAACCTTGAGGTTATTTATACTTCCAATGGACCATTTAGACTAAGCATGTGAAAGATATATCGACTCATGCCTAGATGGTAGATGTTAAACCTGTTTTTACCACTTTTAATGTCAACACCCACCTTGAAGTATCGCGTACCTTTTTTCTAATCCGACCTAATATCACTCATTGGTAGGTGTACTCCGGTATCTAACTATTACTCGTTCAGACTTTCCTTTTGCGGTTAACATCGTTAGTTTGTACTTAGTACTTGAAAGTGCCAACCAAAGATCTTTTTCTGGCCGTCAAATGAATTCTTCACTATCTTAAGGGTGCATTGAATTTTGACATTTCTTTCACTCATTCTAAATCCTATATCGTCGGTCTTAGCTATTTGATGCAAATTGGGTCCGGTGTGTTGATACACGTCGTCCCACATACGGGTACTTGATATTTATTGGTGACAATCTCGTCTCATTGAGTGCTAAAAAGCAAGCTACAGTCGTATGTATGTCTAGCAGCGAATCAAAATATTTGGCGAACCCAACCGCCAAACATATTGAGGTTTCTTATGTTCTACGTGATCTACGTTTCCTACTTTCCAACAAGCCAACTCTCATATGTGATAACAAAAGTGTCATTTTTATCTCTCAAAACACGCAAAGCATATTGATAGTGACTATTATTTTGTGTGTGAACTTGTCTCCTCCAATGTAGTGACAATTCTCTTTATTCCCCCCGAGCTTCAAGTTGCTTAAATCTTTACAAAATGCCTCCGTCGCTGCTTGTTGAAATGTTTTTGTGCCAAACTTTGCGGTTGGTGTCAACCCCACATAATTTTTCTTGTATTGCTTATATATACGAAAATTATTTCCTCGTCTATTCAATTCAAGGGGTTACAAATCACTACACTCACTATCGCGATTAATATTAAAGAGATAAATTATAATATTTCAGAAAAGAAAATGTGATATGCTCGTTTAAGCACTATGAATTTTTACGTTTTTTTATCGATAACATGAACATAAAAACCAACTCATCATGGGCAACTATGCACATATAAATATCATAATTATTATCAAAAGCAAAATAATTTTACATTTATCCCCATCGTATCTTATAAGTTTAAATAAATAATATCTAACATCAAAAAGTTATATGGGAGTTTGAAAAAGATAGAGAGAATAAAAAACAAAAGCAAAGTTAGGTCATTTTGGTGGGGCCCCTTTCTTTGCTCATCTCAAAACTAAAGAAATGCTTTTAAGGTGTGTTCGGGTGTGAGATTCAAGATAATTTATGTTAACTTTAAGAAAAAGGAAAATGAAAATTGAAAATATATCTTATTAATATTGTTTGTAACTTTGTTTAGCGATTTTTTCTTTTATTAGCATTAAATAATTTTGTATCGACAGTCATGATCTACTTCGTCACATGGCTATTTAAAACAAAAATCAAGAATAAAAGTTTAGGCCTATAGGGTAGGTAAAGAAAAAATCAAGACAAAAATTCACAAATGCTTCTAATATTTAAAAAAAAAATCTAAATTTTTTTATGAAACATTTTTTTTTGTGTTTATAGCTTTTTTTTAAGCAAACTTTACACACAAATAGTTTTTTTATTTATAATTTCGTTCCACTATTAGTCTTTTTAGTTAACTTTTATGTGAAATTATCAAAGGAAAATGACTTATGAGGGTAATTAAATGTTGCTTTTATATTCATTTGATTATTTTTTGTATCTCATTTATCATTGAACTTGTTGTAGGTGTTCACAGAAACTATTGAAACTGGCTATTGAAGGTTTCCAACAATTTTTTATCTCCGACGACTCTCCGGTCGTCTTCTCTGGCGAGCCTCCGACAATGAATTTTTCCGGCGGACTTTTCTTAACTGTCATCCAAGCGGCACCCACCGCTAGTGCTGCTGCTTAACTTTCTCCACCCTCCCGTCTCTCCCTCCTGTCGATTTGCTATCAGAAAAACGAAGAAGGGACGAGGCAGCAAGCCACCTGCCACCTCCTCCTGCCATCACCGGAACCCACTTGTCACTTCCCTTTTGTCGCCGGTATACAACCATCACCACCTCCTGCTGCAAATCATCTAGTTGAGACCCCAAGGATCCGTCGGAAAACTCATTTTTGCCGGAGGTTCGTCGGAGAAGACGACAGGAGAGTCGCCGAAGATAAGAAATTATCGGAAACCTTCAATAGCCGGTTTCAATGGTTTCTGTGAACACGTACAACAAGCTCAACGGTAAATCAAATACAAAAAGATGACCAAATGAATACAAATGCAATAGTTAATTACTCATATAAGTTATTTTCCCAATTATCAATATACCCGTAATGAATTTTTTGTTTTTCTTAAAAAGATGTATACTATAGGACTACCGGTGCTCTCTCTCTCTCTCTCTCTCTCTCTCTCTCTCTCTCTCTCTCTCTCTCTCTCTCTCTCTCTCGCTCGCTCGCGCGCGCGCGCCTACGCGCTCTCTCTCTCTCATGTAAATCAAACGCCGTGCATTTCTTTGATAGCTTCACAAATATCATGCCAAAATTCTCCATTTAATTAAATATTTGGTTTTCACGCTCACCTACAACTACCACGACCATAGACCACCACTAACACTTTCGTCGATCACCACCATTGTTGTTGACCATCACTAACAATCCAAATAATTCAAAAAATTCTAGAAAAATACACAAATCCATAACCACCATACCTAGCGGAAACCTAAAAATCACCACACCCATTGAAGATCTAAAATACTTACCACACCCACCAAAAACCAAAAACTGAAATACTCATCACACCCACCGAAAACCAGTAATACTCACATGTTTCGTTCTTAATCAAACATTTTCAAAACCAAATCCTACAAAAAAAAGACTAAAAATAAAATTAAGGCCTAACCTGAAACCTGAAATTAATCCCTAAACTGCACTAAAATTAAAACATGATGGTGTGTTCAAGATACACACTGAAATCATACCTTGGTTGCAAAGATAAGTTCATATACACACTAAAATTGTTCCTACATGTAATAATGAAAGGTGGGTTCGAAGCAGGTAGAGTGAAGATAGGAATTGGGATCGATTGATTACTTTCAAGCTAGATGAACTCAAAAAACGACCCAAAAGATAAATGAAAGCAGGTAGAGTGAAGATAGGAATTGGGATCGATTCGATTTGATTTCATTTATCTTTTGAATTATTTGTTAATTCTAACATACCGTGTAATAAGAATTATTTACTTGTTCATCATGTCAAATGTTTTTAAATTGAACTTCACATTTTGCTAAAATTTATCTATTAAATAAAATATTTATTGGACCAATTCATCATTTTCAAGTTTTAGGTGTTGTCATGGCCTCTTTCTTTAACTCAAAAGATAAATGAAATCAAAATAATTCTAACATACCGTGTAATAAGAACTATTTACTTGTTCATCATGTCAAATGTTTTTAAATTGAACTTCACATTTTGCTAAAATTTATCTATTAAATAAAATATTTATTGGACCAATTCATCATTTTCAAGTTTTAGGTGTCGTCATGGCCTCTTTCTTTAACTCAAAAGATAAATGAAATCAAAATAAAATATAAGTTATTTTAAAATAATTAATCAATTAAATTGAAATTAATAAAAAAAATATTAGTACGTAGTCGTATTCGTTTAACCATGATAAGGAAAAAATTAATTGAACCCAAATCAAATAAATTAAATAAATTTATCATTGTTCTAACCAATTATCTAAAAACCGAATAACCCGCAAAACATAACCAAAACCTTATTCGGTTTAGTAGGTTATTCACTTTTGGTTTCTTTTATGACACCCATATTCATAAGGGAAAATATATTGATATAAGATTGCAAACAAGTTAACACTGAAGTACCTATCATGTTCAATTTGTTCATTATCTAAACATCTTGTCTTATTACTTGTGCAAGCATTTATAAGTAGAGGTCTTATACTAAGATATAATAGTTTGATGTTTTAAACAATACCATTGATAATGTTAGTCAATTTGATGTAACTGGAATTAACATGAATATCAAATCAAACTCAAATTATGAACTAATACAAGTTGGGTGAAGTTTGGGTGATATAGAATACATATTTGTATATAAGAAGAGATTAATCATAAACATGTCGAAAGACTAAGATCGACGGGGTTGTGCCCACTTTCGAGGTTCAAATGGTACAACCTCTTGATAGTTGTCAAGTACAATAATTGTAAAATCCAATTTATGTTATCCATAGCATAAGCCGGTAACAGCTCAGTAGCCACACCGCCTTGGATTTGTATGTCCAATTTTTCCAAACAGCTATAGTTGCCTAATGATTATATTCTAGACACTGTTTTCAACTACCTAAAACCAATATTTCGTTAATTTTATCAATTTTTTGAATAGTATGAGCAAATATACTTATAATTAGCCACTTTGCATTTCTCTTCGGATCCTGAACATTGTTACATTATCATGTAGGGTGCTATCATTTTTGTGTCTAAGACCGTCTATATCGGTGGCTTGCAAACCATTTTCAAGGCCATGTGGGCCATAATTACATGCCACATAAGATAATATTTTTCAATACTTGAAAGGCTTGTAAAGCTTTGTGGTCCAACTTTTATCAATAATTAATATTTTTCTTGTTTTATTTAATCAGCCAATTTACTTATCTCATTTGAATATATTTATTTATTAAAAATCAATAAACATATAATTTAATAATGTTCTTGAACTAGTTATTATTTGAGAAATTTGCATATGACGTTTTTGTTTCACGTAACTTTTTCCTTTCTAGTTTGATCCATAATTTGATATTATTTATTTATATATATTTTGATTAGTATTCTATATTTAGACAGTAAATAAATACATTGTTGTTAATTTAATAATTATTAATTATGAACAATTAAGGTATTTTTAAAAATATATAAAAAGCAGTTGTTGATGCGACAGTAAAAACTACATTTGAAAAAAGTTTGATATTTTATTGATGTAAAGATGATTGTAAAAAGCGACGGGATATTTCTCTTTTGAAAGACCAATGCAATGCAATTATGTGAATGAACAAATTGTAAAGTATCATTAAGGAAAGTGAACGGATCTTCAACATATCCAAGTATTTAATTGATTATCAAAACCATCCAGTATTGTAAACAATTTCTAATGGATAATATAACATTGATTGACATATTAATAATATAATATCAGAAGCTTTCCAAACGTTGTTCTAAAGGTGCTGATTTTAATAAAATTGTGAGAAGTAGAAGTTGGAGAATAGTCAAGGTACCATATATGCAAATTAACTCTTTGACATTAGTTGTCATCGTATGATTGTCATAACATTAAAAAAATAAGACATAAGTAAGCTTTTAAGTTCAAATCTTATCATATTTCTTTTTTCTTTTTTTAACTTGAAAATAGTATGATTACCTTATATTAATATTGGGTGTGGGACCGATTTTACTTTCTTGTCATTGCTCGAAAAGGAAGAATAATTTGGGGGTATTTGATGTACTTTGTGGATGTGGGGTTGGAATTGATAAGGCTGTGGGTATCTAGAATTGACTTTGACACTCAAAAGTATCTTAGAGTTCATATAAAGACACATAAAGTTTTACAGAATCCCCCACATGGGTTTTGTTAGATCTAGACTTACTTTATTGAACAAGTTTATGATTGCCCAAAACTTGCTTCATGTACCCCTCAAACTAGGGGACATACTTTCACAATTTATTCCAATATCAATTAGTGGATACCCCCACAAATCCCTCAAACAACTCTACCCATAGAGATTTTATATATGCTTATTATTAAAAAATATTTATTTCTAAGAATTTTTTAGTGGGAATATATTTTGTAAAAAAAATATCTTTATTTTAGAAGATTATATATATATATATATATATATATATATATATATATATATATATATATATATATATATATATATTAGAACTTATAGTTTCATAAAAACTAAAAAACTAAAGATGAAGTGTTACATGAAATCTTGAATTGATTGGATTCATCATCATATAGTTATAACATTTTGTCACCGAGTTTTTTCATCTGCATGTTCCCCTTCAACTTGTTTAATTGTACACATTCAGTCATTGACTTGCTACTGTAGGTAAACTGAAAAAAAAATGACTTAATAGGATAATATATTTCTCTCTTTGTACACATTTAGTCTTTAATATATTTTTGCACATTTAGTCCATATTTTTTATTGCAAAATAAGTTTTTGTTGTTTTTATGTACATTCAGTACTTATGACCGGTTTCTTTCGATTTTTCTCACGGTATCCTATGTGGGACAATCATTAATGAGGTATTTGGGGTTATTCATGCCTATGGTCACTGCAACGTCAACTGTTTGGTTGTTTAGGTCTTGTGTTTCGCTTAAGTCTTATGTTCTGAACGTCGTAACTTCTTCATACAATCTTAGATTTTAATGATCTTTATATCCACGCGTTCATATTTAAGTCTACTACAACATTCTTTTAGTTTACTCCGTTAAAAAATAATATATTTTTACTTATGATATATATATATATATATATATATATATATATGTGTGTGTGTGTGTGTGTGTGTATGTTCTTATGAATGTATGTATGTATGAACTTTTTTTTATAAAATCGTAAGTAAATATATAACTTTTTAACTAATGTAATCTATAATAAAATTGTACTAGACTCAAATATGAACATATGGATATCAATATCGTTAAAATCTGAGATAATATGAAGAAGTTATGACATTCGGAACACAAGACCTAAGCACCAAGCAATCGAGGTCATAGTGACCATAAGCATGAACAACCCGAACTCCTCATCAATTATTTTTCCTATGTAGGATTCCATGAGAAAAACCTAAAGAAACCGTTCATAAGTACTGAATGTGTACAAAAACAATAAGGACTTATATTGCAACAAAAAAATATTAAGGACTATATATGCAAAAAAAATATTAAGGACTAAATGTGTACAAAATGAGAAATATATTACCCTATTGCTTCATTTTTTCGAATTACCTGGAGTAGTCAAGTCATAAAGACTGAACATGTACAGTTAAACAAGTTGAAGGGCAAATATAGACTAAAAAAATTCAATAAAAGAATCTTTATTTTCAATGGTATAGACTTCGTAAAAATATAACATGGACATTTGGTCATGAAAAATATCATTCCCCAATAATTAGCTCAACTACTAATTTAAGAAGTCCTCTCTCTCATATATATATATATATATATATATATATATATATATATATATATATATATATATATATATATATATATATATGTATGTGTGTGTGTGTGCAACTTCCACGTTTTTTGTTACACATTTTGTAAAAGTATCTTTATTTACATCAATTGATAATGTGAATTTTCTTATTAATAAATGAATAAGAATTCTTCAAACATGATATGTGTTTATATATAGTCTTTAGTATCAAATATGAATTACAAGTATTGTGTAATTGTGTGACTCAAATATGAATCACAAGTATTGTGTAATTGTGTAACTAAATTATGGTCATTAGATTAATAAAATGAAAATATATGATATTAGGATACATGTTACTAACATGGATTATCATTTACTTTATAATTACACTTAATTAATTATAAATGAAAATATGAAATTTTATGAAGAGATAGAAATAAAAATTACATTTATATTAGACAACTAAGTCAAATTAATTAATAAAAATCAAATCAAATCTTATATTTTATTCAACGCATTCAAATACAATCAGATCTTTTTAGAATACGACGTAATGAAACATATATGAACATATATTTTCAATCTTCCTGTAACACCTGTGTTCCCAGGTATGTTCAATTATGGCTTAAAGTCTAAATAATTGCATTTTTTTGGTCCTTACGTAGGGGGTACCCAATGGGTACGTTGGGCGTAGCTCATTAAAATATGTCGAGGACTCTTTTAAGTATGATGAACACACATAAGAAGTGCGCAAGGCATACTCATGTAGATCCCAAACCCTAATTTTTAGGGTTTGTACCATATTTAAAGGATTTAATTCCTTGAAACCTCCCTTACCTTTAGCCTCCACTCCCTCATTCTGTTATTTCAAAACCCTAACCCTTGAGAGCTTGTTTTGGACCTTTAGAGTATTCATAGTGCATTATGGAAGAAAAAGGAGTTCATTATTGGTGATTGGTGGGCTTGTAGCTTGTAGATCCATAATTTTCTTTTCATTTGCGAACTTCTAGAGATATAAAGTTCACACCTTTATCATTCTATGGTTTAGATCTAGGCTAGTGCTTAGTTTTGCATAAATTTTGCCCCCATGGTTTGGTTCTTATGAGTAAAAGCTACTCGAGAGCTCAAGTTTGTCACTTTATGTTGTTGTTCGAGATTTTGTATCATAAAAATGAAGTCTTTGTTGCAAATTCTCTCTCATGCAAGAGTTTGAGGCTATTAAAGAATGTTATGGACTTAGGGTTTGGTTTTCGGCTCTATTAAGCCATGAAAAAGCTTAAAGTTGACGACTCTATCAGTTAAAACCTTCCCAAGATTGAGATCTGTGAGTTGGACGTTTGGTCTTTAGGTATTAAGAGCTTAAGAGTGGATTTTGGCATCAGAGGGGTTACGCAGGGCGTAACCTTGGGGTGCGCAACCATAACGGGTTTTGCCCATTTCCTTTTCCATGGTAACCCAGTACGCAGGGTGTAATGGGGGAGTACGCATGGCGTACTCCCAGAAGTGCATTTGGGCCATTTTGGGCCTTGATCCATGCTTAGTTAGGTTTTGTTTAGAAAGGGTAGAAGGGTCCTTTTACCCTTAGTAAGAGACATTATGTTTTGGACCATGGTTATGGGTTATTACCCTAATTATTAGTTAGGGTGGATTTTGGATGTGTTCGGTGTGAGGAGCCTTTGTAGCAGCAAGCACGCGTGTAATTTTGTTATCTTCATATTGAGTAGAGTAATCTCAATGTACTCGTGGGTCGAAGGCACCAATGCTAGCTCACTGGATTGTGAATGTAAGATGCTATCTGTCTTTCTAACTCTTTCATGTTTGTAATATCGGGTTGAAATACACCCCAGGGCTAGGCCTAGAGTACATGATAGGCTGAAAGAAACCCCATGGATGGGCCCATTATTGTGTATTGGGTTGAAAGAAACCCTATGGTTGGGCTCATTATTGTATATTGGGTTGGAATATACCACTGAGATGGGCCCGACTATATGTATGGTATGTGGTAATGTAGGGAACTTACTAAGCTTTGTGCTTACAGCTTATGTTTATGGTTGTAGGTACTTCTGATACGAAAGGGAAGGGCCCGACGTGATGACACAACATCCCCATCATGTTTCCGCACTTATAATTAATTTTACTCTGATGATTTTGATAGTTTGTATCGTAGGTGACTTTGAGACATATGATGTATTGAATTAATGATTTTAAAATGAAAATTTTTATCACTGTTTTTGGGATGTTACAAGTTGGTATCAGAGCCTTGGTTTGAGGGATTTTGGTACACTTTTGGGTGTGTCAGAACTCAAACTGAGGAATTGATAATTTTTCAAAAGAAAAATGAAACTTTAAAAGATTTTTACAAAATAGAAAAGGGGTGCAATGTGTGTAATCTACTGAGCTAAAGTAAGTGTTTCCCAAAATACTTATACCCATGTGTTATGACTATTATGATAGAAATGTGAATTGAATGCTAGAGTAGGGATAAGGACACCTTCAGGAATCATATGATAGAATTTCCTGATTTGTGTGACGTCTTATAGCCTAGGAGGATTGGATGCTATGTGTTACTTGGAATTAGTATCGACTCGGTTAATTTCTAAGTGTATGATTTTAAATTTGTATACGATTAGGTTCATATAGCCCTAAAATGATCGATTTAGCCTCATTTATTGTTTCTTTTTTGGTTGTGGACTTAGGGTAGAATCATTATTCGATAGTCTATGTGATCCCATTTTGTGTACAACTTGCATACATAAGGCAACCAATAGTGTTGGTTGAGGTTCTCAGTATTGAAGGACGGGTGAGTTGAGAATTCCTAGGAGAGCCTAGGAAATACCATAGTAAGATATGTATGCTATTTAGCATAGGGATTGTGTGTATGGATTTAGTGTGGTGACTTAGAGGATTCGAGATGGTTCTTGAGGAAAGTGTAGATAGGTGTGAAACGTAGTATTGGGCCCATACTACTGAAAGTACAAGATCTTTACTCGAGGAAAGGACGATCTTGGAAAATTTTAAGTGGCCTATAGAGTTGAAGTCTCATTGGTATTATGTTGAGCATTTGTATGTTTGTCTTTCAGTTAAGTATGGTGTCTACTCGAGGAAGAGCTTCTGGATCTGGTTTTGGTGCTGGTGTCGAACCAATAGATGAGCGGTTACGTGAGTTTATATCATCAGAGATCACTTACGATATCATGGAGGCCACCCTTGTGATTTTCGGTACCATCAAGGAGGGTATTATGTAGATTCTAGAGGAGTGAATCAGGCTCCTTAAAGAAGTGATTTTTGCGGGAAAGATAGGAGAACAACTCCCTCGTTTCAGGAGTTTAAGGCATATGGAGCTCTGGAGTTCTTCAAAGATAAGGTCCCCATTGCCAAACGTCGGTGGATCGCCGACATGGAGAATGCTCAACGAACGAGATTCTTCCCTAAGGGGGCGAAGGTGGGGTTTGCCTCTTGCCTTCTAAGAGACCGATTTCATAACTAGTGGGAGGAGGTCGGTCGTGTAATGGGATCTAAGGTGGTGGTGGCCTTAACTCGGGAGGAGTTTGTTACGATATTTCACGAGGATTTTGTACCAGTGAGAAAGTTTCATGACCTTCTCCAGACTACTAAGACCATGGGGGAGATCATCACCAAGTTCCGTGAGAGGGCTCTGTTGGTTCCGCAATATGTTGCGGATGAGGAGATGAAGAAGACGAAGTACCATGACATGTTGGGGGATGATATCAGAGATTTTGTGAGCTTTTTGGGGTGAAAGACCCATAACTACATGATTGTGATAGCCTAGGAGCAGGAGATTTAGTTGGAGCTTTGGACGAAGTGCAAGCTGGAGCAGGTACAAACAATGGTGGGCCAAGATAAGAGGCCCAAGACTTCTGATTCTCACCCTAGGGGACAGAAGGGTCGGAGCCGTTGAAGAAAGTACGACAAACCGCATGGTGGAACATGTCAAGCATTAGGTTCGAGTTATTTCAGATGTGGACAGACTGGTCATATGAGTAGGAACTGCCCCCGGGATGCCCTGATTTGATTTCATTACAATCAAACTGGCTAAAAAGGCCAAATGTTCAAGGATTATAGGAGGAGCAATGGTTACGCCAGCACCGGCCACTTTGAGGATCACCGATGGCCGCTAGAGAAAGGTGGAGGCACCGGTGGTGAAGTGTCGGGCATTCCAGCTGACAGCGGAGGAGGCACGTTCTGTGCCTAATGTGGTCACTAGTATGTTTTCCTTCTTTATTCTATTTTTGTGTCCTTATTTATGCTTATGTTTTATCTGATTATGTATAGGGACTTCATGGTCAATGGTATGACTGCTCATGTCCCATTCGATTCGGGTGCTACCGGATCCTTTGTATCTCTTAAACTTAGCAAGAATTTTAGTAATACTCCTGCAGTTTTGGAATATTTGTTGAAGGTAGAGATTATTGATGATCATTTGGTGAATGCTTCTAGGGTTCATCGTGGGCGTGTTATGAATATGTTCAACAAGAGATATTCTATTGACTTGGTTTTGATTCCGCTATGAGGGTCAAAGATTATCATATGGATAGATTGGTTGTGTCCCAATGGTCCATGATTGAATGTGAGCACCAGCTAGTGAGAGTTCGAACCCCAAGTAGGGGTAGAAATGGTTATTCATGGAGAGGGAACTCCACATGCACCGACCCTCTGTTCAGCTGTGAGGACCAGGAGATATATTAAGCAGGGTTGTTCTAGGTTTTTTGGCTTATGTGGCGAATACTCGGGATGGGGGCATGATGATGTTGAGCAAGGTGCCCATTGTTCAGGATTTCCCTGATATGTTTCCTAAGGATTTACCAGGAGTTCCTCCCTAGAGGCGTCGTATCGTTTAGCATCTCCAGAGATGCACGAGTTATCTATGCAGCTGCAAGAGCTACTTGACAGGGGGTTTATTAGACTGAGTAGTTCACCATGGGGAGCATCGATCCTGTTCGTGAAAAATAAGGACGGTTCACACAGGATGTGCATTGACTACCGGGAGTTGAATACGTTAACTGTAAAGAACCGTTATCTACTTTCAAGTATTGATAATTTATTTGGCCGTCTTTAGGGTGCATCTTGGTTTTCCAAGATTGATTTATGATCAAGTTACCATCAGATGAGGGTCAAATACGAGGATATGCAGAAGACAACCTTCAGGACTCGTTATGGTCATTACGAGTTAGTGGTGATGCCATTTGGGCTCACCAACACACCAATAGCGTTCATGGATCTCATGAACTGGTTATGCAGACTGATGATGGATCGGTCGATGATCGTGTTTATTGATGATATCCTGGTCTACTCCAAGAACAAGGAGCAGCTTGAGGAGTATTTTCGGGGGGTATTGGAGACTATGAGGAGAGAGAGATTGTATGTCAAATTCTCTAAATGTGAGTTTTGGTTGTGCGAGGTGTAGTTTTGGGGCACATCCTTAACCAGAGGGGTATACTGGTCGATCCGACCAAGATTAAGGTTGTGATGTGGTGGGAGGTCCCAAGGAAACCATCATAGATTCGGATTTCCAATGTCTGGCAGGTTATTATCGGAGGTTTATCCATGATTTCTCCAAAATTGTTGTGTTATTGACCCGCTTGACGAAGAAGAATGTTACTTTTCGATAGGGGCTCGATCAACAATCAACTTTTGAGACGTTGGGACAGAGATTATGTGAGGCCTTGATTTCTACTCTTCCTGAGGGAGTGGATGATTTTGTAGTTTATTTTGATGCGTCAATCTCGGGTTTGGGAGTTTTCCTCATGCAGGGAGACATGTGATTGCTTACGCTTCGAGGTAGTTGAAGCCTCATGAGGCGAATTACCCTACGCAAGATTTAGAGTTAGGGGCTATGGTTTTTTCCCTCAAGATTTGGAGGCACTATTTGTATGGGGTTAGGTGTACTATCTACGCTGACCACAAGAGCCTGAGATAATTAATGGATCAGACGAATTTGAACATGAGGCAGCGGAGATAGTTGGAGGTGGTAAAATATTATGATTGTGAGATCATATACCACCCTGGAAAGGCCAATGTTGTGTTCGATGCCCTAAGTCGCAAGGCAGTGGGCGTACCTATTGGAGATTTATGTTTGAGGATGGTTATTGTTTCTCCTTTTTTAGACATGATCAAGAAGGATCAGGTGGAAGGATTGAAGAAGGAAAATTTTGAAGGCAGAGCAAGTCAGGGGTCGGATTCCACTGTTCATCCAAGATGGTCGAGGTTTGTTGACCCATTGTGGTAGGGTTGGGGTTCCGACTACTGGTGGGGTTAGGCAGACGGTGCTAGAAGATGCTCATAAGTCGAAGTTTTCAATCCACCCGGGGGCCACAAAGATGTATTGGGATCTAAATTCGAATTATTATGTAACATATTGATGTTGATGTAATTCCAAATACTAACCCTAAGTATGATGATTATTGCATCTTAGCCCTTTTCTATGAGATATGTTACAAAATGGCCCATAGTGGCATTTTTGTAATTTTTGGCATGGGGCATGTACGTTGGGCGTACATATCGTACGTTAGGCGTACGTGGCAGGATCCAAAACCCTAATTTTAATTGTTTGGACCCTATTAAAAATCTTTATGTCCTCCAAATCTCTTCTCTCATCAGCCTCCATCACCTCCATTCGACCTTAGCAAACCCTAGTTCCTTGTTTGGGAATTCTTGACCTTTGGTGTGCATTTTAGTGACCTTGAAGGAGAAGGAAAGAAGTAGAACCACCTTGGAAGCTTGAAGAAGCTTTGGAACTGGAATCCTCATCTACCTACCAACCTCCAAGAGGTATAAAGTTCTAAACTTCGCTTGCATTTCCTTAGATCTTGTTAGTTCTCGATTCATGAAGCATCTTGGTCCCAAGTCTTGACCTTTATGAGCATGGCATGCTCCATCCCACATAAGTTGTCCTTTTAGACGTTTTGAGAGGTCTATAAGCATAAAAATATGATATTGGCTCTTAGTTCTTCCCCATGCATGTGCTATGATGTCCTAATGGATTAAGAAGTTAGGGTTTTTTTGGTATCAAGTACTTCTAGCCATGAAAAGTCATCAAGTTGGAAACTTTATGACTTATAATGATATTTTGGGCTTAGATATGGATTTGGATGTAAGGACTTGATGTATTAAGCTCTTAATAAGAAGTTGAGGTGACTAGGTGTGTACGTTAGGCGTACCAAATGGTACGATGCACCTATGCAATCATAGCCCCGACTTCTTGATCAAGTGGATTACGCCCAATGTAACACCCATAAAAATTTGAGCCAAATTAAAACATTTTATTTCATTCAAAAACCATTAAGTTCATACATCTTGTTTTCAAAATAGTTTAAACATCAGAGTATCCCCCAGAACCATATCACATAAATCATAAAACATGAGGAGCGGTACGATCACGCCTTCGCCTTGCCATGATCTCCTGAAGTACCTGAAACAATACACTGAACTGTAAGCCCGAAAGCTTAGTTAGTTACCCCTAAAATACCAACCACACATAAACATACTCATAACATATCACAAATAGAACAGTCATGCACATCGGGTCTACAGTGTGATTGGTCCTCCCGCATCGGATCTTCAATCCACCTGGTCCACTCTCTGAGTCTACAGTATGACTGGTCTGCCCACATCGGGCCTTCAGTCGGCCTAGTCCACTCTCCGAGCCTCGGCACGTCTGGTCCGCCCTCTTGGGGCCTTCAGCCTATCCGGACCGCTCGCTGGGCCTTCGGAATATCCGGTATGCCCTAGGTATGTTGGCCTACAGCACAAAGCAGGACCCGCCTCAACCCAACCCCCTTCAAACAACCATGTGCACATAAACAATTAATCACATAACAAATTCTTAACCAGACAAACAGTCTAACAGATCACATAGCATATCCACATCCTAAACAGGATTCCGACCTAACCAGTCACTAGCATAACATTACCCTATATACCGGGTACCGACCTTAACCAGGTCACTAACATATCACCATCCTAAATACCAAGATGCAGATCTATCATAACAATAACATAACAACAATACCCGAATTTCCATCTGATAAAGGGCCGACCTTGGTGCCGTAGATCCTGTCGATATAGTGAGGATAACTCACCTGCAATTGCCGATTGAAGAGATAAGACCAAGCTACTCCGACCACCGACACGAACTTCAACATAGAACACTACCAAAAAACCAATTCTATAAATACCAAAATTACCAAAATACCCTTGGAAGTCAAACTGGTTAACTTTTGGTCAAAGTCAAAGTCCTCAGTCAAATTCAACCTTCTTGGTTGATTCTACTCGCCGAGTCAACCCGTCGACTCGTCGAGTTCCTATACTCAGAAACTCCCATAACACGACTCAACTCGCCGAGTCGCCCCAAGACTTGTCGAGTCCAACGATCTCCGAGTCCCATCCTGCTCAACTCACAAATTCTTCCCTCGACTCACCGATTCGAGGCTTAACCAGAAGAGGTTAGGGTTCCGCAACCAGACTCGCCAAGTCCAAGAACAGACTCGTCGAGTCCAAGGCAATCTTCAACAGACTCGTCGAGTTGTTCTTCCAACTCGCCGAGTTCATGCACATGTTCATACAACTCGTCGAGTACACCCATGTGACTCGCCGAGTCTCTCCAGTTCTCAATCCATATAGTGGCTTTTTGATCCATGCAGGGGCTCTAATCCATAGATCCACTCTTCTACAGTCTAACCCTCACATAAAGTTGCAAACTTTACGTGAAACCAAGGAGATATAGGCCCAAAACACATTAGTGCTAGGGTTCAGGACTAGGGGTCTTCACCAACAACTCTTAGACAGAAGCTTTATGACATTCTCGGCCATCACAAGTCTAGATCTGTAGTAGCAACCTCAAATCTAAACTCCAAACCCGAAATAGATCTCAAGCAAGCTAAGGAACTCTAAATCAACCACCAAGGATGAACCAAAAAGGAAATAGCTTAAGATAATGGTTCCTTACCTCTGAGATGTTCCCAAACTGGTGTAGATCCCAGATCTACACAAGCCCTTTGATGCTAGCCTCTAATTTCTCAAGCTTCTTCCACCAATCTCCTCAACAATGGAGTCTCACACGAAAATTAGGGTTTTTGGATCTCAAAAGGGTTGCAAAGAGGCTGAGGGTGGGTTATAATGTGCTTTATATAGGGCACAACCCCCGAGATTAGGGTTTTCTCTCTTCAGCACCAACTTGTCGAGTCCAAGCCGCCGACTCGGCGAGTTGGCCACTTAACCCGCGACATAATCCCGCTCCGACTCGATGAGTAAGCATGCCTACTCGTCGAGTCCCTTTCCTTAATTTACACTTTAAGTCCTTTAATAGCACCTCTGGAATTTGGGGTGTTACACCCAACATACTCTACTGGTATGTTGATCTTGAACTTTTGACCAAGGTTGAACTAAGAGTAGTTTGGGTATTTTAGGTCTTTTGGGATTATTAACTAAGATTAGGTCATCGGTTTTGTTTAGGTGATCGGTAGAGTTGGTGTTGGAGTTGTACTCGGTGTTGTGTACTTTTCTGCTTCTCGTCGGACTGAGAGGTGAGTTCTCCTCACTGTACTCGTGGGTCGAAGGCACCAATGTCGGCCCACTAGATTATGTATCTTGATTATAGTATGGTGTTCTTCATAACGCTTGATGATAAGTACAGTGCTGGCAACAAGCTCCTCAGTGAGATCTTCATCACTTTGTTCACCCTTATCTGAATTTTCTGATTCGCTAATTTGCTTTATTGTTTCCTTTTGAGACATCAGCGCAACAGACTTTTCCTTGCTCGAGTCATTAATGATTTCCTTTCTAAGAGCTTTGGTCTCTTCATAATTTCATAGATTACCAAACAATGAATTCAGATCCATGGAATCGATCTTCTCTCAGCTCTTTCCAAGAGAGTCGAGAAACTTTAGAACCAACTGTGATGAGTGCTTAACGATTCCCAGCCTACACATATCAATAACTAAACAATATAACCTATTGAAGGTTTGAGTAAGAGACTCGCCTTTTTGAGCAAATAAATGCTCGTATCTTCGATTAAGATGGTTGATGGTCATAGCCTGGACTTCCACAATGCCTTCATAAGCCACCGTCAGCGTTTCCATCATCTTTTGGGCTGATTCACAATTCTGTATAAGATGATACACTTGGTATGGAGGAGAATTTTCAATAGCAGCCATGGATTTAACATCAAGACTGAGCAGTCTTTTGCCATTGTCATCATAACTTGTTGTTGGCATTTGCTTCAGAGGGCCAACAGGAGCGTTTTTTCCATGGGTTGGTACATAGGAACAAGGGGACCTTTTTCAACAATATTTTTGATGGGTTTTGAGCATTCTAACACTTCCTAAGTGTACATGCAACCCTAATAACCTTGGATCTATGTTTGTCTAATTATCATGCAAAGTTGAATTCCAAGGTTATATTCCTATCTAGCATACATGGGGAACAATTTTAACTTGAATCATAGATAGAATAACTTACCTTGTTGTTGCTTGTGTTCCTTGAAACCTTGTGAGCCTAGCACCCCAAGTGTGATGCCTCAAATGCTTCACACAACACCAAATGCTCTTGGAAAGACTCTTGAGATAACACATACTTCTCAAAATCGGCCAAGCCCTCTAGTTTCTTAGTGTGTAGCCGATTTTGGTGGAGAATATGATTCTTATATAGAGTTGACACATCTAGGGTTACACCATGTAAACCCTAATGTGTCATGACTCTTCATTTCCATGACCCATGGGTTTGTAACTCCCATGGAGCATCCATGGAGCATCCTATGGGTAGAACCCAACTTGATAATCCATGGAGCCTCTTAGCCCACTATACAAGATATGGATGATTTACATAATCAACCCATATATTTAATTAGTTATCCTTTGATCACTTAATTAATTCCAAATTAATTCTTTGATCAACTAATCAAATAATATTATTAATATATTAGAACTTATAATATATTAATAATCTCCAAGTGTTATTTCTCTCATTTAGTCTATCCAATTGCATGGTGCCATGCAACCCAAATGGACCATGCCGGGTCGGGTCAAGTACAAGCCCGAAATAGTTATGGACTTAGACACCTTATCCAACAGTCTCCCACTTGGATAAGTCTAATAACTATATCTCTAGTACTTCAGGAACCGACCGGCAATCGTAGCTCTTTCAAGGTCTCTCGGAACTGAGAAGATGATGGTACGCCATTTAAGATAAGTGATCATATAATCCTCCGTTCTAGATATCAGCCGGACAAATACATGGAACAATGTCTTACATATTGTCTAGCAGTTTGTTTCCCGATTTCCGATTTGTTTGACATAGAACTTAATTGAACACATCAACTTAGTTCTGACCGGGCCCGGTACATGGGTCAAAACAAAATCATCGAGGGGCCCAGATATCAGCTTCTAATCCAAGAAGGAACAGATAAACTTCGACTCATATGTTTGTTCTACCACTCATTGAATTACACACAAAAGTACGTTTTATAACATCGAGTTACCAATGCGGTTTTGTACAATCAATGCATAACCAACTTGTAAGTAACAAATCATATCTCTAGGTTTGAAGACTTATATGATATTACCGTTTCACGATCACTCGAGATAGAATTCCATGAAGTGATTCCAGTGAGCGTGGGTTGAATCCAATGCTCAGAACTTATGAGCACTCATGATTGTTGTAGCCTTGTCCAAGACCTCTACAACCAAACATGACAGTCTTGATTCATATCTACTTCCAACATATGACCGACTGTGGAGGTTTGAATAATATGTTATACCAAACAAAATTATTCTGGAAGTCAAAACATGCAAAAGAAATATAGTAAATGATTGACAAGAGATAGCAACACTTTACTCATAAATAAAACTCCTTTTATTCATCATCAAAAGTCAATTACACTTTACAAATTTCGAGGTTATCTAACTACTAAATCTAATATCATCCTTCAGCCCTATGCTCCGAGCATGCTGAAGATGCTTAACTCGAGTCAGTCCCTTTGTGAGGGGATCTGTCGGATTCTCATCTGATGATACCCTCTTTGCCACGAGGTGTCCTTCTTCGATCCGATGTCTAATGAAATGGTATTTTCTGTCGATGTGTCTGGATCTCCCATGATCCCTTGGTTCCTTGGCTAAGGCAACAGCACTTTCACTATCACAGAAAATTTCCATTGGCTCCTTAATAGCTGGTACAACTCCAAGGTCTCCAATGAAGTTCTTCAGCCATATCGCCTCCTTTGCTGCCTCGCTAGCTGCAATATACTCTGATTCACAAGTAGAATCTGCCACTGTCTCTTGCTTGGAACTCTTCCAAGAAATTGCTCCTCCGTTTAGGGTAAAGACCCAGCCCGACTGAGAGCGGAAATTATCCCTATCAGTCTGGAAGCTAGCATCATTATACCCTACAACTCTCAAGTCACCACTCCCACCGAGGGTAAGAACCCAGTCCTTAGTCCTCCGTAGGTACTTGAGGATATTTTTTACCGCAGTCCAGTGTGCCTCGCCAGGGTTCGCCTGATACCTGCTAACCATGCTCAAGGCAAAAGCTACATCAGGTCGAGTACACGTCATAGCATACATGATCGATCCTACAGCCGAAGCGTAAGGTGTTCGACTCATTTCTGCTATCTCAGCCTCAGTGCTAGGGCTTTGTGTCTTACTCAATCTGGTGTTACTCTGGATGGGTAACTCTCCTTTCTTGGAATCCTGCATGCTGAATCTCTTCAGCACCTTATCCAAGTAGGTACTCTGACTAAGTCCAATTAGTCTTTTACTCCGATCTCTCAAGATTCTTATCCCTAGAATATAGGCGGCTTCACCAAGGTCCTTCATAGCGAAACACCTCCTAAGCCAGGACTTAACTTCCTGCAGGGTTGGAATGTTGTTTCCTATGAGTAGTATGTCATCCACATACAATACCAAAAAGCTAACTATACTCCCACTAGCCTTGACATACACACAAGATTCATCTTCACTCCTAGAAAAGCCAAATTCCTTGACCTTTTCATCAAAGCAAAGATTCCATCTGCGAGGTGCTTGCTTCAATCCATAAATGGATTTCTCAAGCTTACACACTCTATTAGGGTACTCGTTGCTGACAAAACCCTCTGGCTGACTCATGTAAACATCTTCAGCCAACTTTCCATTAAGGAAAGCGGTTTTGACATCCATCTGTCATATTTCATAATCATGAAATGCAGCTATGGCTAACAGAACCCGAATAGACTTAATCTTGGCTACTGGAGAAAAGGTCTCATCATAATCCACTCCAGGAATTTGAGAGAAGCCCTTTGCAACCAGTCTAGCCTTATAAGTGTGTACTTTACCATCCATGTCGGTCTTCTTCTTGAAGACCCATTTGCACCCTACTGTCTTACGACCTGGTACATTTTCAACCAAGTTCCAAACTTGATTGTCATACATGGATTGTATCTCGCTATCCATAGCCTCTTTCCATTTAGCAGACTCGGGGCCTGCCATGGCTTCCTCGTAGCTGTTAGGGTCATCTTGACTTACTAGTGTCTCATCACTAATAAGTGTCTCACCTTCTACAGTGATATGGAATCCATAGTAATGCTCAGGTGCACTCCTAACTCTCGTGGAACGTCTCAGAGGTACAGATTTGTCAATTGGCTCAACAGGAGTTTCCTCCTCAAGTTGAGGGCTAGAGTTTGAAGTTCCTTCACCGCTTGATTCTTGAATTTCTTCAAGATCAATTTGCCTCCCACTGTCTCCTTGGCTTATAAACTCTCTTTCTCGAAAGACTCCTCTTCTTTCTACAAAGACCACATTGTCACTAGGTCTGTAGAAGAGGTAACCAAAGGATCGTTGTGGGTAACCGATGAAAATACACCTCTCGCTTCGAGGTTCGAGCTTATCATGAGTCTCGCGTCTCACGAAAGCCTCGCAACCCCAAATCTTGATGTGGTCTAGTTTAGGTACTTTACCAGTCCACATCTCGTGAGGAGTTTTGGCAACTTTCTTTGTAGGGACTAGATTAAGAATATGGGCGGCAGTCTCTAAGGCATACCCCCAGAATGAGATTGGTAGCGAAGCTCGACTCATCATGGAACGAACCATATCTAGCAAGGTTCGATTACGCCTCTCAGCCACACCATTCAACTGTGGTGTCCTGGGAGGTGTCAATTGTGAGACTATCCCACATTCCCTTAGATAGTCAAGGAACTCTGAACTAAGATACTCACTACCACGATCGGATCGAAGCATCTTAATGTTCCTGCCCAATTGATTCTCGACTTCTTGTTTAAATTCCTTAAACCTCTCGAAAGTCTCTGACTTATGCTTGATCAAGTATACATATCCATATCTACTATAATCATCAGTAAAAGTCAAATAATAACGATTAGCATCCCTTGTGGCATGTTTGAATGGTCCACACACATCCGTGTGTATAAGGTCCAACAAACCTTCACCCCTCTCACACGAACCTGTGAAGGGTGACTTTGTCATTTTTCCAAGTAAGCATGATTCGCAACTATCATCTGACTTTAGGTCAAACGACTCCAAGACTCCATCCTTTTGGAGTTGGCCTATGTGTTTCTTGCTTATATGTCCAAGACGACAATGCCATAAACATGCTTTATCCAAGTTATTATTATTAGTAGAATCAATACACAAAACATTATTTCCTAAGTTATCTACAACAGATACAGCTTCATACACACCATCACAAGGTAATGCTTTAAAATAATGAACATTATTAAAGAAAGCATCAATAGAACCAACTTCATTATTAAATGAAAAGGTAAACCCTTGTTTGTACAAAGCATGAAAGGAAATAATATTTCTTGCCATTCCTGGCGAATAACAACACTTATTCAAATCTAAACTAAACCCACTACTTAGCGATAAAGTATAAACTCCAATCTTGGTAACAGGTAAAGCTTTCCTATTCCCCATGATCAAGTTTATTCTTCCTTGCTCCACATTCTCACTTCTTCTTAGTCCCTGCAAGTCACAACAAATATGAATACCACACCCGGTATCAAGGACCCAAGATTTAGAATGGGGTGAGTTATTAGAAATGATAGTGTAAATACCTGCATGGTTGGGTTTAACTTTCCCATCCTTCACATCTTGCTGGTATTTTGGGCAGTTCCGCTTCCAATGAGCCTTTTCATGGCAATAGAAGCATTCAGCCTCTTTTGGGTCAGAAGAAGGAGTAATGAAACCTTTCTTGGTTCCACTTGAAGAAGATCCATCAAGGGTCCGAACCTTGGTACCCTTAGAAGAGCTCTTTCTCTTCTTCCCTCGACTTTTCCCGATTGCCAAAACCGGAGTTGAGTTTGGAGTAGGAGTGATAGCAACCGACTTCCCCTTAAGACCTGATTCTGCGGTCTTGAGAAGTCCCTGAAGTTTGCTGAGGGTGACTTCTTCCTTGTTCATGTGATATGTCATGCGGAATTGATCATAGCACGATGGTAAGGAATGCAAAATAATATCTATTGCAAGATCCTCCGGGAAGTTCACATTAAGCTTCAGCAAACGATCCACATACCTTTGCATTTTCTGCATGTGGCTTGTGACGGATTCCCCGTCCTTCATCATGGTTGTTATCATGGAGCAGATGATTTCATACCTCTCTTTTCGTGCACTTTGATGGTATCTTTCCATCAAATCTTGGTGCATGTCATAAGGGTAGAAATCCTCATAAGACTTTTGGAGTTCCGCTGTCATCGTGGCCATCATGATGCAAGCCACTTTCGTAGCATCCCTTTCATGTGCCCGAAAGTCAGCGATCTCCTGAGGAGTTGCAGTGGTCTCATCAATCTCCTTAAGCTCCTTGTCAAGGACATATTCTTTGTCCTCGTAGCGGGTAATCATCCTGATGTTTCTGATCCACTCATTGAAGTTGGATCCATCAAAGGTAACTTTCCCACACAAGTTCATAAGGGTAAAGGAGCCATTAGGATTAGAGCCAGAAGCATTGTTGAAAGACATCTGAAGAAAAGAGGACAATATTAGTTTAGATATAAGAGAGTCCTTAATAAAACACCCAAATGTAATATTAAGGCTAGGATCCAATCACAATATAATATAACTTAAAAGAGGTATGCCGTAATCTAAGCTATATCATATTTGAAAGGTAGGTGAATGACGATTCACCAATTTCCACCACGAAAACCGCAATATTTTAGTATTAGGTTTTTGAATGGTTCTTAGAAATTCCTAGATTCTTTGAGATTCAATGAACTTTTCAAAGGCATGTTTCAATCTCGAGTGTGCCCTCCAAGTTTTGTGACTGGGATACCGAGGATCACAAAACGAGGTGTGAAGTAACCATGCAAATCACTTGGTACCCTTAAAGTTTATCACTCAATCGATGTGCCGGTTAACCACACACGCTCCATCGATACTATAATAAACCCTAAGTCACCCTTTACCTACCTTGTTAAGTCCAAGTTAGTGTGCCGGTTAACCACACACGCTCCACCAACGACTTAATCAAAGTGTAAAGTGTAATTTCATGGAATAGCACCTTATTCACATTTTTCCTAAAGTAACTAAGATTGGGAATTTAATAAAACATTTAGTTACTTTATAATATTCATCATACTTTGAATGAGAATTAATAAGTCCTTGTCTTACCCGTTCGGCTAACGACCCTCCACCGATCAAGCAAGCGGTGGGTGAGAGTGGACACCCATTAAGTCAGCATTTTATAGGCAACAACCTTATACCCACCTTATAGACCGGCTTCGTGAATGAGGTGTACTAGCGGTAAGACGACTTTGTTCTTATACATATATATATATATATATATATATATATATATATATATATATATATATATATATATATATATATATATATAATTATTAAATCATAATAATATAAGTATAAGGGTTGAATTTTAACTTTTAAAATTCTAGGGGTTGGAACTAAAGTTTTAACTTAACTTTACTTGTTCCAAAACTTGAGGGCAAGTTTTGTAAACTTTCAAAACTTTTCATTTCTTGTAACTTATGAGTTTAATAGAGTAATAAAATGAGGACTTTTCATTTTTCCTAACTCTTGTGTTCTTTTAATGGTTTTTAATCCAAGAGACTTTTGGTTTTCCATAACTTGAGGGCAAGTTATGGACTCCATTAAAACACATTATGATCATGAATTAATCTACCACATAGGTTACAAATAATTCCTATGATCATCTAAACATCATAAGAACAAGAATATGAATATGAACACTTTCAAGAATCAAAATCACATTTAATCTTTGTAATTTTGATAACTAGTTGTTGTAAATGAGTTAGAAAAGACATTACACCTTCTAAAACAAGTTTTCAAGTACCAAAACATTTTAGGGTAATGATTCTAATCCATTTCCAGCAACTCAAGTCGAAATTCTGCACTCTGTCGACCCTACTCGCCGAGTGCATAAACCTACTCGCCGAGTAGGTTGAAGATACACATGAACTCGACGAGTCCTCCCCATGGATTCGCCGAGTCCATCAGTCAGACAGCAGAATTTTCGACTTTCTTCAACTTTTAAGCACAAATAACAAACAAACAAGCCTAGGCTCTGATACCACTGATGGGTTTTGAGCATTCTAACACTTCCTAAGTGTACATGCAACCCTAATAACCTTGGATCTATGTTTGTCTAATTATCATGCAAAGTTGAATTCCAAGGTTATATTCCTATCTAGCATACATGGGGAACAATTTTAACTTGAATCATAGATAGAATAACTTACCTTGTTGTTGCTTGTGTTCCTTGAAACCTTGTGAGCCTAGCACCCCAAGTGTGATGCCTCAAATGCTTCACACAACACCAAATGCTCTTGGAAAGACTCTTGAGATAACACACACTTCTCAAAATCGGCCAAGCCCTCTAGTTTCTTAGTGTGTAGCCGATTTTGGTGGAGAATATGATTCTTATATAGTGTTGACACATCTAGGGTTACACCATGTAAACCCTAATGTGTCATGACTCTTCATTTCCATGACCCATGGGTTTGTAACTCCCATGGAGCATCCATGGAGCATCCTATGGGTAGAACCCAACTTGATAATCCATGGAGCCTCTTAGCCCACTATACAAGATATGGATGATTTACATAATCAACCCATATATTTAATTAGTTATCCTTTGATCACTTAATTAATTCCAAATTAATTCTTTGATCAACTAATCAAATAATATTATTAATATATTAGAACTTATAATATATTAATAATCTCCAAGTGTTATTTCTCTCATTTAGTCTATCCAATTGCATGGTGCCATGCAACCCAAATGGACCATGCCGGGTCGGGTCAAGTACAAGCCCGAAATAGTTATGGACTTAGACACCTTATCCAACAATTTTCATCTCATAGTCAATGGTTTCAAGAACCACCATGGCCTTGGTTTTCCATATGGTGAAGTTGTGTTCATCGAAGGGAGGAATTTTGTTGAGACCAAAGGATTTGGAATTGCTTGAATTTGACATGATAACTGGAGTATATCATAAACCCACTCTGATACCAATTGAAAGTTTGTATCTGATCAGATATACTTCAAGTATGAACAAGAAAAACAAAGCTAATCTAAACGAAACAATCAACAAAAAGTAAATAATAGAGAAGTTCTTCAAATGTTCCTTTCACCAAGAAAAGAGGTTTTGTCTTCACAAAGAAGACGGTTTTGTCACCAAGACATATGACACAAAGCAACGAACAAAACTACTAGACTACGACTATTAGCACAACCTTAGGGTTGACTCTAATGTTGTATATATACTAATCTATACATGTATATCCCTTGATTGACGGTATTGAATCTAATCAATACTAAGAACCGATCTTATCATAAAGATACGGGATCTGATCTATTCTATATTTATCTATAATAACTGCCTAATATAAAAAAGATTACAATAGAACAACTGTAAGTTGACGTTGTTGAACTTGTGAAGCTGACGTTGGCGTTGTCGACATGTAGAAGTTGACGTTGATGGATCAACATGTCATGTGTTTGACTCGTCAGATCATAAGGTGTGACCTTACAATAATTACAAATTTATTCATACAATGTTTCGAGTAATCAACTAACCATTTGGATTAAATATCAATCATGTCATGTTATGAACATGCATATTATGCCTCTTTATGGTCCTTCCTTTGTGAACATATCAACTGGCCATTATTCCAATGATGCTCATTTCATAATTCCAAATTTTTATCACTATCCAAGATGTGATGGAATTCCAACTTAACATGCATTAATCTCCTATGATATCAAGATTCTAAAGTCTCAAAGACTGAGTCTTTGATATTACAAAGTATCCCATTGGAATTTTGTTACTAGAAACAATTCCATGGTAATGAAAGTTCAAATTCAAGGTACACTCCTTGAACACCTCTCTTGCTTTAAAGTTTCCAGCTCACATGTAGACTTTTCAGCTATCTCCCATTATGAAAACATTTCCATATTTCCATATGACCATCAGTTTTGATCAAGAGCCATCTCAATCCAGAATCATGTCACTATGGTCCATCCAAATTAATATCATACTCCTAACTATCCACAAGCAACCGGTCTTTTGGTATAACCTTAGAATGTTCTTGACAGTTGTTTAACAACTTTAGTCACACAAAATTCTAGTCCTTGTTCTCACAATGCTCCGAGCATTTAAAAAATTAGAATAAGTGAATATTATAGAATATGTAATCGATCCTACATCCGAAGCATATGGGACTCGATTAGGTCTCACATAAGGATTTGATATATGTTCAGTCTCTTGCTATAATATTTTCATATATTGAATTTGCCGTGTTGAACCATTTCAGCATGATATTCATATATGTCTTTGAATAAGTTTTATTAAACTATACAATCTAAACCTTTAGATTCGAAAAGAACTATGCTTAATCTCATAAACATAGCCGTATTTACTAAAGCATCAGTAAATCATGACGAATAAAGTTATCGTCCTTTATAGTGGATCTGAATAGTCCATATCAACATGTACTAGATCCATCAGTCCTTCACTTGCCTCACATAAACATGTGATCAATGAATTAGTTATAATTTTCCAATGAATAAGATTCTCATATACTATACAATACGACTTGTACAACAATAAATATATGTCAAGTTGGTGATGATATTTCTTTTCACTTTGTAAATTATGACAATACCACAAGCGATATCATAAGAATCAAATCCAAAATTAATATTGTTAATATTAGAAACGTAACCAACACTTTTATAAATGTCATTGCAAGGATACATAATATGGCAACCAAATAAACCAAAATTTCACTTTTAATGAAAATAAACGAAAATTTGGAACTTGTCCTTACAATGCATAAAATGAAAACTATGTTTCTATACATTTCCAAAGAGTAATAGCACTCTATTAAATTATCCCAAAACCTTAGTAATAGCTCCAAATTCTGATCTTTGAACCATGTGACCAAAGTCCATTTCTCATGATCAAATTTATCTCACCTTGCTCAAGCTTCCTTCTTTCTCTTAGATCCTTTAATACCATTAAAATGTGATCATCACATCATGTATCAAGAGGCTATTAATAGGAACTTATAAAACAATGGATTCAGATAATAGATGTACATGAAGTAGAATGACACGACTTGACTTTACTATCTATAATATCTTTTAGGTACTTTGGGCAGGTTCGTTTCTAATTTCCCATCAATTGGTAGTAGAAACACATGGAACGATCCTAGAACTAGCTTTTCTCTTTACCATACGATCAATCGGTTTGATCTTGAACAACCCTTTTCCATTGGGAAGAGAAATCGTTTCTAGACCACCACTGTCATCATTGCCAATATCCATTGTAAACCTTGGAATTAGACCATTTAAGCACATTTGCTTCAGATGTGCTCTAAAGCATTTCTGCTTTAGCAACTATCAACATTTGGTTCAGATCAATTAGGTTCATGTCGATATTCCTCATATAAAAGTTCTCAATGAACTGATCATATGACTTTGGAAGTGAGAGAAGAACCAATTCAATGGCTTGCTCCCTTGGGAAAACAACACCCAATCTATCCAACTTGTCAATGTACAATATCATTTTCAGAACATGGGCACACATAAAATTTTAATCTTGATGTTTACATGCCAATAGGGATTGAGCTGTCTTATATCTTTCAACTTAGGGTAAACGTAACATTGGGAGAGTCACACGATGAGGAGGTGGAAGAATTAAAGAAGCATGATGCCCAATTCCACCAATTCCCGAAGAAGGGAAAATATTTTCACCTTGATCAGAATGTGGAAGATCATCTTTAGAAGATTGAGGAAACCCATTTCCATAAGAATCAGGAAGACCATTTCTATCTTCATAAGAAGTCTAAAAATAGGAGAAAAGAGAATTCAAGTAAGTTGAATTTAATCCTTAATTATTAACCTAAAACTTGAATTAAGGCTAGGATCCATATTTCTAATTCGAACTTTGAAGAGGGATGCCGTAATCAAATCCGAATCTATTTTAGGTAGGTAAGGCTTTTACCAATTCCAATCTTATGAAACTCCTAGATCCTTTAATATTCATTGAATCTTATCAATGACATGTTTATTCTCAGATTATGCCCTTACTTTTGTGACTTGGATGTCGAGGATCACAAACGAGATGTGAATAACCATGCAAACCCGCTTGACAACCTCGATATCATTTATCATCTCACGTTGATGTGTCGGTTAAACACACACGCTACATCAACAATGATAATTTTCAAGATGCCCATCAAGTCTATTTATAGTCCCTATTAGTGTGCTGGTTAACCACACACGCTCCACTAACAACATATAAAGCATGATGTGCATTTTCATGGATTAGCATACTTTTCACATTTTTTCTAAGGTAACTAGAGTGAGATTTTAAAAGAAGGTTCTAGTACTTTTATATCAATATACTTTGATTGAGATTGTGTCCTATCAAATCCATTCAGCTAACGACCCTCCACCATACAAAGGAGCGGTGGGTGAGAATGGACACCTAATTACGGTCATTTTATAGGCTTCTTCCTTATACCCCCCTTATAGTATGGCTTCGTGAATGAGGCGTACTAGCGATGTGACTGGCTTGTATTATACATATAATAATTAACTTTTAATAATAATAATAATAATACATATATAAGGTATATTTTAAAACCTTTTTAAAATATGAGATTCAGATATTAATTATTTAAATTGGTCTTTTTAATTAATTAATATTAACCGGTTATGATTTATCTTTATCTTTTAATTAAACAATTAATTTAATTAATTAAATCATTATGGATTAAGTAATTGTTTACAATTAATCAATTAATAAAATAATTCAAATTTAATCCTAATCTAAAGCCCCTTAATTTTCGAAAATAGGGCTAGGGTTTATCAAGTTTTAATTGTTAAAATTTTAAGGTTTTTAAAATAAAAAATAAGGAAATAAGGTAAACCCTAAAATGGGCTCCTCAATTTACGATAAGGGAGGCTAGGGTTTTAAGAACCCTAGCAAATTTCAAAAATCCTAATGGTGGAGGCTAGGGTTTCAAGAACCCTGGCAATTTTCAAAAAATGCCTCTCTTAGGGTTTAATGTCTATAAACCCTAATTTTGATATGTTCAACATAGTGCAATATCAATTGAAAACAATGGCCCTGATACCACTAATGTGGATGGATTTTATAGGTTACAAAAATTATGTGGCAAATAAAACTTAACCATAAGTTCACATGCAACCTATTAGATCTAAGTTTTCTCTATTGATTGCAACAAACAATTAGACATCAAGAACCCTAGTGCCCTACTAATTTTGAAATTCATAAAGGGTTTTATAGTTTATATACCTCTTGATTATTGTAGTAAATAATCAAACACTTCTTTGTTGAACAAGCTTCAGAAAGCAAGCACCAGAAATCTCGTGTCTCTAATGGCTCACGCCCAAAACCCTAGAATGATGAGGAGAGAGAGTAGAAGAAGGAAATTTGACTCCTAATACTCTTAGGAATGTCATGAACGAAAATTGATGGTTTTGAGGTCCTATTTATAGTTTAGGTAACTTGCAAGCAAAGCAAAATCTGAATTGATTAAATAATATATTTAATCCTAATTCAAATCTTTTTCTTTTATGCAACCAGAAAGCTTCTATAAACCCTATAAATACTCCCAATTTCGTTCTCCCCTTGGATGATTCTAAAATTTCTTCTTTTGTTCAACTATTGAACAATTACAATTCACCCCTTGCACCTTTACTTAATTCCAATTAATCTCAGATTAATTCTGATTGATAATTAATTAATTCTAACTGATTTCTCATTACTTTTTTAACAATATATATTAACAAATCAATTATTTAATTATTGATCTCATATTAACTTATTAATCACATAACAAGTTAACATATCAATTATTTATTCCCAATTAATATATTAATCACATAATATATTAACAAACATTTATATATATATATATATATATATATATATATCTTTCTCTCTCCTAAAATCATTTCTAGCTATTTCTAGTTATGAGGACAACCCAAAAGGACTTTGCTTCTATTTTCAAGTTTATATCAATGTAGTTATGAGCTTAGGCACATTAATCTAATAGTATCATGGTAGCGACTACCATAGTGCTCACAGAATTTGCTGTCATCTCGAGGAAGCCTTACTTTATGAACTGTTCATTGCTTGTTGTCGGTAACTATTACAACTTCTACTTTTGCTTTTAGATTTTTGACATTATATGTTGTATGATAGTTAGGGACTTTGTATCCTTTTTTTCATGCATTACCTCAGTATCATCCCCTTCCTTTTTAGGGGTAAGATTTATGTTGCTTTGGGTTTCGCACATCGACTTGTCGAGTCAGAGCCACCGCTTTCTACACTATGAGTTTGAATTATTCATAGATTGCTTTTTATTATTTTATTTGTTCACTCTTTCGAAGAGCTTTTGTCTTGTAGTGGCTTTTTCGAATTAGCTTTACGAATAGCACGCTTGGACAAAGAGCATGTATGAAAGCTCTTATAACCATATCGTCATTTCTAATTGGGCATTGAATGGAGATCCCTTTGAAATTGGTTAGGTATAGTTTTTCCTTCCCTATGATGAGAAATTAGTATGGTGTGGTTTTTGGAGTGGAACTTGCATTGTTTCATGAAATGGTGAATTCTCGATTAAGTTGTTCCCAGTTATGAATGTTGTCGGTTGCTAAGCTTTTAAACCAACACCGTGTCGATCCCCTCAATATTGTTCGAAATTTTGTTCACCAAAATTTATGGTTGAGCTTTAAAGGCTACATGTGTGGCTGGTAAATTTCTATGTGATCATTTGGATCTTTTTGTATGGTACGCGTGTGTCGAGTGGTAGTATGTAGCTTAGCAATTTGATTGCAAATGGTGATGAATCGTCTGTGTCTTGACCTAACATTTCATGAGGGATTTCCGGCCTTATTTGAGACTGGTTGTGCTATCATGAGTATATTAATTTGTTTTGTAAAATACCTTGATCGAAAGCTTTGGCAATCAAACAAGGTTCTGGAGATGGCTTTTTCTTGTGGGTAATGGTATTAACTCTTCCACCAATGGTGTTGTTTGTATCATAGCTGACATTGAGACGGTGTTTCGAGATTGGTTGGTTGTGGGCATGGGTTAAGTAACTAGTATTGTTTCTAGGTTCGGGAAAGTCGGTAACAAAGGTGTTATAGGTGTTGATCATGGGAGTTGGTTGTTGGTGTTTCCTCAAATATTAACATTAAGTGGATGGTGTTATGATTTGTTTCACCATTTTTCTTGTCACCCATGTTTACTTATCGTAGTAGTTGTAAAAACAGATGGAACCAATGATGCAACCAAGTCCCGGAGGGAGATGATTAAGGATGGGTGGCTAAAAAGCTTAAAGTATTCTTACTTGAATTGGATGTTCCAAGGCATGTTAATCACAAAAAAAAGGGTTAGTAGTAATTTGTAGGTATGTCCTAGGATTACGCTTCAACACCGAAGTTAGGTTGTGTGCCAAAGAATGTGTATGATAGTGACACAGAGAGTTTGGGAGCGTTACTTATTGATACCTCTTATTGGGGAGATATTTATTATGTTAGTGAAAGGGACAATGTTTGGCATAGTGTACTATTTTTGTGGCTCTATTGTGTATAATTTTTGCAGGTGATTATGGGTGTCACACAGTCCCTTGTTGGAATTTGGTGGGATGTATTCGACGCTTCGGCATTGCTTTGGGTTCAAGTGTCGCAACCTGGCTCAATCCTTGCTTTGATATACGTTGGTTGGGTCAATGGTACACACATGTTGTTGGGTCTAAAATATTGGTTTATACTTTGCTTTTCTAGGCAATTGGTTTCTCTATAATGTAATATACATTTACGGTTGTGTTCACGGCCAGGTGAATGTTTACGGTCGTAAACCAGTTCACGGCCATAAACCTGTTCACAACCGTGAACCCATCTACGGCCCATGTTCCCCATATACATATAAATAGATGTTAGGTGGGTGAGGAGTGGTTGATGAACTGAAGAGAGTGTACGGCCCAAAGAGAGAAGAGGGTGTATTGCCCAAAGAGAGAAGAGAGAAGAGAGGAGCTTAAGTGTGTGTAAGTTGTGTGTGAATCTTGTATTTGGATCTACATTCTAATCAAATCATACAAGATTCATTATCTTCTTCTTCTACTTCTTCTTCATTAGATCTGACATCATCCGTTTGATTGAGATTCTGCACCATAAAACGGATCTGATTGATACACAAGCAAATTTGGGACTTACACATGCATACATACATAATACATACATGATGCACCATCCATCCAGTAGATGCGTGTGTATGCATGCGTTCATGCAACACACAGACAAACACACAAATACATACCCTTTTTAAATGACATGGCAATACGATGTTTGAAGTTTGTGGGATTCGGACCTTAAGACCCAGTTTATTTTGCAATGTTCATATCCCAAGTTATCACTACTATGTCATATTGATTTTTGGAGTGTTAAAAATGTTATATAAATGTTATGATTTTAATTTATATGATCCAAAAATGTCACAATCAAAATGTTATGATTCAACATGATACGATTAAGATTAAGGATTATAACATTTTTTTAATCAAAAGAGATTAATTATCATAATATTTTATATTATAACATTTGTGGATAATAAAAAATTAAGAATTATAAGCATTTTGAATCATAAGATATTAAATTTGAATTATAAAGATATTAAGTTTAGAGATAAAAAATTGATTATAAGTGAAACTAAAATTTATTTATTTTTCTATTATTGAACTGATTTTCATTTCTTACCGATTAAACACATCATAGATTCCATGTTCTTCAAAATCCAATTCATTTGAAAGTTTAAATGTATTTCTAACAACATTTACCGATTCAGGCATTCTTAAAACTTACTTACGATTATCATTTAAAGTTATGCAAAAATTAATCGATTCAATTCAAGCCAACCAATCTAATTAAAACCAGCCAACAGAAATCACATATCCAAATGTAACGCGATTGAATCGGTTCCAAATTTTCATTATCCAACTTGGTAGACCAAGATCGAATCCAAATTTTATTCAGTTGGATCAATCCAATACTTATTATCCAATTTAAATTAATATAAATTTACTAAAGTTATAATAACTTTAACAAAAACATAACGAAAAAGTAATAATAATAATATGTTTTAAAATAACTATTGTATTTTGGTCAAACTTCTTATCTTTGAAATACAAGTTTTTAATCCAATATTCACTTGGATTCTTTTTGGTTCAGCTGGTCAAAGTTAATTGGATAAGATCACCGGGTAATATCCAATATCCACTACATAATTGGACCGGATTGGTTGTATAAAAGATATTGGATTACTTTGAACCAAATATGTCAATTATCAACTTTTTCAAAAAAATAATACTTTTTATTCGTAATATCATTTTCAAAACTTTGTACACACTACACCAAACAAGCAACAACTAAACTGTCCTCAAATTAGGTTGAAGCCCGCCATATTTCACAAGAGTTTGCTTCTATGAAAATGCAGCTGCAATGTGAGAAATGCACGATGAAATCGATGTCAAAATGCTCCTGTTTCACCAAAACTATAATAATCAATTTTCTTGCAACAAAATATGGTTATTAACTTATTTTGATCCTAAACAATCATAATATTAAAAATTATCAATTTTTAGGGTTAATTGCAATAAACAACAATGTACTTTCATTAAGTTGTTTATTATAGCATTCTACTTCATATCTTCTTACATCATTATATGATTTTTTTTAAGTATAATGTCTTGATAAGAAAAAAAAATGAACGTTCAATGCTATAATTGGGTAGATTTTTTAAAGTATAGTGCCTTAATAAAAAGGGTAAAGTTTACCGATTAGGAACCGAGCTCAATCCTGTTGCAGCCGATTCAGGGACAAAATCGTCTTTTCGGGTAGCAGTGGAGACAAGTCTCTGAAACTTTTCAGTCAATTCTTCATAAGACTCTACATCTGAAGGTGGCACTTGTTCAATTGCAGATCTTAAATGATCCATTCTTACTTCCAATGCATCATGTTTCTCCTGACATTAGAAACAAACATGTGTCACTAATAATCACTTTTAAGAATCTTGATTAATGAGTTTCACAAACCTCGATAGCTGCAACAGCAGCTTCGCGACAGATTAGAGAAATGTCTGCCCCTGTACAGCCTTTAGAAAGAGTAGCCAATTCATCAATGGATACATCAAAACTGCAACTCATTTTTTGCAGATGGATTCGGAAAATCTCTTTACGATCTTTTTCATTTGGTGGGCCCACGTATACGAGCCTATCGAAACGCCCTGTCACATTTTTTATTAATAAGAATGGATTTTTGAATTCGGTGTGTTTATATTTATATAAAGTTAGGGTCAGTTTATACCTGGTCTCAAAAGAGCAGAGTCGATCTTATCTGGTCGATTTGTAGCAGCAATAACTGTTACATTAACTCTCTGGTTCAAACCTAAAAATAAACCAACAAGTCGGATGATATTTAATTATATGATACAACACGTTGTACTGTGTTTGGCATACATTGGACTATGGGACTGATGTCAATGAGACAAAAAAAATTGCAATTTTTTGTCCCACACAAAAAGGTTAAACAAGGTGGGACAGGGGCTCGCTCTCGATATCACGTCTATGAAAAAGACGTAAATGCCCTTTTCCTCGTCATTAAAAAATAGCTCTAGAAAGCTTGTCCAATTCAGTCCCGTCCAGTGTAACAAATGCAGCCTTCGGCTGCATTTGTTAC
Source organism: Lactuca sativa (assembly GCF_002870075.4). Classification (NCBI taxonomy): domain Eukaryota; kingdom Viridiplantae; phylum Streptophyta; class Magnoliopsida; order Asterales; family Asteraceae; genus Lactuca; species Lactuca sativa. Next base: position 321,487,052 of record NC_056627.2, on the reverse strand, counting down.
ACTGGACTGGACGGGACAAGACTGGACAAGCTTTCTAGGGATATTTTTTATGATGAGGATAAGGGCATTTATGTTTTTTTCATAGACGTGATATCGAGAGCGAGCCCCTGTCCCACCTTGTTTAACCTTTTTGGTTGGGACAAAAAATTGTAATTTTTTTGTCTCGTTGACATCAGTCCCAGTCCAATGTATGTCAAACACAGTACAACATGTGTCGGTGTAAAAAACTCAAAATCAGAGTCCTATTTACCATCTAATTCAACAAGAAGCTGACTCATAACACGATCAGAAACGGAAACCCCGTCATTTTCCTTTCCACGGATATTAGCAAGACCATCTAACTCATCAAAAAACACAATGGAAGGCGCGTTAGCCCTTGCCTTTGCAAACAAAGACTTTACAGCCTTTTCAGATTCACCAACCCATTTGCTAAAAAGCTCTGGGCCTTTCACCGCAAGAAAATTCAATTTGGCTTCAGATGCCACTGCACGGGCCAAAAGGGTTTTGCTGCAGCCCGGGGGCCCAAACAACAAAACCCCGGTTGGTGGGCGGGTCCCGATTCGCCTGAAAGCATCTTGATGCTTTTGAGGCCATTCCACTGCTTCCATCAACTGCATTTTAACCTCTTCTTGACCACCAACATCTTTCCAACTAACCTTCGGAACCTCAAGTATCACCTGATTATTTAAACAAATCAAAACAATAAGAAAAAAGAAAAAAAAATTGTTTCTGCAAAAAGGTTATTCTTCCAGCAACCCCTGAGGTGGCCCACACTGTCAGGTATACAGTGACCCAACTTTTTTATAATACCTCTCTCATGGCGCTTGGTCTAACTTTAATTCTTGCTTTTTCAAAATCTTCAAGAGACACACTCAAGTTTCTAGCCAACCAATCACTTTCATTGATTTCTAGCTGCAACTCTGAATTGGATAAAGATGAACACTCCAAATTATTCTCAGAAAACAAGCCTTTAGTATCATCTGAACACATGGAAACATTCATCTCATTATCGGGATGGATTTTATCACGAATCTTGTGAATGTTTCGCCTAAGACAAACAAATGCAGCTTCATTACAAAGGGACGCCAGGTCAGCACCCACAAACCCATGAGTAGACATGGCCAAATGGTGGATTTCAGTATCAGAAAGATGGTGTTCTTTTTCTTTGAGTAGAGTAAGTAATATATCATAACGTTGATTTGGAGATGGAACACCTGTATAATATTGAAATAAACAGAAAAAAGATTAGTAAAAGAAAAGTTTCATCGAGGGCAATAACGTCTTTTTCATACCTATTTCGATTTCCCGGTCAAGTCTTCCGGGACGTCTGAGAGCAGGCTCAATACTATCAGGCCTATTAGTTGCAGCAATAACAAGTAAGCCTTCAGTTCTACTAATTCCATCCATTAAATTCAGTAAAGTTGCAACAATTCTTTCAGAAAGCTCTTCACCACCTTCTTTTCTTGATGGAGCAATGGCATCCAACTCATCTATGAATACCTACAACCACAAACACAAAGTCACAAACACCTTTTTTTAAACAATGATGAACAAAATAGATGAAAAAGGTTGGAATACATTGATGGAAAAAAGAACTTACCACAGAAGGTGTAGCATTGGTGGCTGAATCAAAGACTGAATGTAAAGCTTGCTCACTTTCACCATAAAACTGACTCACAATTTCAGGTCCATTTATGGAGAAGAGACTGACACCAACATCATGTGCACATAATTTAGCCAAACAAGTCTTCCCTGTGCCAGATGGACCATGAAGTAGTACTCCCTTTGTTGGACGCAAACCCATACTAAAAAAAAAAATAAGAAAGTGTAAATAAATTTGAATTCAATAGCATATAAGTTAACAGAAAGTGGATATAAAACATACCTTGAGAGAGAGTTCTTAATTGATGATGAAACAATGATATCTTTCAAAACCGTATACTCCTTTGATAAACCTCCCAATTTTGGAATATCAGTTACTATATTATCTTTACAATCCTCACTATACAGATCAAAATTCATTTTCTCACAAGTTTCCACTTCAGAACTCTGCGAGAAAAGATGAACTTTTGTCCCATTGTCGATTAGAAAAGCTTTACTTTCTTTATCATCATTATCATTATCTTCAGATATCTTTACAGCATTTACGACCTTAAAAAGACAAATCGCTGAAAGTATTGGAATTACAACAAGATTTCCATGAAGTAAATGGCGGGAATTCAAGAGTGATGATGTACAAGTTTGAAGAAGCTTCTTTCCAACTTCATCCTCCAAGACTTCTCTTATGTTACAAGGATTGAAAGATTGATCTGACACTGTCTCTGTATGTCTTGGTGAAGTCGGTTGACTAGACACAGGAGAATTCAATTTTGACCGAGTCAACTGTGGTGTTTTTGGAGATGAAATGTTCCCGTTTTCATGTTGGTTGTTGTGTTCGAATGGAAAGTTGAAAAGTTTATTGCTTTTAGTAGTAAAGCTGTTCTTTGAAGAAACCAAGGATAAATGCAAGTCTTTGCACTTGTATATTGGAAAGGAATTATTCCCATGGTTGACAGGGTAAACAAAAATTATCCTTCCAGAAACTGGATAACCCATGGCAGAAGAGAGGGTTGATGATAATCGCACCTCATTTTTCTGAACCTAAGAGTGAAAAAGTAAAGGAAACAATGCAAGTTCAAACTTCAAAGTAAGTAATATATGTCTTATTATGTATATAAAAGTAGTTCACTATTGTTATAATAGAGAAACATTATTGTTTTCAAACCTTACGAGACGGGAAAACTGTAGCTAGAATGAAGTAGTTCCCTATTTCATTAGCCGTTTTATCATTGAACCCATAATGCCCTGCACATTCATCCACCAATGAACTAAGAAGGTGAACAGAGAAATCTCTCCTTAAAGAAGCAAGTGAGACCTGTTGATGAATTCATATAACTATTAAACCACAAAAACAAAATAGGAGAAATTAGTTGATGTCAAAGAATAGCATTAATTACAGTAACTAGGCAGAAGAAACCAAGAATGCACACAGAGATTGATGTTGAACAAAAAGTGATCCGCATTATTGTAGAAGTAGATATATGTTATCTTGTAATAATAACGAAAGATACAGACAATTGTGTCTATATCCTTCTAATATAAGTAACTTTAGAAGTTAGTAATGGCAACAATATGATGGAACTTCCAAGAAACCTCATTGGTGTAGGTAAGGGAATAGGATACTTAGGGGTGCTTGGATGTGAGTTTTGAAAGTAATTATTGCAATTTAAAGATTCAGAATCAGATAATCAGTTGATTAAAGCTATCAAGTAAATTCAACAATTGTCTTAAAAGTTAGTTTTCTTAGAGCCACATCTTCCCTGCTTCGCCAAATTTGATTACTTTGACCCTTTAATACTTCAAGTCACAATGATCGGTTTAAACAACAAATGATGACCGTTTTAGGAGAAAGGGAATCCCACAAACCAAAGTTCTACTAGAAAAAAAATGACAACGAATAAGTTATACTTACGGATACAACCGAACCAGGAGTGATAGAAGAAGCAATCATGGAGGCTTCCGAGAGCCATATTTTACACGTTTTGGACTCAATTCCACCAGAAGCATCTTCAACGCTTCGACAAATTAAAGCAGAAGTACCAATAAATGAAGGGTATTTGGTAGAAGTCTCTTCGAGTGAGCGCAATAGTGATTGTTCGTCATCTTCACCATTATAACTTGGGTTCAGATTCGAATATGCGGATGAACTACTGAGAGAAGATGGTGATGTTGCATCTGAATTAGAAATTTTTTTTGACTTAGTGGTCTTCTTGCCCTTCGGAGGCATTGTTTCAAACAGACCAAGGAGGGAGGGAGGTTTGGGGTTTCAGGTTCCATTAAACCCAAAAGGGGGGTTTTTGGAGAAAATTCGTATATTGCAGATTTGCCCCTTCTTGTCTTCTGCATGACCATTTCTCCCCCTTTATGCTAACCTATATTTTTGTCTTTTACGAAAATATTTTTGTTTTGTTGGCCATCGATGGTAATAAACAGTAACGAATCTAGAACAAAAAATCACGTGATTTCCAAATTAATTGAAGCCAATATAAAAAATCTAATTTAAGTGGAAGAGAATTGTAAGGTCATCGGTGGTAATAAACAATGGCGAAATCTAATTTAAGTGGGGGAAAGTTGTAACACCTTGTTTCGAATCGTTTCATATATTGGGGTCGTGACCCGAAGATCGGTTATCATAAGGCTTGGGGGCCATTAGGAAAGATACTTAGGCCCCTCTGAGTGTGAGTAATGTAGGTTAGGTGATCTGGGAGTTCAGTTTGTGTTTTGGAGTTCAAGGGTATACCGGTAAAGTGACGGTTTGGGCTTTTATGAATTTTGGATTTTTTCGGAAAGTTTTATGGCAAGGGGGAGTTGATAGAAGTATAGATCTTCTCATTACCTTTTCGTGGATATAAGGATCGTCGAAATCGAATTTAGAACGAATAAGTTATGGCCTTCGGAAGTTTGGTAGCTTTAAGGCTAAGCCTAGTACGCGGGGCGTACTCTATGAGTACACTTAGCGTACTAGCCCATTAGTTGATCGCAGGTTTCACCCACTTACGCGAGGCGTATGTGGAGTACGCATGGCGTACGTGGTGTAGAGGAAAACCCTAATTTTTAGGGTTTGCACCCTATTTAAACAACTTATAGCACCTCTTTGACATTTATTGATCAAGCTCCATCTCCATATACCCTGAAAACGAAACCCTAAGTGCATTTGGTGAGTTTTGAGCTTGAAAATAAGTTGTTGGTGTTTTATGGTGAAGATGAAGAAGATGAACACTTGGAGAAATAGCTTGAGATTGTAAATCCATGGTTACCTTCACATTTGCAAGCTTTTTGAGGTAAAAATCTATCACTTGATGGTCATTTATGTTGGATCTATTTTATGGTGTTATTTATGCATTTTTTAGTCTTTTGAGTTAAAGTTGAGCTTTTGATCTACTCCAAAAGCAATGGATGTTAGATCTTAGCTCCATGGAGGTTCCTTATGATGGGTTTTGAGCATTCTAACACTTCCTAAGTGTACATGCAACCATAATAACCTTGGATCTATGTTTGTCTAATTATCATGCAAAGTTGAATTCCAAGGTTATATTCCTATCTAGCATACATGGGGAACAATTTTTAACTTGAATTAAAGATAGAATAACTTACCTTGTTGTTGCTTATGATCCTTGAAACCTTGTGAGCCTAGCACCCCAAGTGTGATGCCTCAAATGCTTCACACAACACCAGATGCTTTTGGAATGACTTTAGAGAGAATACACACTTCTAAAATCGGCCTAGCCCTCTTGTTTCTTATGTGTAGCCGATTTTGGTGGAGAATATGTTATTTATATAGTGTTGACACATCTAGGGTTACACCATGTAAACCCTAATGTGTCATGACTCTTCATTTCCATGACCCATGGGTTTGTAACTCCCATGGAGCATCCTATGGGTGGAACCCAACTTGATAATCCATGGAGCCTCTTAGCCCACTATACAAGTTATAGATGATTTACATAATCAACCCATATATTTAATTAGTTATCTTTTGACCACTCAATTAATTCTAAATTAATTCTTGATCAAACTAATTAAATAATATTATTAATATATTAGAACTTATGATATATTAATAAACCATAAGTGTTATTTCACTCATTTAGTCTATCCAACAGTCTCCCACTTGGATAAGTCTGATAACTATAACTGCAGTACTTCAGGAACCGAACGGCAATCGTAGCTCTTTTAAGGTCTCTCGGAACTGAGAAGATGATGATACGCCATTTAAGATAAGTGATCATATAATCCTCTGTTCTAGATATCAGCCAGACAAATACATGGAACAATGTCTTACTTATTGTACAACAATTTGTTTCCCGATTTACGATTTGTTTGACAAAGAACTTAATTAAACACATCAACTTAGTTCTGACCGGGTCCGGACAAAGAACTTAATTAAACACATCAAGGTTATCTAACTACTAAATCTAATATCATCCTTCAGTCCTATGCTCTGAGCATGCTGGAGATGCTTAACCCGAGTCAGTCCCTTCGTGAGGGGATCTGCTGGATTCTCATCCGATGATACCCTCTGTGCCACGAGGAGTCCTTCTTCTATTCGATGTCTGATGAAATGGTATTTTCTGTCGATGTTTCTAGATCTCTCCGTGATCCCTTGGTTCCTTGGCTAAGGCAACAGCACTTTCACTATCACAGAAAATTTCCATTGGCTCCTTAATAGCTGGTACAACTCCAAGGTCTCCAACGAAGTTCTTCAGCCATATCGCCTCCTTTGCTGCCTCGCTAGCTGCTATATACTCTGATTCGTAAGTTGAATCAGCCACTGTCTCCTGCTTGGAACTCTTCCAAGAAATTGCTCCTCCGTTTAGGGTAAAGACCCAGCCTGACTGAGAGCGGAAATTATCCCTATCAGTCTGAAAGCTAGCATCACTATACCCTACAACTCTCAAGTCATCACTCCCATCGAGGGTAAGAACCCAGTCCTTAGTCCTCCGTAAGTACATGAGAATATTCTTTACCGCAGTCGAGTGTGCCTTGCCAGGGTTCCCCTGATACCTGTTAACCATGCTCAAGACAAAGGCTACATCAGGTCGAGTACACGTCATAGCATACATGATCGATCCTATAGCCGAAGCATAAGGTATTCGACTTATTTCTGCTGTCTCAACCTCAGAACTAGGGCTTTGTGTCTTACTCAATCTGGCGTTACTCTGGATGGGTAACCCTCCTTTCTTGGAGTCCTGCATGCTGAATCTCTTCAGCACCTTATCCAAGTAGGTACTCTAACTAAGTCCAATTAGTCTTTTACTCCGGTCTCTCAAGATCCTTATCCATAGAATATAGGCAGCTTCTCCTAGGTCCTTCATAGAGAAACACTTCCCAAGCCAGGACTTAACTTCCTGCGGAGTTGGGATGTCATTTCCTATGAGTAGTATGTCATCCACATACAATACCAAAAAGCTAACTATACTCCCACTAGCCTTGACATATACACAAGATTCATCTTCGCTCATAGAAAAGCCAAATTCCTTGACTTTCTCATCAAAGCAAAGATTCCATCTGCGAGGTGCTTGCTTTAACCCATAAATGGATTTCTCAAGCTTACACACTCTATTAGGGTACTATGTATTGACAAAACCCTCTGGCCGACTCATATAAACATCCTCATCCAACTTTCCATTAAGGAAAGCGGTTTTGACATCCATTTGCCATATTTCATAGTCATGAAATGCGGCTATGGCTAACAGAACCCTAATAGACTTAATCTTGGCCACTGGAGAAAAGGTCTCATCATAATCAACTCCCGGAGTTTGTGAGAAACCCTTTGCAACCAGTCGTGCCTTATAAGTGTGTACCTTACTGTAACACCCCGTTCTTAAAATATCTATTGATGGATTCCCGAGATCAAGAGTAAAGGCGTTTTGGTCTTTCATGAGCGATGGCTTATTATTCGGGAAGGTTTCAGATCGGGGTGTGCTGCTAGAAGCGAAGATCTTCTCGCCACCTTTCCGTGGATATCAAGTTCAACAGAATCGGATCTAGAATGAAGGAGTTATGATGCTTTAAAGATATGGACATTTATGGCCCATAATATAAAAAAGTGGAGAAAAAGACCATGCATGCAAAATGGGACATGCGTGGGTACACCCAGAGTAAGCTGGGTTACGCCCAGAGTAAGCTGGGTTACGCCCAGCGTAATGGGGCAAGTTGGACGCGGGTGTTCAAGGCGTACGCCCAGCGTACAAGGAGTACGGCCAGCGTACGCTCAGAGTCTCAAAACCCTAATTTTTGGGTTAAGCACTATAAAAGGAACATAATGGTTCTCACCCTAGCCTCCATAAACACTCTCTTACCCTCAGAAACCCTAGAGAGCCGTCGCACCTCCATTGTTGGGTGTGTTTGACCTTGGAGAACCCATTTTGGTGGGTTAAATCTTGGAAGAAAGGAGAAGAAGGTTGACAAGGAGGAACCTTTGAAGCTAGAGCTTGTAGATTTGGGTTAAGTGCTTCATTTCGGACCTCTGCAAGGTAAAAAGTCTTGAGCTTGATGGTTAATCTCTTAGATCTCCTCTAGTTCAAGTTTATGGACCTTTTTGGTCCCAAGTTTGGGTCTTGGCGGGTTAAGCTCGTTTCTAAGACCAGGGTTGCCTCCCTTAGAGTCATATGAGTCCCATAAGCAGTAAAGTTCCAACCTTTGGGATTCTATTAAGCCCATGCATGAGATCTAGTCCCCTTCTTGGATGTAGAAGATCATTTTGGAAGTTTGAGTTGGTTTGAACCATATTAAGTCACCAAGTCAATGACTTTATGGTTTAAGTCGTGAAATAAGACCTGGATCTGAGTTTGTAGCCCTTGGAGTGGAGTAGTAAGCACTTAATGAGGAAATGACTTAACAGAGCACTACGCTGAGCGTACGTGCAGGTACGCCCAACGTAGTGGTCATAGAGCTGGTACGTTAAGCGTACGTTGAGGTACGCCCCGCGTAATCTGTCTGTATGGATCATGATTTTTGGGCCGCGGTTTGGGGCATGTTTGGGTATTTGGGCCTTAGTGGGCCATCAGAAATCATATTATATGGACCAAGGATTATATTGTGGGCTTAGGATGAGGCCCATTAAAGGATTGGGCCCAATATAGCAAATTGGGCCATTAGTGGGCTTGAGATCTTACCTAGTGTTGGGCCTTAGTCTTGGACCAGATTGAGTTAAGGGTAATTGGTCAATTTACCCTTGGAAGGATAATGTGATTGATCTAATGGTTATTTCTGCTATGTTGGCTAGTTCGGGATTTTCGGTGAGTCGGTGATTCGGGAGTCTGCTTTTTAGTTCAGAGTTTCGGTAGTTGCGAGGTGAGTTATCCTCACTATATCGACAAGGTCTAAGGCACCAAGGTCGGCCCTTTATCGGATTGTAATCCGGGTACTGTTGTTGTATTATTGCTTTGCTATTTTTGCATCCTGGTAGTTAGGATGGTATATGTTAGTGACCGGTTAGGTCAGTATCCAGTTTAGAGTATGCTATGTACGTGATCTGCTAGATCGGTTGACTGATGATTAATTGTTATGTGGTTATATGTTTATGTGCACATGATTGGTTGGTTGGGGTTGGGTTGAGGTGGGTCCTGCTTTGTGCTGTAGGCCAACATACCCTGGGCGGATCGGATATCCCAAAGGCCCATCGAGCGGTCCGGATAGGCTATAGGCCCCACGAGGGCGGACCAGACGTGCTGAGGTTCGGAGAGTGGACCAGGCTGACTGAAGGCCCGGTGCGGGCGAACCAGTCATGTTGTAGACTTAGAGAGTGGACCAGGTGGGTTGAAGGCCTGGTGCGGGCGGACCAACCACACTGCAGACTCGATGGATATGGCTAGACTCGGAGGGTGGACCAGGTGGACTAAAGGCCCGGTGCGGCGGACCAGTCACACAGTAGACCCGAAGTGCATGGTTGTTATATGTTCTATTATGATATGGCATGTTATGTGTATGGTATATGTGATTGGTATTTTAGGGTTATCTCACTAAGCTTTCAGGCTTACAGTTGTGGTTTAAAATGTTTCAGGTACTTCAGGAGACCGTGGCAAGGCAAAGGCGTGATCGTACCGCTCTTCATGTTTTATGTGTTTATGATGTGGTTCTGGGAAAATACTCTGATAATAAATGTATTGAAAACCTTTTGGTAATAACTTTATGAAATTGGGTTGTTTTTGAAAAGTTTAAATTGGCTTGAATTTTATGGTCGTTACAAGTTGGTATCAGAGCCTTGGTTTGAGTGAATTGGAGGAACATTCGTGTGAATCCAGTCTCAAATCAAGGAGAGTTTTCAAAATGAGAATTTAAAATGGTCTTCAAAATGAGTAAAGGAGGACGCGGAGGTACGATCAGCCGGAGCCAGTAAGTAGCCCCAAAATACCATGCAAGTTATTTGTTTATGTGATATGATAGAACAGCATGCTAGTACTAGGCTAGGGATCTTCAAGAAATTGCATGATAGAGTTGCCAGATTTATGATGCCTGCTAGCCTAGGGTTTCTTTTTGTATGAGATTTACAGTGATTCCTCTAGGAGCGAGGGTTGAGTGCTTGTTATGCCTGTTCTTCACTAGGGTGTTGTGGTGATACTTGATATAAATTTGGGTAGGTGTGGAAGATAGTATGGGCCCGTACTACTGAAAGCACAGGACCCATACGCGTATCAAGGAAGTCACAACCCCTAGGGCTGGGTTGAGAGTCGGTTCCCGAGTTAGTGGGAGGTATCTGATGTTTGCGGTGTTTTCCAGTATGGTGGTTACGAGGCATCTTAATGTTACTGCCCAATTGATTCTCGACTTCCTGTTTAAATTCTTTAAACCTTTCGAAAGTCTATGACTTATGCTTGATTAAGTAGACATATCCATATCTACTGTAATCATCAGTAAAAGTCAAATAATAACGATTAACATCCCTTGTGGCATGTTTGAAGGGTCCACACACATTCGTGTGTATAAGATCCAACAAACCTTCACCCCTCTCACAAGAACATGTGAAGGGTGACTTTGTCATTTTTCCAAGTAAGCATGATTCGCAACTATCATCTGACTTTAGGTCAAAGGACTCCAAGACTTCATCCTTTTGGAGTTGGCCTAAGTGTTTCTTGCTTATATGTCCAAGACGACAATGCCACAATGATGCTTTATCTAAGTTATTATCATTAACAGAATCAATACACAATACATTATTTCCAAAGTTATCAACCACATATACAGTTTCATACACACCATCACAAGGTAATGCTTTAAAATAAAGAACATTATTAAAGAAAGCATTAATCGAACCAACTTCATTATCAAATGAAAAGGTGAAACCTTGTTTATACAATGCATGAAAAGAAATAATATTTCTTGCCATTTCTGGAGAATAACAACATTTATTCAAATCTAAATTAAACCCACTACTTAGCGATAAATTATAAACTCCAATCTTGGTGACAGGTAGAGTTTTCCTATTCCCCATGATTAAGTTTATTCTTCCTTGCTCCACATTCTTACTTCTTCTTAGTCCCTGCAAATCAGAACATATATGAATACCATAACCGGTATCAAGGACCCAAGAGTTAGAATGGGGTGATTTATTAGATAAGATAGTATAAATACCTGCATGGTTGGGTTTAACTTTCCCATCATTCACATCTTGCTGGTATTTTGGACAGTTCCGCTTCCAATGTGACTTTTCATGGAAATAGAAGCATACAGGCTCTTTTGGGTCAGAAGAAGGAGTGAAGAAACCTTTCTTGGTTCCACTTGAAGAAGAGCCATCAAGGGTCCTAGCCTTGGTACCCTTCGAATAGTTCTTCCTTTTCTTCCCTCGACTTTTCCCGATTGCCAAAACCGGGGCGGAGTTTGGAGTAGGAGTGTTAACAACCGACTTCCCCTTAAGACCTGTTTCCGTGGTCTTTAGAAGTCCCTAAAGTTTGCTGAGTGTGACCTCTTCCTTATTCACGTGATATGTCATGCGGAATTGATCATAGCACGATGATAAGGAGTGCAAAATGATATCTATTGCAAGCTCCTCAGGGAAGTTCACATTAAGCTTCAGCAACCGATCCACATGCCTTTGAATTTTATGCATGTGGCTCATGATGGATTCCCCGTCCTTCATCATGGTTGTTATCATGGAGCAAATGATTTCATACCTCTCTTGTCGTGCACTTTGATGGTATCTTTCCATCAGATCTTGGTGCATTTCAAAAGGGTAGAAGTCCTCATAGGACTTTTGGAGTTCTGATGTCATCGTGGCCAACATGATGCATGCCACTTTGGTAGCATCCCTTTCATGTGCCTGGAAGTCAGCAATCTCCTAGGGAGTTGCAGTGGTCTCATCAATCTCCTTAAGCTCCTTATCAAGGACATATTCTTTGTCCTCATAGCGGGTAATCATCCTGATGTTTCTGATCCATTCATTGAAGTTGGATCCATCAAAAGTGACTTTCCCACATAAGTTCATAAGGGTAAAGGAGCCATTAGGATTGGAGCCAGAAGCAGCATTGTTTGAAGACATATGAAAGAAGAGGACAAGATTAGTTTAGATATCAAGAGACTCCTTAATAAAACACCCAAATGTAATATTAAGGCTAGGATCCAATCACAATATATTATAACTTAGAAGAGGTATGCCGTAATCCAAGCTATAACATATTTGAAAGGTAGGTGAATGACGATTCACCAATTTCCACCATGAAAAACAAAATATTGAATATTAGGTTTTTAATTGGTTCTTAGAAATTCCTAGATTCTTTTGAGATTCAATGAACTTTTCAAAGGCATGTTCAATCTCGAGTGTGCCCTCCAAGTTTTGTGACTGGGATACCGAGGATCACAAAACGAGGTGTGAAGTAACCATGCAAATCACTTGGCACCCTTAAAGTTTATCACTCAATCGATGTGCCGGTAAACCACACATGGTCCACCGATGCTATGGTAAACCTTAAGTCACCCTTTACCTACCTTGTTAGGTCCAAGTTAGTGTGCCAGTTAACCACACACGCTCCACCAACAACTTAAACAAAGTGTAAAGTGTAATTTCATGGATTAGCACCTTATTCACATTTTTCCTAAAGTAACTAAGATTGGGAATTTAATAAAAAAATTTATTACTTTATAATATTCATAATACTTTTAATGAGAATTTATAAGTCCTTGTCCTACCCGTTCGGCTAACGACCCTCCACCGATCAAGGAAGCGGTGGGTGAGAGTGGACACCCATTAAGTTGCCATTTTATAGGCAACAACCTTATACCCCCCCCCCCCCCCCCCCCCGCTTATAGACCGGCTTCGTGAATGAGGCGTACTAGCGGTAAGACAACTTAATCTTATACATACATATATATATATATATATATATATATATATATATATATATATATATATATATATATATATATATATATATATATATATATAAACTTATAATATTATAAGTATAAGGGTTGAATTTTAACTTTTAAAATTCTAAGGGTTGGAACTAAAGTTTTAATCAAGACTTTACTTGTTCCAAAACTTGAGGGCAAGTTTTGTAAACTTTCAAAACTTTTCATTTCTTATAACTTATGAGTTAATTGAGTAATAAAATGAAGACTCTTCATTTTTATAACTCATGTGTTCTTTTAATGGTTTTAATAAAAGTGTGACTTTTGATTTTCCATAACTTGAGGACAAGTTATGGACTCCATTAAAACACATTATGATCATGAATTAAACTACCATGAAGGTTACAAGCAATTCCTATGATCATCTAATCTTCATAAGTTCAAGAACATGAATATGAACACTTTCAAGAATCAAAAATTACACTTAAAACTTTGTAATTTTGATAATTGCCATTGCAAATGGATTAGCATAAACATTACACCATCTAAAACAAGTTTTCAAGTACCAAAACAGTTTAGGGTAATGTTTCTAGTCCATTTAGAGCAACAAAAGTCGAAAATCTGCATTTTGAGGCTCTTACTTGTCGAGTGCACGAACCTACTCAGCGAGTAGGATGAATTTACACATGAACTCGGCGAGTCCCCCCATGGACTCGACGAGTTCAACAGGCAGATTGCACAATATCGACTTTTTTCAACAATTCTGCACAAATAACAAACAAACAAGCCTAGGCTCTGATACCACTGATGGGTTTTGAACATTCTAACACTTCCTAAGTGTACATGCAACCCTAATAACCTTGGATCTATGTTTGTCCAATTATCATGCAAAGTTGAATTCCAAGGTTATATTCCTATCTAGCATACATGGGGAACAATTTTTAACTTGAATTAAAGATAGAATAACTTACCTTGTTGTTGCTTATGATCCTTGAAACCTTTTGAGCCTAGCACCCCAAGTGTGATGCCTCAAATGCTTCACACAACACCAGATGCTTTTGGAATGACTTTAGAGAGAATACACACTTCTAAAATCGGCCTAGCCCTCTTGTTTCTTATGTGTAGCCGATTTTGGTGGAGAATATGTTCTTTATATAGTGTTGACACATCTAGGGTTACACCATGTAAACCCTAATGTGTCATTACTCTTCATTTCCATGACCCATGGGTTTGTAACTCCCATGGAGCATCCTATGGGTGGAACCCAACTTGATAATCCATGGAGCCTCTTAGCCCACTATACAAGTTATGGATGATTTACATAATCAACCCATATATTTAATTAGTTATCTTTTGATCACTTAATTAATTCTAAATTAATTCTTGATCAAACTAATTAAATAATATTATTAATATATTAGAACTTATAATATATTAATAAACCACAAGTGTTATTTCTCTCATTTAGTCTATCCAATTGCATTGTGCCATGCAACCCAAATGAACCATGTCGGGTCGGGTCAAGTACATACCATAAATATTTATGGACTTAGACACCTTATGCAACACCTTATTCATAAAAATGCAAACTTTGTGAAATATATTGGTGCATGCAAGTGCTAAGAGCTTTATTAAGCTTCTTTTTTAGTGTAGTGTCCCATTAAGCTATGCATGGGTGTAAATTTGCCCAAGTTTACGTATTAAGTGTTGGATATAGTGTCTAAGTCCATAACTATATTTGGTATGTACTTGACCCGGCCCGACATGGTCTATTTGGGTTGCACTTCACCCGAACAATTTATGGATAATCTTTTGAGAATAATATAAGTTATGATTTATTAATATATTATAAGTTCTAATATATTAATTGTAACATCCCCCTCTGGCACGTATCACAATATTGTCTGCTTTGGGCCACTCGGCACGAGGACTTCCCACGGGGTCACCCATCATGGTACTACTCCCTCCCGAGCACGCTTAACTACATAGTTCTTATGGGATTTGGTGCCCTCACGGCTTTAAAACGCGTTGTGATAGGGAAGGTATCCACACCCCTTATATGGAATGCTTAGTTCTCCTTCCCAGCCGATGTGGGATCAGATCTAACCCACTTTCACCCCCATTATAGGGTTCGACGTCCCTGTCGAACACATCGACCCGTGCCCTAGCTCTGATACCAACTGTGACATCCCCAAAATCACGGCCAGAAAAGACCGATTTCATTTATGCTTTTTAAAATAATTTCAGAGTAAATCCTTTTGATTTAAAAGTGTTGTGGAAAGTTTTCCCAAAACAAAACATGATAAAATAATATTTATCAAAGCATTTCATCAAGAGATGCATTTTCATTATATAATCAAAAATCGGGATGTCATGTTCCGATACAGACCATAAAGCATAAACGATAACATTACAAGTCATTCAACAAATATATACATATACAGACTTGTAAACAAAACAACTCGATGATTCATCCATCTTACGCCCTTGCGCCACTTCCTATAATACAAATAAAACTGAGTGGGTCAGGCTTGGGAGCCTGGTGAGCTTATAGGGTTTTCAACCCACAATAAATAATTATATTTAATTTCACCAACCAACAATAACCCGATTACCTATTCCCGTTATCCTCACTTTACGTCCCTAAAACAACATTTATCTCAAGGGACCTAATCTAAGATTTTCATCGGGACGGACATTACTGCTAAGGGGTTTCCTCAACAATAGATATCCTAAAGGCAACCATGAGGGGGATATAGTACACCGGTGAACACATCGTTCACAACACCTACAGGTTATGAATAGGCATGGCAATCGTGTCGTGTTCGGGTTGGCGTGTCGCGGGTTGGCAGGTTGACGGGTCAAAATATGCCAACCCAAACACGACCCATTTAAATATACAGGTCACGGGTTGGCGGGTTTGGAACATAAACCCATATATGACCCGCCAACCCATTTATTTATACGGGTCACAAGTTGCCGGTTCGTGGGTCAGATTTGGGTTCGTAGGTTTGATTCCATAAATAAAATTGACAATTAAACATGAATAAATTCTTGATGGTTGATGCCAACATATCCAAAATTTAGACACTTATGTCTTAAACATCCAAATGAAAATTAGGAACATTCATAGAAACTTGTTCAAACTAAACATTAATACAAACATAGATAATTCAAATGCTAAAGTAATAGCCACAATTCCCATTTAGACACTTAAGTCTTAATACTTGATACATAAATACATTTAAAAATAAAATAATTTTTTTATTAAAAATATAAACGGGTTGACGGGTCAACCTGTTTATTTTTTGAGAAACCCATATATGACCCGTTTAATAAACGGGTTGACAGGTTGGCGGGTTGAAAACCTCAACCCAAACCCATTTATTTCGTGTCGTGTCGCGGGTCGTGTCGAGAATTGACAGCCCTAGTTATGAACCTGCTAGCGTTCCACAGGACTATCTAGAAAGAGTCTGTGGTCGTTATCCATACTCCGCTGAATAACTAGATCAACAACAACAACAACATCGATGCCTCTCATCTGTTTATTACACACCAACTATCTACCCATGTTCTACCCAACATATTAGTAGATAAAAATATATATTTTCATACATAGTTTAAAACCTGTATAGCATTTTCATTCAATACATATTCCACATAACAAATGAGGCACACCCACATAACACGTATTTCATAGAAAATAAATCAGATCTATGAGATAGAAGAGAATGAATATACATTCACACATATAACAACAAAATTATACACATAACACGTATTTCGTATAAAATACTTCATAATTATGCGTTAGAAGAAAGTAACTACACACTCACTTGATCAGAAGATGATCGGACAACACTACGGCTTGTAGAAGTAGTATTCTTCGGCAGATCTGGAAGATCTTCACAAAAACCGGACTCCTTGCAGGCAGAGCTTCGGCTCGGGAATCTTACTTCTTGGGATCTTCAGGACCTCGGGACTTGCTTTGGGGCTCGGGAATGATACCAGGGCTTCGGGATAATTCTTGCACGAAAAACGATGCAAAAACGCGAGAAAAAGGGAAGAAATGAGCAATGAACTCGGTTGCCCTCGACCTCCTTTTATAGGGGCTGGAAGGTCGAATTATGCTGGGCGTAATGACGATAAGATCGCTGACTCCCCCCCTTCGGATAATATCGGAATATATATATAAATAAAATATCGAAAATATTTAATAAACTTCAAAAATTCATATACGAACTCCGTTTTCAACGTTATTTATATCCACGCGTAGGTGAGACTACCATCTACAACTTTCGTTTAGACTCCGTCGGCTAATTTTGACTTTATTTTTATTATTTATTTTTAGTAGGCCGGGACAGGAAAATTCCGTTATAAATTCATAACTTCTTCATCCGACGTCCGTTTTCGCCTATCTTTTTATCGTTTTAATCCTATTAACGAGACCTTCGATTATCATTTAGATTGTTTCGGCTAAAAACCGCTCGATCTCAAATCCAGTATTCGGGGTGCATACTGCTAAGTCGAAACTTCGAAAAATCATAACTTCCTCATACGAAGTCAGCTTTTGGCGTTCTTTTTATGCACGCTCTCGGTTGAACGAACTCTACGACTTTCGTTTAGATCACTAAGGCTAAGTATTGCTCTAACATAAATTTCACTTTTTACGTCATTCAGCGTTCTCGGTTTTGTCGCGAAACTTCGACATGTCATAACTTCTTCGTTATAACTCGGATTGCGACCACTACATCTTCATGTAAAGATATTGGGATTATCCCACACTTCAAATTTGACGCTTATTTTACTCTTAATTAAATTAAATTATAATAATTAAGAAAATAAACACATAATTCACATAATACTCAAATATTTCATCATTAATACTTCAAAAAGAGTTATAAGGCTTAACCTAGACTATTACATCAATGATAATGCCTAGCCTGGAAATGCGAGCGTTACAATTCTCTCCACCTTAGAATGATTCCGTCCATGGAATCACATATCAACAAACAAATGCGGATAGCGACCCATCATGTCACTCTCCGTCTCCCAGGTGAGATTCGGCCCATTCGTGTGTTTCCATTGGACAAGCACTAACTCGACCATCTTGCGTCGCAACTTCTTAGTCTTTCGGTCAACAATTGCCTCTGGTTTTCAATCAACCTTTTGTTCTCATCAATTCTCAACTCCGAAAGTGGAATCGTGTCGGGAACTTCCCCCGTGAACTTCCTCAAATAACACACATGAAAAGTGTTATGAATTCCATTATAAGGGGTGAAAGTGGGTTAGATCTGATCCCACATCGGCTGGAAAGGAGAACTAAGCATTCCTTATAAGGGGTGTGGATACCTTCCCTACCACAACACGTTTTAAAGCCGTGAGGGCAGCAGATCCCATAAGAACTCTGCAGTTAAACGTGCTCGGGCGGGAGTAGTACCAGGATGGGTGACCCCCTGGGAAGTCCTCGTGCCGAGTGGCCCAAAGCGGACAATATTGTGATACGTGCCAGAGGACTTCCCAGGAGGTCACCCATCCTGGTACTACTCCCGCCCGAGCACGCTTAACTGGAAAGTTCTTATGGGATCTGCTGCCCTCACAGCTTTAAAACGCGTTGTGATAGGGAAGGTATCCACACCCCTTATAAGGAATGCTTAGTTCTCCTTCCCAGCCGATGTTATGAAAGCCAAGGCACGACTCGTGCCGAGTGGCCCAAAGCGGACAATATTGTGATACGTGCCAGAGGGGGATGTTACATTAATATAAAATCATATCATTTAATTAGTATTGATCTATAATTAATCTAGAATTAGTTTAGAGATCAAAAGTATTAATAATTAAATATGGGCTCTTGTATTTATATAGTGTGGGCTAATGCTTATTTGGAATGGTCTAGGCTTGCATGGAAAGTCCATGGATACTCCATGGAGATTTAACCCATGGATCTCATGGAAATGAAAAGACATGGGTATTAGGGTTTACATGGATGTAACCCTAATCCACCACACTATATAAAGGAGGCTTTGGTTCTTGAAATGACACTAGTTGTGGTGAGTAAAGCAAGAGGGCCGATTTCAAGAAAGGTGATTACTATTCTCTCAAAGTTCCAAGTTTGTGGTGATTTGTGATTTCCATTTGAGGCATCCACATTATTGGTGCTAGGCTCTAAAACTCCGAGCAATCAACTACAACTACAAGGTAAGTAATTCTACTAGCTTATTTGATTCAAGTTCCCCATGCCATGCTAGATAGGATAAGAACCTTGGAAAATAATTATTTGCATGTATCTTAGTCAAACATAGATCCAAGGTTTTCTAGGGTTGCATGTACACCATAGGAGTGTTAGAATGCTCAAAACCCATCATTAAGTCACCCTTATCTGAGAGTTTGGCATGTTGTCTTAACCGATTAAGTACTTAATGGAGTGGATTAGTAGTCTGGGGAGTATGCTGGGTGTAGTACCCCGAGTCTCCAAGTATGAAGTTATTGACTTAATCTATTTTATTTCAAGTTAAGGTGATGGAGGGCTTGTGAGTACGTTCAACATACATTAGGTATGCACGACGTACTCGTTGCATACGCGCCATTGGGGGATCCCCGACGTACGCTAGGCGTACCCATGCATACGTTGGGCATAATCAAGCTAGGGGAAACCCTAATTTTTAGGGTTTGAACCATATTTAAAGTCCTTAAGCAGGCACCCAGATATGTTTGGTAGTATCCGGTTTAAATAAATCGAAGGGGTGGGCCAGCACCCAAATATGCTTGACAGTATGTTTGTTTAGTATGTGGTGTGTTGGGGAAACTCATTAAGCTTTGTGCTTATAGTTTTCAGTTTATGTTTCAGGTACTTCCAATTCGAAGGGGAAGGTCCCATCCTGATCACACCACATCACCCTATGATTGGCACACTTAGTGATTTTGGGAAATTGTACTTTGATAACATGTTACTATGATACTCATTTGACTATTTTGATACTAGTGTCTTGTGATTTGAATGAAATTAAAAACAAAAGTTTATTTGTATTTTTGAGGTGTTACATTGGGCTTACCCAGCTGATACGTTGCGCGTGCTAGCCCTGGAAGGAGCACGCCAAGCGTACGAGCTGAGTACGCCCCGCGTACTCAGTAGATGGACTCTTGGGCTTGACGTTCACGGAATTGGGTCATGTTGTAGACTTTTAAGGTTGGGCCTTGTTGGGTTATTAGACTTCTGATTTTGGGCTTTTGATAGTATATTGGGCTCTCTTGGATTTAGGTCCATGATAGTTTTTAGGCCCAATTAGGAAGGTGGGCCATTTTGGGCCTTAGGATGCCATTTAAGAAATTTGGGCCTTTTGGATTTAGGTCCATGATAGTTTTTGGTTTGTTGACTTTAACTTTTAACCAAGTTTGACATGAGGGTATTTTAGGTAAATTGAGTGGTATTTGAGATCGATCATTATTTAGTGTTTAGGTGACCAGTTGAGTTGTGATATGTTAGACATCTTGCAGACTGAGATGTGACTTATCCTCACTGTACTTATGGGTCGAAGGTACCAAGGCCGACCCATGGATTGATATCTTGTTAGATATTGAGTTATGATATATTGAGCATGCGATAAACCTGTTTTGATTATCTGATAGTCACTGATATGCGTTAGACTGGTAGATCTATAGGACTACCTGTGATTATTGGTTGTATAATTATCTGTCTGTTGAATATGTATATTATCTGTTATATGCCGACATGTTACATTGGGGTTGAGACTACTGCTTTGTGATGTTAGTCAACAGACCAGGGCAATCCAACCAGGAGGTTATGGGCCAGGGCATTCCAACCGGGAGGTTGTGGGCCAAAGGTAATCTAACTAGGAGGTTGTTGACCAATATGTGGTATGCAGGGCAATCCACCCAGGAGGTTGTGGGCCAGGGTAATCCAACTGGGAGGCTGTGGACCCAACATGTTAACATATGTATTTTATATGTTGTGTGATATTACTTTGGGGGAACTCACTAAGCTTTGACTTACATTTTCAGTTTATTGTTTCAGGTACTTCAGATGATCGCGGGAAAACGAATGTATGATCTTGCACATCTTCTTGTTTTGTGTTATGGGATCTTGGGAAAACTCTGATTTTGAATGATACTTTTGAAACAGTGACTCTTTTTGTAAACAATGTTGGTTAATGGTTAATTTTTAATTTTTAAATTTTTTATGATTTTTGGGTTTTTACATATTCAATGGTTTAAATATGTTATGTGTTTAAAAAATGACAAATTAGGAGGGAGTGGCGTATAAAACAATTCACAAAGACGATACATTAGTTAATTAAAAATAAAGTTTTTAAAATGGTTAATAACAAAAGAATGTTTATGATAATATGTTTTTGTTAAAGAACAAATGACACGAAAGTGATTAGTTTTTTCTAAATTTTGACACTTTATTATTATTACTTTTTTTTAAATTAAACATTGATTTATAATTTTTTTTGCTAATGTCGATCATTTTATCTGGTTCCTTCTCTTTACCCGGTTGTCACTGTTAAGTTGGAAAAGATTGTTGGCACGACAAGCTACAAGACACGCAAGTCGTTATATTTTTATTTTTTATTTTAACATTCCATTATTTTTAATTCAAATATAAAAATAATTAAATAAGTATTAAATCAAAAATATACAGAATCGACAAATAACAATAACCAAAATCATATAATTTAAAATAAATATTTGTTTTAAGTAATTTGGGTTTGATTTTATTCTATAAATTTATATTCTATTATTTTTAACATTTATTTAATATAAATGACAATACTTTATATCACATTTTACATTATTATAAGCAATAATTTATAGTTAACAATAACGGATATAGAGTAAATTAATCATTATAAATGAATGCTTTTAAAAAATAATTTTTTTTTTCAGTTTTTGAAAAACGATCACTTACTCCTGAATGCTCCATTTTGAATTTAATCTTCAAATTTCAGAGTTCTTTTAGTTTTTCTAATTCATTTTAAATAAATTTCTCTATTAATGTCTGAAATATCCATTTTGAAAAGTTTAATGTCACTGTTTTGCAATCAAATGTCTGATTTAATATTAGATCTAGTTTACATTACTATGTTTGTTTAATGTTTTGTCATATTTAAGTAAAAAAAATTTCGAAATTTCGAAATTGTTTATTGGATTTCAGATTTGTTCTTGAAATTATAGAGTTTTTTTAGAACTTTAAGATTTTAGTTTCGAAATGTCAGTCAAATATATATATATATATATATATATATATATATATATATATATATATATATATATATATATATATATATATATATATATATATTGTCAAAAAAAAAAAAAAAACACTTTTCTCTATGTCCAAGATACATATTTTAGATTTGGTGGTTATTTTTTCCAAAAACATTTTTTCTTTTAATTCACTTCAACTACACATTACATTACATTATGGTTACTCAATTTCCCTAATAATTATAATAAGTTAGATATTCATCAAATATATTTATCCGTAATTTTTAAACAATTTGGTAGGGTATTTAAGCGTTTCCCTGAATTGGATTCTCTTCCAAATGAACTTTGAGACCTAAGATACAAGATAAAGATAGGATTGAGTACATATCTTCCATTGATTTATGTGACGTGGGTTCGAATTTTACCCACCACAAGTTTTGTCCTACCATAATTGGGATAAGGAGTCTAATTTCCCTTGTACAATTTTCCAATTTCTTCCTCCGCCACACCATATATATACTGTACGCCACTTCGAACGCTACAATGTTTGAAAAAAGACGCAGATTTTACAAAGACGGAGAAGATAATAAGCTTCAAGTACTCCGATCGTCAGGTAACTCTTGTCATCTGTTTTTCGTGGATATTTATTCATGGGTTCGAGAGTCATTGTGGTATCAAATCGCTGAAAGTCGCTGATTTCTTGAATATTGCCAATTTGAAGTACGAATTATCGGTCTAAAGTCGAAACCTTTTGTTGATTGTATATGATTCCCAGGTTTTATGAATGTGATTGTAACATGAATTCGTTGTAAGAATTATAAAGTAGTCCTGCTCCCAAATGAATTCTATTACAGTATCTACCAAATGTACCTTAGCTGCTAATGCGAAAATAAATTTTGTTTTCCATACTTCCATTTTAGTGCTTACTTGGGTTGAAATTGACTCGATAATATCTCGTATCCAATGCTTGCAAAATTTGGGCTATTTTGGACTTATTTGAAAATGAATTTAGAAACATATTTTCTGATGAATATCGTGCTTACAAATTGTTCTAATGATGACATTTTTTCATATTCAATACTAGTTTGGTACTTCCGTTTTGATAATGACCTCAGATAAGTTTTGAAAATTAGAATTCAATTTCTAACTTCTTTTTAATTTTTTTAAGGTGGCCTTTGGAAGCCAACAAACTGGCTATGGCTCTTTCTCTTCACACTGTATTTCTCTGCAAAGAGGAAGCCCTCAATTTATATGCAAGATCACCATGTAATGAAAGGTTTCACAGGAGTGGACAACCTCCTACCAACATAATCATGATGAAAATTCGATCCAACAATGGATATTTTAATTCTTTCCGGTTGTTTACATCTTATAAGACAAGTTCTTTCTCAGATTCTAGCCATTGCAAGGATAAATCTCAGATATGCAGCATCGATACAAGTTTTGAGGTATTTCTTTTATTGATGCCAACCTTGTTCTTTACTTTGAACTCATAACTCATTCTATTTATAGGAAATACAAAGATTTGATCTCAAAAGGGGCATGACTTTGATTCTTGAAAAGCAATGGAGACAATTCATACAATTGGCTATCGTATTGGTTTGCACATTTGTTATCGTTCCCAGAGTTGATGCCGTTGATGCTCTTAAAACTTGTGCTTGTTTACTCAAAGAATGCAGGTATATATATATATTTAATCTTAAATAACTCATACTAATTTATATTTTATGCTCAAAAACCTTGATTGTCTTAAAATATAGGATTGAGCTTGCAAAATGTATAGCAAACCCATCTTGTGCGGCAAACGTTGCCTGTCTACAGACTTGCAACAATCGTCCTGACGAGACCGAATGTCAGGTAATCTGTCACTGTCAGTGCAACTGCCAATAGTTGAACAAATCTTGATTCTTACAAATTCATTGGCTTAATGTGGACAGATAAAATGTGGTGACTTGTTCGAAAACAGTGTGGTGGACCAATTCAACGAGTGTGCGGTTTCCCGAAAGAAATGTGTGCCCCGGAAATCGGATGTGGGTGAATTCCCGGTTCCGGATCGTAATGCAGTGGTTCAAAATTTTAACATGAAAGACTTTAGTGGGAAGTGGTATATAACAAGTGGTTTAAATCCTACATTTGATGCATTTGATTGTCAACTTCATGAGTTTCATATGGAAAATGATAAACTTGTTGGGAACTTAACATGGCGCATAAAAACTTTGGATGGTGGTTTCTTTACTCGATCTGCTGTGCAAACATTTGTTCAAGATCCAGATCTTCCTGGAGCACTTTATAATCATGACAATGAGTTTCTTCACTACCAAGATGACTGGTAAATTTCTTTCAATTCTTTAAATTTCACAGATTCCCTCTACAAACCCTAACATCAACACGAACTAAAAAATTACTTGATCCAAACTCAAATTAACATCCAACAGGTACATATTATCTTCCCAAATCGAAAACAAACCCGATGATTACATATTCGTATACTACCGAGGTCGAAACGACGCATGGGATGGATACGGTGGGTCCGTGATCTACACCCGAAGCCCGACACTCCCCGAATCGATCATCCCAAACCTACAAAAAGCAGCCAAATCCGTGGGTCGAGACTTTAACAATTTCATAACAACCGACAATAGTTGTGGGCCTGAGCCTCCATTGGTGGAAAGGCTTGAGAAAACAGCGGAAGAGGGCGAGAAGTTGTTGATAAAAGAAGCTGTAGAGATAGAAGAAGAGGTTGAAAAAGAGGTGGAGAAGGTTAGAGATACTGAGATGACTTTGTTTCAGAGGTTGCTTGAAGGGTTTAAGGAGTTGCAACAAGATGAAGAGAATTTTGTGAGGGAGTTGAGTAAAGAAGAGAAGGAAATTCTGAATGAACTTCAAATGGAAGCGACTGAAGTTGAAAAGCTTTTTGGGCGCGCGTTACCGATTAGGAAACTTAGATAAATTTCGATGATTGATTCAGACAATATATATAGTCATATGGATTATGTAGATACTAGAGAAAAACAAAAAAAACTTTTGTATACGTGATAAACGTGTTTGTGATTTGTTTATTGGCTTAAAATTGTAGAATAGCTTTTTTAATTCTTTACAAAAAAATTGATTGTCTATTGGTAGCCAAGAGGTTCACGAAAAGACTGAAAGGGTCTTGCCGGTTTGCGGGTTAGGCCAAATTTTTTGGGGCGGGATCGGTCTTGATCGGGTTTTTCTTTAAAACATGTATTTTTTATAAATGATGAGTTATTTTCAATTTTTGGCTTTTTTTTTCCCTGTAAATTTACTGTTATTTTATAAAAATATTACTTTTATTTTTCTATCTATGAGTATAGTTAATTTTTGTATTTTTTTTTTTCAATTGTGGTTTTTTGTAATGTTTTGAGTAAATTACATGAATGGTCCCTATGGTTTGGGTTACTTTGCGTGTTTGGTTCCTAACTTATTTTTTTTAGCTCGGAAAGTCCCTATTGTTTGTTTGTGTTACGCGTTTGGTCCCTGCTTTTTGTTTTTGTTACGCATTTGGTCCCTTTCTTACCTAAAAAGACTATTATTAAAATAGGAAAAAATAATAAGGTTAGTAAGGTAAGGTGATGGGGTTGGGTTGAGGGTGTTTTTATTTAAATAAATTAAAAAATCAAAGGCAAAAAAGTTTTTTTAGGTAAGACAAGAATCAAGAAATTAACATAAACCATAGGGACCATTTGTGTAATTTACTCTAATGTTTTTGGTCTTTTGTTTTATTTTAGACAAAACTTGGTACTTGGTTGTGGTTAGTTTAAAATTGCCACTTTTGTTCAAAAAAGTTTGGACTAACATCATATATTCAAACTTTTCATTTTGTTGCAAATTTGGTCGAATTTTCTTTGAATTTTTTATAAGGACGATTTTGCCCTTACTTATTTTTTCTTTTTCACTTTATTTATTTATTTAAAATAAAATATTACCCATATTCTACCCTCTCTCTTTTACAATTGCAAAAGACCAGCACCACTGGTCAACATCACCGCCACTACCAACGCCTGTCACCACCACCGCCGACATTGATGCTTCCTTTGTAAGCTTAATCGCGGGAAACTTCAGTCATCGGAAAGTTTACCTAGCTCTAACGAACACCACACACATACACAATACACACACATACACTTTCTCTCTCTCACTCTCTCTCTCTCTCTCTGGATGAACAAACAGACGAAAATCAAAAATCTAACATACAATAACACATAAAAAACCATAAATGATTAAACACAAATGAAATGATTAAATACGATAATACCAAACACATACATCTCTTCAAGAGCATCTAATATACAAAACTAGAAATTTGATATACAAGACCCAACACATAAACCGATTCAACATACAACACTCGTCAGAGCAACATCATCTTTAATCCATCTGTTGTTCGGAGTAAAAAAACAAGGGTTTCTAGATCTTCAGTGGTTTGAAGCAAAAAATGAGTGTGACAAACACATCTGAAAAGTCAGTGTTTCGAAAAACTAGAAGGGTGGCAGCGCTAGGGTTTTTGCAAACGCTACCACCTTGCCGGAGAAGGAGAGAGCCTAGCAGGTGAAACCCTAAACGACGTCGGATATCTCGCCAGATCTATTCAAATCCAAAATATGAGGGTGACAACAAATCTTTATGTTTGAGATGCTATAAGATGCTTTTCAAACCCTAAAAGGCGAAACTTGAACCCCTATGACATTGCTCAAACCCTTATGTCGTCCGAACCTGAGCCTTCACCGCCTCCGATGCCTTTATAAACCCTAGATATCTTGCCATATCTGTTCGTCTCCATGCTCGTTGGATCGTCAGCGTCGTCGAAGAAGTGACAATTTTCAGAATGTAGATGTTGTTGGAAAACAGGTAGATCTCGTTGGTCTCGAGGATGGCAGATTTTTGGGTCGTCGAACATTGCGTATTTGAGGGAAATGCTTTTGAAGAAGAAATAAGGAGAGAGAGAGAGAAGGCGGTGTTAGGGGTACTTTATTTATGATTTTTTCTTAATTGTTTTTAATTTTTATAATAAAAGAAAAATATGAAATAAAATAATAAGGGGAAAATCCATAATTATAAAAAGTTTCAATAATTTTGGACCAAATTTGCAACAAAATAAAAAGTTTGGATATCTGGTTCTAGTCCAAACTTTTTTGGATCAAAGTAGCAATTTCCAGCTAACCACATGGACCATTTGTACAATTTTGTTTTTATTTTATAAATGTATGTGATTTTTTTGTAAATTTGATCCAAAAGAATATAATGTACAACTAATTTTATTTATAAGTATATGTAATTCTTTTTGTAAATTTGGTCCAAAAAAATATAGTAGATATGTTTGTTTGTTTGTTTTTTTTTTTGAAACGACAAACTAACTAATCTACTCCTAAATAACCATCTATGTCTCCACCAAGATTTGAACCCCAGACTTTTCATATGAGATGGTCACTGCATACCGCTAGGCCATTGGCCTTTTGGTTAATATAGTAGATATGTAACATGAAAAGAAATTATAAAAATCTAATTACAAAAATCTCAAATAAAAACCATACATACTATAATAAAATGGTTGGAATCAAAATTACAAAATAAGACCAAAGATGTTTCTAATTTGGATACTATTTGAGTATTTGTAAATGCGTTTATAATTCTTGTGACTTCCTTTGATTTTTAGAAATTTTAAAATTTATAATGCTTAACTTTTTGTAAAATCTAAAAGTAATTAATTACAAATAAATTAAGGGAAATCTCCAATAAAATCTTTAAATTTTGGCCCGGTTTACGTTTTAGTCATAAACTAATTTTTGTTTATGAAAAAGTCCTAAAAACCGGCAAAAGTATGCATTTTGACCCTTTTTGACCGGTTGGAACCGACAACAAATTAATTTTGGACTATTTCATAAAATGACCTAAAATATTAGGACTATTTCACAAAATGACTCAAAATATTGTGACTTTTCTGCAAAAAAAATATTAGGACTTTTCTGCAAACAAAAACCTTATTATTATTATTATTATTATTATTATTATTATTATTATTATATTAAAAATATAAACAAGTATACTAATTTTTAAATTCATTATTATTTATATTTTTAATAATACATATAAATACACTTAAATAAAAAATATATCAAAGAAATTATTTAAAGGTGAAGGTGGTGGTGATGGTAATGCTTTAGGCATTTAAATCATGAATATCTGCTTGTATGTCCTCACTTTGTATATGATCATTTCACATTTTTTATTATTGTTTTCAATTCAAAATTTAACACTTAGCAATTTAAAAGAAGTTGCCTATTTGTAAAATTATGTATAAATAGTTTAAGATAAAAGGATTTCTCACTTTGTATATAAAATTTCTTAAGGTAGAATGATTTTTTTTTCAAATCCAACAGATCCACAATAAATATTTACATTGGTGACAGATATCAAAATTCGAAAATATTAATTAAAATATCTTATTTAATAGAAAGTAATATGACTTATTTTGCTTTATCACATTATATCTGCTATGTTTCCAAAAAAACCACAAGGATAAAGTAATGAAAAAGTGCAATACACATGTTGGTAATTCAAATACTTACACACAAGACATACTCGCATTTCACATGCTCACTATTTGTAAACAATTTGAAAAATCAGTAGCTTCTTTTAAATTGTTAAATGTTAATATTATGAATTAAAAACAATAATAACAAATGTGAAATGACCATATACAAAGTTAGAATATACAAACAGACATTCATGATTTGAATGCTTAAAGCATTACCATCCGCTCAACCTTCACATTTATAAAATGTCTTTAATATATATATATATATATATATATATATATATATATATATATATATATATATATATATATATATATATTTTAATTTAAATGTATTTATACGTATTATTAACAATATTCATAATAACAAATTTAAAAATAGTATACTTATTTATATTTTTAATATAATAATAATAAAGTTTTTGTTTGTAGAAAAACCCTAATATTTTTTGTTTTTGCAGAAAATTCATAATATTTTAGGTCAATTTATGAAAATAGTCTCAAATTAATTTGTTACCGGTTCCAACCAGTCAAAAAGGATCAAAATGCAAACTTTTGCCGGTTTTTGGGACTTTTTCGTAAACAAAAATTAGTTTAGGACTAAAACATAAAACGGGTTAAAATTTTAGGACTTTATTGGAGATTTTCAATAAATTAATAATGTTTATTTTATAATGTATGTATTGGACCACATTTTCAGCCGAACGTGAGTATTTAATATGCACGTTTGTAGTGTTGTCCCAGATGGACCGATTTGACATAATATGTTTGGGCCCGATCCGTGTTTATTCCTGGTAGTCATGTTTAACCAACTAAGTGCAGAGATTGAAGGCAATAAGCAATCTGTCGAGAAAAATATAAAATATATTGCTTTCAAAGACATGTATTACGAATATATGTTCACTAAAAATGATTATCCGGATGACGTTATCTGTAAAATATTAATTTTATATTAAACTAATGTATAAGATTATAGTTATTATGTATGATATTATTTATATTTACATACATTTATGTACGGCTTGCATTTAAATAAAACTAAACTTAATTCATTATTTAGTGTTACTTTATAATTATCGTTATGATTATTTAATTTAAAGTTTATTCATTTGATCATTTTTTTAGTTTTGCTCATGATGAATGTCACTGTAACCTTATGAATTCTTTATTTTGATTTGTTATTTTTTTGGCACTCTATGACACAAAATTCCTCTTTAACTGCTAAAAAGGGTATTAAGTTTTTTGTCCGATTTCTAAGGTAAAAAAAAAAGATGTAATTATGTACCTGATATATTGTGTTTTGGGTGTTCTACATCTCAACTTTCACTTCAGCAATCCTGGATACTAATATATGTCGTGCCATTTTCTTCCAAGTCTAACTTCTATAAATGGCAAAAGTACAAATTTAACTCTAACTCCACTACATTCGCACACATCTCCATCTTCTCCGTTAGTTCCTTTCCTTCATCGTCATCATAATTGAGAACCCTAATCCTACTCCCCTCTGTGTGAACTAAGAAACCAAGCCATCACTCCACTAAAAATTTGGTCCACCCTCGCATCACTCATCGACATACCCTATTATGTCTCTCTGCTCCGTTCACCGACACATCAAGAGATAAGAGAATAAGACTTGTTATCGGTTAATCAAGCCTCATGTGTATATTAGAGATGTGAAAATGTTGTAGTCCGGTTGTGGTTTGGTTTGGTACTAAACCACATTCTAAAATTTAATCTTTTTCTTTTCTCCAAAATATTGATTGTAGTTTTGTACCAAGCTTGATGAATCGTCAAGTTATTCTTGAATTACAATGGTGTTTTTAGCAAGATGAAGAGGGGGTGCGAATTTGAAGGAGAACAACAATGGGGAGTCTGTTTCCATTATCATCACTTCCCCTTAAAATAGAAAACATCCTCACTCTTTTCTCTCACTACTTCTTCTTCATCTTACTCTCCCCCATCTCCCGTTATCATTCCATCTTAATTCTGAAAGTCAACTCCACAAAACCCTAAACGGCCACCGCCTTCACCACTAGAGACATACTTGCACTAACTGCTGTTGAACTTCGATCTCGCTTCAGTTTTGATTTGTGCATATGTATTGATCTAATGTACTGTGAGAATTTGTTAATCATCTTACTTTATGTTTGATATGTTTTTTTTTGTTTTTTTTTCTATTGATAGAAAGATACATGCTGCCCTTTTGATTTGCATCAAGTTTTTCCTACGAGTTAATGTATTATATTTGTGATGATCTGTAAATGAATTTGATGTTTCTACAAAGAGCTCCAGTTTATTGGATCTCTCTAACAAAATCACTTGGATTTTGATATGGGTTTAAGGGTAAATTGATTTTATATGTTTGTGTGTGTTTTGGTTCTGTTTCAAAGATACCATGTGAAAACTATAAGATAAATGGTGTCAATGAATGAATTTGATGTTATACAAAGAGCTAACTCTCCTAATCAAACGACACCTCATAAAACAAAGGATTCTCAAATAGAGCCACATTAGGCGCGTCATATAACCTATAAACGTACTCCCTACATATATGATATAAATTGAGATTTTTTTATAATATATATGTGAAATTGCTTTAATATTTTAACTTCTTTTTATTTAATACAATAAATGCTTTATTTTTATATTTTAAGAATTAATTCCTTGTTTTCAATTTGATATACACTTAATTTGTTAATTTGATATATATTTACAAGGACAACCTTTGATCTTCCATCTTCCATTGTAACCGCTCTTCTTGGCATGTATAAGTAATGTATCTTATAGTTTTTGCATGGATGTCATTTATGTTACCTTCGGTGGTGAAGTTTCAAATGTTGGGTGTAAAACAAGGTAACTTAGGTATAGAGAATGAATATAGAGGAAGTTTCCATACCCCACTAGTGAAATATGTTGATTTGGTGTCCAATAGTTGGTATATGTTTTTTTTATGTTATAACATGTTATAGGTTATTAAAGTAGATTTACTTGTGTTACTTTGCAATTCGGTTATATAGGTGTTGTTTTTTTATAGACACTATGATAATTGTACGAGATCAAATTTCTTGGTTTTAATATAAAAGAAGGAAAAAAATCAACATATGTTTTGCCAAACAGTGTCCAGAATTTATTAATTGATTGTATACAAAATTAGAGGTAGTGTGTAAATGGTTTGCTTATATTATGTCATTAATCGTATAGTACCTATTACTACTACTACTGCTAATAATAATAATAATAATAATAATAATAATAATAATAATAATGTAGATGTTATCTATGATTATATTTTCATATATTTTCTAGCACCAAACATCCTTTCGAAAACCAAATATATTTACTGAAGTTTGTTTTGCAGCATCGAATATATTATCCTTACGAACAATGAATATATTGCACGGTTTCCACATACCATAAGGTTTCAATATTTTGTACAATTTTTTTTTACCAATGACCACATATGAGTTCATTCCCATCGAACATTGTTTGGGAGGCAATTTAGTCTTTAACACCAAATTCTTTTATTGTATTTTAGGGTTTTAATGGTGCAATAAAGTAATGACACATAGATCTATTTTATTTCCAATCAGTTTATTTGTAAGGTCCCAAAATTTAGACAAAAAATTTTCATTTTTAAATTAATAAAACTATAATCTAAAACATCATCATGAAACCAAGGTAGAACAAAGTGTATCAATACATCATAAAACATCAGAGTAAATCACAAAATACGGAATAAGATGATGTGTGTTCTGCAATCATCCCAAACTCTCCCCCTTCGAACCAGAAGTACCTGAAACATAAACTGAAAACTGTAAGCACAAAGCTTAATGAGTTTCACAAAATATCACATACCATACATAATAAACATGTAATGGGCCCCGCCCGGCATCGAGCCCCGCTCGGTATACAGATATGTCAGTCATAAGGCTCCGCCCAATATACATATAACATATAAACATATAATCATACTACACATGTGATAATCAAAAAGACAATAGCATACAAGATAGTCATTGGGCCCCGCTTGGCATTGAGCCTTGCCCAGTAAGCATACAAACACATAACACATGCGAGAGTCACGCAGACATCTAGCATACTAACATAATAAACCATGGGCCGAAATTGGTACCTTTGATATGTGCATATTTATACACATATTTATACAACATATCCTGATATTATAATTAATTTTATGCCCTTATTAGAACAAAAGATACTTAATTTGCTATGAATCATGTTGTAGGTATTAAAAGACTTGTTTGGAGCAAAAAGGAAGCAGGAAGCTGGATTAAGGAAGCTTGGAGTTGAAAGTTTGGACTAGAGCTCTAAAATGAAGGAAAATATGCCCAACACGTCATGGTAATATCTGCCACGACGTGGTGTCTTGAAGATTCCCGATCAGATTCGATGACTTGTAGAATACGGGATAAACACAATCACCACGACGTGGTGCTCTGCTTTCGGGAAAAGTATAAATATCTCACATAAACCTCCGAATGGGAACTTTTTGGCTCTGGAGAATTCGAAGTTATTTAAGGCAAAGGCACTGGAATTAAGCATTGGAAGCAAGGAATTAAATCACAATCATTAGACGAAGGAGATCCAAGGCAACTAAACTCAACTTTTCGACTTTTCATTAGGAATAACGATGTTTTTACTTTTGAATTTCAATTTTATGATTTTGTTTGCTGAAATCATGAGCTAAACACTCATGACTTTCGTTTGGCTAGGATGAGTTGAATAAACATGGTTGATTTCATAGTTAGGATTTAGTGATTTGGTTATTTGTTGACTTTTGTGTATTAAAGAACCTCAGGTATTTTTGATAACTGCTTTTAATCTGCTTATTGCTGAATTTGATTAGGATAGAATGACTATGTTTCTTAATTGAATTTGAATCTTATGATATTGTGACTTGCAAAATCGTAGGACTAGATTTTTGATTAAAACCTAGGGTTAAGTAGAAAAGTGGGTAAAAAAGTATAGGAGCCAATATATGACGAAAAATCATATATAGAATTGAATCAATAAAATTAATTGGTCAATTAATTATAAGTCTAAGCAACTCGAACTGAACTCTAGTGAGCTTGTAAGTTTGTCCGCTTGATCACCGAATAAATAAGCTAGTTTGCTAAAGGATTAAATTGGTGAATACCAATTTGGTCATCTTAGGAATCGGTAGCCAAAGGAACTAAATCCATTGCACTTCTATGAAACAACCATAATGACAACAAATCCGAAGCTAAACGAAAGTCTCTTTCTCACCTTGGTTAATTCATACTTGTTTGCTTGCTTAGCTTAGTGTTAGTTTAATTAAATGAATTTTGAGTTAATTTGGTAATTTAAGTATCTAGTCTTGCAAAACTAGGAAAACAAAACCATTCTTATATAATTAGTAATTAGCTAATAGTAGAATAAAGTTAATTGAAACACCATTCCTTGATATCGACACTCGTTCTTACCATAGCTATACTATTGCACGATTAGGTACTCTGCCTAGTGTGTTTAATAGTCTAGTTAAGTAAATTATTTTTATAAAATTAACTTGAATAAAATATAAGCATATTAAATTACACATCAAGTTTTTGGCGCCGTTGCCGGGTAACGAATCAGTTTTAATTACTTTATATTGCTATTGTTAGGACTATTTTCTGTTAGAGTTTAGTTTTAATTTTAAGTATTTTCGTAATTTAGGTTCACCACGACGTGGTGATTTATACCACGTCGTGGTAAAGCTACTGTAAGAATTTTATTTTTCGTTTTTTTTCTTTCACGTGTTTTTCTTTGTTTATTTGCAGACCGTTTATGACCCATGGATCAAATTCATCTTTGATTCCACCACTCGAAGACCCGAAATCCGTTCTTCGAAAAAACAAGGACAAGGCCGACAAAGATACTCCGAATAAGTCCCCTTTAAAGAGTCTGAAATCGGTTTTTGGTAAAAAAAAGGGAAAGAAAACGGGGGAGTCCAGCAACACAAAAGAAGACACTGAGTACGAGACCGAGAAGGAGGAAAGTTTTACTGATTTTAAAGGAAGTGATCACGAAAAACCTGACAACACCATGGCCAACATTGCGGACCTCTTAATGGAGGCATACAAGAAGAGAGTTTGGGACGACACCGAACCGGGCCTCGTGCAACCCACCAATCCCGCCACTGCAACTTTTGAACTCAAAGGGCATATACTTACCGCAATAAAGGAGGTTCCTTTCACCGAAAAGGATCATGAAGATGCTTACAAGCATCTAGATGAAGTGAACGACATTGCCGACTACTTTAACATCCCAAATGTGCCAAGAGAAACGATATTGTTACGAATGCTCCCTGTCACTTTTAAGGGAGCCGCAAAAGATTGGCTGAAGGCATTACCACCAGGCGCGGTAACAACATGGGCATGGATGCGTGAACTATTTTTGAAACAATTTTGCCCACCATCCAAGGTGGCTAAGCTCAAAAAGGCTATCGCCAACTTTGAACAACAATTGGGGGAATCATTATATGAAGCTTGGGAACGTTATAAAGTTCTAATAAGGAATTGCCCCCAAAATGACCTAAATGTGCGGCAAGAGGTCTTGATGTTTTATGATGGGGTGAACGTCACCACCCGCCAACTTCTTGACTCTCAAGGCCCTCTTACTAAGAAAAATCCGGCGGAGATTAAGCAACTTATCGAAGAATTCTCGAAACATTCTAGAGATTACCATAATCCACGAAATGATGTGACAAGGGGTTTAGAAAATGCTGCTTCGGAGGATATGTCAGCGATAATGGCAATGTTGCAAAGCATGGATAGAAGAATGACTAAAATGGACCAAACAATCCGTGCTCTTCGGGTTAGGTGCGAAAACTACAACAGGCCGCATTTAACCAAGGAATGTGACCTAGATGAAAATGGAAACCAGAAGGTCCAAGCTTGCTACTCAAGTGGCGATCGTCTAGATGAAGACTGGAGAAAGCCTAAGAAGAAGTGGTTGCCCTATGATGAGTATAAAAAGGCCAAGGAAGAAAAGTATGAACAAAGAGGGAGGGGCATTTATCAAAGAGAAGAACCAACAGTTGAGAAGAAATCTGATTTTGAGAGTATGCTCACTCGATTTGCAGTAGTATCTGAAAAAAGGCACGAGGTAACTGAAGCAACAATTAAAGAGCAACAATTAGCAATCAAGGAGCAACAACTTATGATGAAGGAACAACAGGAGATGATGAAAAACCAGCAAGCACTCTTGAGAAATCAGCAAGCTTCAATCCTAAATATAGAGAAACAACTTGGGCAACTAGCTACGCAATTCAATGAAAGAGCACTGGGAGGACTTCCGGGAAATACCGAACAAAACCCGAAAGGAGCACACATTCAAGCCATCACCACTAGAAGTGGGAAAATTATCACTCACCTAACCCCTATCGACAGAAACGAACCTGAAGCAGAATAAGAAAGACAAGAAGAAAATAAAGATAACAAGTCTGGGCAATCACCACGACATGGCAAAACTCTGAGGAGAAAAATACCGAGCCGGTGAAGACATATTGTCCACCACTTCCTTTCCCAAGCAGAGCAATTCAAGAGAAGCATGTTGAAGATTACCGGAAGTTCTTAGATCACATAAAATCTCTTGAAATCAACATTCCATTCCTTGAGGCTTTAATTTAAATGCCAAAGTATGTCAAGTTTTTTAAGGACCTACTGACAAACCGCAAGAAAATGGAAGGATTATCAAAAGTTGTACTAAATGAAACTTGCTCTGCTACAATGCTAAACATGCTACCAAAGAAGATGGGGGATCCAGGGAGCATAACTTTACCGTGCCAATTCGGGAATCTAGCAACAAGTCATGCTCTAGCCGACTCAGGAGCAAGTGTCAACTTGATGCCATACTCATTCTTCAATAAAGCTTGATCTTCCCGGACCGAGACTGGTCTGCATGGTTATCCATCTAGCCAATAAGACTATGACCTTCCCAAGGGGCATTTGTGAAGACCTACTAGTGAAAGTAGACAAGTTCGTTTTCCCCGCAGATTTTATTGTGTTGGATATGGAGGAAGATGAGCAAGTTCCGATCATTCTTGGAAGACCATTTTTGAGCACTGCCCGAGCTTTAGTTAATATAAGGGAATCCAAGCTTACATTACGTGTTAGAGAGGAAGCGGTGACTTTTGGAGTTAATCGGGCGATCAAACATTCAAGGATGAGTGATGATATGGCGTTTTCTGTTGATGTGTTGGATGGAATATTGGAAAAAGAACTAGTGGGTTGGAAAGAAAAAGAAAATGAGGGATTTATGGTGCTTAATGAAGGAAATTTTGATCTTGAATTCGACCTTCAAGAATTGGAGAAGTTATTGGAAGTAGGGGAGTACAATGAAGCAATGCAAGATACAGAAGACACAACACGACGTGGCAAACTTTTTTTTTCACGATCTGGAATTAAAAACCACGACACCACGACGTGGTAGGATCACCACATAGTGGTAGTTGACGCAAAACCCAAACTCGAGCTGAAAGCCCTTCCTGAACACCTGGAGTATGCATTCTTAGAAGAAGAACAACAAAAGCCAGTAATCATTGCTTCCGGCTTGGTGAAACATGAGAAAGAAAGCTTAGTTAAAGTTCTAAAGAAGAGAAAATGTGCCATTGCATGGAAGATCACGGATATCAAGGGGATTAGTCCAGCCTATTGTTCTTATAAGATCAATTTAGAAGAAGGAGCTAAACCAATAGTACAACGCCGAAGAAGACTCAACCCAAACATGCAAGAAGTAGTTAAAAAAGAGGTGGTGAAACTATTAGATGCTGGTATCATTTACTCAATATTTGATAGCACATGGGTGAGTCTAGTACATGTTGTGCCAAAGAAAGGAGGAATGCCAGTGGTAACCAATGAAGCTAACGAGTTGATCCCAACAAGGACAATTACCGGGTGGCGCGTTTGTATTGACTATTGAAGGCTTAATGATGCAACATGCAAAGATCATTTTCCGCTACCATTCATCGATCAAATGCTAGAAAGGTTGTCCGGGAATCTTTATTATTGTTTCCTTGATGGTTTCTCGGGGTACTTTCAAATTCCGATTGACCCACAAGATTAAGAGAAGACCACTTTTACATGCCCAAGTGGAACATTTGCATATAGACCCATGCCTTTTGGGTTATACAATGCACCAACCACTTTCCAAAGATGCATGATGGCTATATTTCATGATATGATCGAGAAGTTTATGGAGGTTTTCGTGGATGACCTCTCGGTTTTCGGGTCCTCTTTTGAAGACCGTTTGTCCAACTTGGATCTTATGCTAGCAAGATGCGAGAAGACCAACCTTGTTCTCAATTGGGAGAAGTGTCATTTTATGGTGAAGGAAGGCGTTGTGTTAGGTCACAAGGTCTCAAGGATGGGGATAAAGGTGGATAGAGCAAAGGTTGATACCATAGCCAAATTACCACCTCCAACAAATGTCAAGGGGGTAAGAAGCTTTCTAGGTCATGCGGGATTTTATAGGCGCTTTATTAAAGACTTTTCCAAGATCATAAGGCCCTTGAATCAACTTCTCTTAAAGGATGCCCCTTTCAACTTTTCTAAAGAGTGTCTTGATGCATTTCATTTGTTGAAGGAAAAATTGACCACTACACCAATTATGATAGCTCCATATTGGAGTCTTCCTTTTGAGCTTATGTGTGATGCCAGTGACTTTGCGGTGGGAGCTGTTTTGGGACAAAGAATTGACAAGCATTTTCAACATATCTACTATGCAAGTAAGACCTTGAACCCAACACAAGAGAACTACACTACTACAAAAAAGGAGCTACTAGCAATGGTTTTTGCATTTGATAAATTTCGCTCTTATTTGGTTTTGTCTAAAACAATAGTTTTTACCGACCATTCTGCCCTTAAGTATCTTTTTGCTAAACAAGATGCTAAGCCAAGGTTGATTTGTTGGGTGTTGCTGCTACAAGAATTTGACATCGAAATACGAGATAAAAAGGGGATGGAGAACGTGGCTGTCGATCATCTATCGTGACTGCAAAACCCGCACTTGGAGGAATTAGAAGAAAACAATATAGGAGATGAGTTTCCCGAAGAATATTTATTGGTTATAGCAGGAGAGATTCCGTGGTTTGCAGATATAGCTAAGTATTTAGCAAATGAATACATTCTAAACGACTTGACTCGCCAACAAAAGAAGACTTTTTTTCTTCAGAAATTAAGCATTACTTTTGGGATGAGCCATACCTCTTTCGTAGCTGTGCTGATGGTATGATAAGAGGATGTGTATTCGGGAGGGAAAGTTGTGAAATCTTGAAGCATTGTCATAGCGGGCCAACCGGAGGACATCATGGAGCGCAATATACAACGAAGAAGGTTTTTGATTCGGGTTTTTATTGGCCTACTATCTTTAAAGATGCTACAAAATTTGTCAAAGAATGTGATTCATGCTAAAGGTCGAGAAATATTTCATCACGAAATGAGATGCCCCAAAATAGCATTCAAGTTTGTGAAATATTTGATATTTGGGGAATTGACTTCATGGGACCTTTCCCAATGTCAAAGGGAAATAAATACATATTGGTAGCAGTCGATTATGTATCCAAATGGGCGGAGGCACAAGCATTACCCACAAATGATGCTCGAGTAGTAGTACGTTTCCTCAAAAAGTTATTTTCAAGATTTGGAGTTCCTAAGGCTCTAATTAGTGATCGAGGCTCCCACTTCGCAAATGATCAGTTAGCTAAGGTGTTGCAAAATAGGGTGTTCACCATAGATTTTCAACATCATATCATCCTCAAAAAAGCGAGAAAACTGAAGTTACAAATCGGGCATTGAAGAGAATATTAGAAAGACCGGTTGGAAGTAATAGAAAGGAATGGTCGGATAAGCTTGATGATGCACTATGGGCGTTTAGAACAGCTTTCAAAACACCTATTGGTACTACACCATATAGGTTGGTTTATGGGAAGAGTTGCCACTTGCCAGTTGAGATAGAGCATAAAGCATTTTGGGCTTTGAAGATATGTAATTTTGAGTTAGATGAACTGCGTGCCAACCGGTTGATACAAATGAATGCTCTTGAAGAACTTAGAAACGAAGCCCACACAAGTTCTTTAATTTATAAAGACAAAACTAAGAAGTGGCATGATATGAGGCTTAAAGGTAATAAAGAGTTCCATGAAGGACAAAGAGTGCTACTTTTCAACTTAAGGTTGAAACTGTTTCCCGGTAAATTGCAAACAAGGTGGGACGGGTCATTTGTTGTTAAACAAGTTTTCCCACATGGAGCTATTGAGCTTATTTCAAGAGACGGGACCCCTTTCAAGGTTAATGGGCATTGAGTGAAGCATTACGAGGACGGAATGCCAAGTGAAGAAAGGGAGGGTGAAATCGTCAAATTCACACGAGCGGAAACAACGTAGCTTGGAAAGGAGTCCGGCTCATGACTCCTTCAAAAGAAGCGCTGGCAGGAGGCAACCTGTGGTTTTGAGTTTGCATTTTCTTTTCTTTTATTTGTTTTTTGAGTTTTATCTAGGTCTTTATTATCTCATTCTTCTGGTTTATCTATGATTTCGTCATGGGGTGTGGCATAAAACGAGTGTGGGGTGTGTATTTTTAAGAGTTTTTATTAAATAATTTTTTTTGCCCACCACGAGGTGGTGATTTCTTTTTCACGATTTAACTACGGAAAAAACCTCGACACCACGACGTGTTGTATTCTACCACGTCGTGGTGACAAATATAACTGTTGTCATTAGAGGGTTTTTAAACTTAAGTTAAAACATTTTCACTTTTTACACCACCCCATCTCTCTCGTCGTGCCAGCCTCCACGAAGAACTCTCCTTCCTCTCCATCAATTTCATGTTCCTTGTCCCCAAAAAGGTATGATTTTCTTGTGATTTGCTTATTCTTGATAGTTATTATGGTATTAGAGAACATCTATTTCTTAGTTTGAACACATTTAGGGCTAATTTTGGGAAACTAGGGTTTCGATTTTTGCAAAATTCGGACCCAATTTAGGATGTTTTGCTCCCTAATTTTGCTACCATCCTACTCTATTTCATCCACTGAACAAACCTTAAACTTGGATTTAGTTAATATGGCGTTGAAATTGGAGCAATTTGATCTTATCTTGTCATTGTCACGACGCCACGACCAGCTCATCGTGGTCCT
This sequence comes from Lactuca sativa, assembly GCF_002870075.4. Classification (NCBI taxonomy): domain Eukaryota; kingdom Viridiplantae; phylum Streptophyta; class Magnoliopsida; order Asterales; family Asteraceae; genus Lactuca; species Lactuca sativa. The sequence goes on along the minus strand of NC_056627.2, from coordinate 321,446,227 downwards.
CGTCGTGGTGTCTGGAATCACAGTTTTTTTTCTTCTTCTGTTTCGATTATAATAATGCATATGGTATGTTTGGTTGTTCTTTTGTGGCTATTATGCAGAAATGACTAGCAGGATTAGAAGAAGTCAACCCATTACTCGCAATTTTCCATGGTATTCTTTTCCACGAGATGTTGCACCCGAGACACGTATGCGATGGACTGCTAAGCTTGATTTACTAAAGAAAAGGAAGGTGCATGTTCCAGTTGAGGTTGATTGGCACTGGATTGGGAGTTCGGGTTTGATGGAGGCTATGGAGCCTTATCTTGACAAGGTATTCAATGGAGTTCAAGGGCAGTTTATGTGTTTGGGATGGAGCCGAATTTTTGAGATTCAAGAGGTGGTTTACAAAGAGTTGGTGTATGAATTTCTTGCCACAGTTTCTTTCGCAAGAAAAGACGGAATTTATGCGGATGATAATCTTATTTTTTGCCTTGGAGGGGAAAGGCGTTCGTTAAGCCTAGCTGATTTTGCATTACGGGTTGGTATATACCTTCCAGCTGAAGTCCATACACCCTTATACCAACAATTTATAGCAGCCTCCATTAGGAACATCGAAGGGTTCAAGGCAGAGGACCATTGGCATTTTATTGCTAATGGGGTTTACCACAAGGGTACTGCACAGGAAAGCGACATCCGGTCGCCAATTCACCGCCTTTTACACCGCCTGATCACTAATACCATTAATGAACGTCAGGAGGGGGATAAATGTCCTACTATGGATGTTTTCTTTTTATGGGTTCTCACCTCAACTGAGGTTTATGCTGATTTACCTTTTCATTTGGCTGATTTCCTTATAGTTCGGGCAACCAAGGACAGACATGGGTCCCCGCTTTATGGCGGTATGTGGATTACCCGACCCGCGCGATCTTTTGGTATTTTTGAGAAGCAGGAGGATTTTATGCTTACAGTTGAACCTCAAAAGACCTTTTCCACTCTTCTTTATAAGAGGGCTCGGATTGTTGTTGATAATGGAATGGGTGGTTTTAGTATTCCTGGCGATACTCCACGACACCGGGTTCCAAGTCATGGAAGGCAACGGGGAAATGGAGCTGAAGCGGATGAGCCAGTGGTACTAGAAGAAGATGAGATGCCCATGGATTCTTACAGTGTGGCAAGGAGACAATATGAGGACTATATGTCTAGTGCAGCAAATTACACCAACTTGAGCCTAGATCATTTAATGAGCTCTATGTGTATATCTCGTCCAGAGCATTTTCCTTCTGCGTACCTACATGTTCCAACGTGGGACGACATTTGGCAAGAGCAGTTGGGTGGAGCTAGAGGCAGTGGTGGTGGAGCTGGTGATGAGGCAAAAGATTGAGTTCTTATCCTTTTCTTTGGTTATATGTGAGAGTCAAGTAAGGGTATATTTGGAACAAGAAAGTTCGTTAGAGTAAAGGTATAAGAAAATGTCGAGAGAAGCGTGATTTGAGAGCATTTTTCGAGGTCTAATTGAGTCATAGAGTGAAAGGGTTGTGTCCTATAGCTGTATGGAAGAGATTGTGTCATTTTAGTTCAAGTTGCAGCTCTTTTCGCCCTTCGAATTTCACTTTTCAACACCACCACGATGCGGTATCTGGTACCACGACGTGGTGTCGCAATTTTCAAAACCAAGAAGTGTTCTGTTGGGTCTACCACGACGTGGTTATATCCACCACGACGTGGTGCTTTTCGAGTCAGTTTTCCGAACCTGCTCTCCTATTTCCAGTAGTCTCCGTAATGTAGGTAGCGTCATATTCATTTTCATGGTATGGATGAGCTGTTCCCATGCCTTTGAATTTTCTTTTCGCGCTTTAATGAAGAATTCTACCGATTACCACAAGGAGGCCGCTATTCTTTCAACTTCTGTGTCCACACGTTCCAGCGAGTTAGAAGTCTTTTCCATGAGTCAAGTCACATCTTCTATCCCAGAGGAGTCTGTTCCTTTTTCTCCCTCTTTTTAAGTTTATATTTTGCATACCATGCAATGGGGGCATTGCATGAAATGAGTGTGGGGTAGGGGTATTTAACATAAGGAAAAGCATTTGATTTTTTAGTTCTTAATATGCTAATTTAGGAAACTTAGCCAATTAAAATTTTTGCTAGTATAGTATTAAATGATCCGATGAGAGCCCAAATGTTTACTTGAGCCAACACATGTTATAGTGTATTTGTGGCTTCCCATTTTCTAGTGAAAGTCATGAAGCATGAAAGGTAATCTGGTAGCTTATATGGCATAACATGTTTTGCAGCTTAAACCTGAAATCTATCCAGGAAAGCTTAGGTAGTCATTGCACTTAGACTAATATCTTACCCAGTAAAGGTTGAAGCTAAGCTCCTTGCTTAAGCATGTAGGACTTGAGAGAAAAAAATGAGAATACATGTAAAAAGAGAGAGAGAAATTACTAAAGAGTTAAAGAAGTTTGGAGTTTTCAAAGTGTGAAGATCAAAGGAATAGAATTTCTGAAGAAATAAAAAATTGAAGATACCAGAAAATCAAACAAATAAGGTGGTGAATTCAAGTAAATCAAAGATCAAATATACAACAAAGTGAAAAATTCAAAAAAAGAAAAAAAAAGAGCTCTATTATGGTATCAAAGTTTTAATTTCTACAATTTATGTATGCTTGGTTGTTTAGCCAAAAACACCTTGAGGGTAAGCAAGATTTCTGAGGATTGATTCGGAGGGTTGCAAAAATGAGTGTCGTATAAGTTAAGGGGTGAAGATTCATAGGGATTGTGAGTATTTAGGAATGGGAAGTTCTTAGGAATTATAGACACAATTACATGCATTGAGTCTTGGGATAATGGATGGGTTTGAAATGGATTGTTTTGTATCTTGCTGGTAAAATTTTAAATAAATTTGCTTGGGGGCAAGCAAAGAATAAGTGTGGGGTATTTTGATATGTGCATATTTATACACATATTTATACATCATATACTGATATTATAATTACTTTTATGCCCTTATTAGAACAAAAGATACTTAATTTGCTATGAATCATGTTGTAGGTATTAAAAGACTAGTTTGGAGCAAAAAGGAAGCTGGAAGCTGGATTAAGGAAGCTTGGAGTTGAAAGTTTGGACTAGAGCTCTAAAATGAAGAAAAATATGCCCAACACGTCATGGTAATATCTGCCACGACGTGGTGTCTTGAAGATTCCCGATCAGATTCGATGACTTGTAGAATACGGGATAAACACAATCACCACGACGTGGTGGACCTACCACGACGTGGTGCTCTGCTTTCGGGAAAAGTATAAATATCTCACATAAACCTTCGAATGGGAACTTTTGGCTCTGGAGAATTCGAAGTTTTTTTAAGGCAAAGTCACTGGAATTAAGCATTAGAAGCAAGAAATTAAATCACAATCATTAGACGAAGGAGATCCAAGGCAACTAAACTCAACTTTTCGATTTTTCATTAGGAATAACGATGTTTTTACTTCTGAATTTCGATTTTATGATTTTGTTTGCTGAAATCATGAGCTAAACACTCATGACTTTAGTTTGGCTAGGATGAGTTGAATAAACATGGTTGATTTCATAGTTAGGATTTAGTGATTTGGTTATTTGTTGACTTTTGTGTATTAAAGAACCTCAAGTATTTTTGATAACTGCTTTTAATCTGCTTATTGTTGAATTTGATTAGGATAGAATGACTATGTTTCTTAATTGAATTTGAATCTTATGATATTGTGACTTGCAAAATCGTAGGACTAGAGTTTTGATTAAAACCTAGGGTTAAGTAGAAAAGTGGGTAAAAAAGTATAGGAGCCAATATATGATGAAAAATCATATATAGAATTGAATCAATAAAATTAATTGGTCAATTAATTATAAGTCTAAGCAACTCGAACTGAATACTAGTGAGCTTGTAAGTTTGTCCGCTTGATCACCGAATAAATAAGCTAGTTTGCTAAAGGATTAAATTGGTGAATACCAATTTGGTCATCTTAGGAATCGGTAGCCAAAGGAACTAAATCCATTGCACTTCTATGAAACAACCATAATGACAATAAATCCTAAGCTAAACGAAAGTCTCTTTCTCACCTTGGTTAATTCATACTTGTTTGCTTGCTTAGCTTAGTGTTAGTTTAATTAAGTGAATTTTGAGTTAATTTGGTAATTTAAGTATCTAGTCTTGCAAAACTAGGAAAACGAAACCATTCTTATTTAATTAGTAATTAGCTAATAGTAGAATAAAGTTAATTGAAACACCGTTCCTTGAGATCGACACTCGTTCTTACCATAGCTATACTATCGCACGATTAGGTACAATACCTAGTGTGTTTAATAGTCTAGTTAAGTAAATTATTTTTATAAAATTAACCTGAATAAAATATAAGCATATTAAATTACACATCAACCTTTGACTCGCTAAACATAGTGATGAAACTTACCTTTAGTTGTTGAACCACTCGAATGAATCTCTAACTGCTGGCCCAAAAAATCCTCTCGCTATCAAAATCAATACATCTAATCATGAATTAGATTTCGACCCATAACCAAGAGTCTAAGCTATTTGGCCCATAATCAGGGTAAAAGACCATTTTACCCTTTATCTAACTTGGCTTAAAGCTAAGGCCCAACTCAACTATTGAAAAGGCCCAAATCCTAAAGCCCAATCTTCTAAATTGGGCCCAAACCCTTCATGGGCCTAAAATCCAAAGAAGCCCAACATGCTAGCCCAAATCCCAAAATAGAGGTCTAATGGTCCAACCAGGACCAAACTTACAAACCCAACTATGGTCCAAAACCGACGACGTCAAGCCCAAAAGCCCATCTACTAAGTATGCGGGGCATACTCAGCCCGTATGCTTAGCGTACTCCATCTGGGGTTGGTAGCATACCAGTTGCGTATGCCCAGCATACTCCCCAGTATGCCAACTTACTCCATTAAGCACTTAAATCGTTAAGCCCTTTATTCGAACTCCCAAATCTGGTCCCTAAAGGTGACTTGTCACGTAAAGTTGGCAACTTTACATACATGCATGGCTTTAAGGGGCTCAAGAGCTCAAAAAGTGCTTAACAAAGATCTTAATACATGTATGGGTCAAAATTGTCCATAAAGTTGACATTTTATGATCAATTGGACTAAATGGAGCTAAGATCTAGCATCCATTACTTCTGGAGTAGATCAAAAGCCCACCTTTAACATAAAAGGCTCAAAAAATGCCCAAGAAACACCATAAAGAAGATCTATCATAAATGAACATAAAGGTACTTCTTTAAGGGTTTCTTTTTCTTCTTCACCTTAAGACACCAAAAATCTCTTTATCAAGCTAAAAAACTCATTAATACACCTAGAGTTTCGTTCTCTAGGACAAGGGATGGAGGTTGGCAAAATGTCCAGGAGGTGGTATAATGGTGCTTAAATAGGGTGAAAACCCTAAAAATTAGGGTTTGCCCAATCCATGCATCGCCCAACATACATGGGTGATACTTGCGACCAACTTACGACTAATATGCTAGTGTACTCATAGAGTACACCCCGCTTACTAACCAAGGACCAAATTGAAAAGAATTTACATACAAGGGGGAAAAGGAAACTTACCAGAACTTGAGTATTACAGTTCTCCCCCACTTGAGTCAAACTTCGTCCTCGAAGTCCGCTACTCCAAATAACTCTAGGTAGTGCTCCCTCATCTTATCCTCTGGCTCCCACATCCGTTCTAAACCCTTGCGATGCTGCCACTAGACTGTCACCAACTCAACAACCATGTTCCTCAAGGTTTTCTTCTTTCGGTCAAGAATCACCACCGATATCTCAATATTATTAAGGCGGTCATCCACCTGAATATCCTCCAATGAAACTTTTGTGGAATCATCCACTAAACAATTCCGCAACTGAGAGACATGAACATGCTATGGATCTGACTTAGCTCCTCCGGAAGATCCAAGCGATATACAACTTGTCCCATTCGGGCCAAAACCCTTACAGGACAGATATATATATATATATATATATATATATATATATATATATATATATATATATATATGGGGTCGAATTTACCCCTTTTCTTGAATCGGATGACACCTTTCCAAGGTGACACCTTCAGGAGAACCATGTCCTCAACATGGAACTCTAGATCTGATCGGTGTTTGTCGGTATTGATGGGTTTTGGCCATAAGAACATCCTATGTGCTCATGCAAACCCTAATGCTTGGATCTAGGTTTCTCTATTGTACATGCAATTCATCCAAGACTTTAAACCCTAGATCTAGCATGTGATAATCAATATTAACATAAGAAAGGGATTTAGATCTTACATTGATTGTTATATAGCAATAACAATCTCAAATCCTCCTTGTAATGGCTTTAGAAAGCTTAGAGTCACATTTGTCACTCCTCTAATGGCTCACAAACACCAAGAGCAAGAGGATGAAGAATGAGAAGAGAGGAAGCACCCAAAAACATGTTGAAACCCTATGAAATCAGTTAGCCATGTTTTTGATGCCCTAGGGTTCCTTTAATATGTGAGGCTATTAGGGTTATCTAACAAGGAAACTCTAATTTGACTGCTTAGGCCCTAAGTAGCCCATTGACTCCCTCCTTAGAGCCCTTGGACGATTTCTAATGGGTTTCCCCATAGAATTCGTCCACTCCATCCTCTATGGAGTCCATTAGCCCAATATTCAACTATCACACAATTGACAGTACTAGTCCCTTTTATTTAATTAATGTCTTTTAGCCATAAAATTAATTCTCAATTAATTATTGACTAATATTAATTAAACAATATGAGTTCTCCTTTAATATATTATTCTCATAATATATTAATAAATCACAATTAATCCTCTCTCTCTCCATAATTCATCCTATCAAGTTGCTTTGGTGAAGGCAACCCAAAAGGACCATGCACCATCGGGTCAAGTGCATACCAAAATAGTTATGGACTTAGACACTAATCCAACAGTCTCCCACTTGGATAAGTCTAATAACTATTCTGCGTATGACTTCAGATCCTGATCCGCAATCGTAACTTTCAAAAGCCGCTGTCAACTCTGATCTTATTAGATATGCGTCCTTTAGATAAGGGATCATATATTCCTCCATTCTAGATATCATATAGACTGAGACATGGATTTAAATCATTCTCTCTGTCTATGTGTTGTTTCCCGATTTCCGATTTATGACGACTGACAACAGACTACAAGTGAACACATCAACTTAGTCTCGGCTTGGCCAAGCGCTTAGGTGTCATCACTAAATCATCGAGGGGCCCACATATATCGCTTTCATCCCACTTTGGATAAAAGGAATGGATAAACTTTGATTCAATGCTTGCTTGCACTCACTCACCGAATGACACACAACAATATGTTTTATAACACCAAGTTACTGGTGCGTTTACATATTATCAATGGGTAACCAACTCGCAAGATACAACTCACACATCTCGGTTTTAAGAATATAAGATGTTATCGTCTCACCAACCACTCGTGATAAAATCCATGAAGTGATCCAAGTGAGCGTGGGTTTAATCCAATGCTCAAATCATATTCATAAGCACTCATGAACGTTGTAGCAAACATTTGCTTATGTCTAATACACTTTAGACAATCCACACGCCAATTCATGACAGTCTTCATTCATACCTATTTCCAACATATGAACGACTATGGACCGTTCGAATAATTTGATTATTCTGAAATAATTTAATTATTCAGAAGTCAAAACATGCAAAGTGAAACACAAGAATTATACTAATCCCATATGGCCCCAAACTCTGGGTATAAATAAAACATTTTATTTAATCACCATATTGATTACTCATTATTTGTTGTTTCGGGTAATCAACTTCTTACTTGAATTATAACAACAATTGTCCCATGCTCTTAGCACGCACACTATCTTTACCTATGGTCCTTACTTTGTGAAATAGTATAATTGAATAACATTTTCAATCACACCCATTTCACAATTCCTAATCCATTAGTGTAAGAATACAAAATTCTCGCCACTACTAGAATATGTTAGATTCTAACATTTTATGCAACGGTCATTTCGTAATGTCACGGCACAAAAGTCACCATGACTCGGCCAACGAAATTACAAAATGCTCTTTTGGAGATTGTTACAAGACAATTCCATAGTCATGAAGTCTCATATTCAAAGTACATTCCTTTGAACATCCTTCTTGCATAAAAGTTTTTAATCTAGACATTGATTCTCGATATCCAACTCTCAATATGGAAATATTTCCATATTTTCCATATGAAAACTCATTCTAAATAGAATCTTATCTATTCATATTAATGTCAATATGGTCCATCCATGACTATACTTTCAACTGTCCACAAGCGACCAATCCTTGGCGAACCTTAGATTGTCCTTGGCGGTTGTTTAATTATTTTAGTCAAAATGGTTCTATTTCCTTTTTCCCTCTAAATGCCCCATACATTTGGAAAATTTTAGAACGGTCGGATATTATAGCATATGCAATTGATCCTATACCCGAAGCGTATGGGATGCAATTCATAATAAAAACCTGATACTTTACCAGTTTCTTACTATAATATCGTCATAATATTTCTATTTGCCGTGTTCTAAAAAATTCGAACTATGAAGAGGGATATCGTAATCATAATCGTATTTGAGAATGCAAATAATAAATATACACTTGACTAAATACAATTAAATTTCTCGATCTAAGCTTTTAGATTGAAAACGAAGTATAACATTCTCTCCCTTAATTTATAGCAAAAACATCTCTTCAACCCTTGCAACCTTGCAAAGTGAAACTTTTGTTTTTCTATAATTAATATTGCCAACTTGCAATAATTAAATAATAATCATGCTCCCACTAACATGATGATTATATTTATTCCAGCATAACCCATATGCTCCCACTAGCTTTGACACATATTTAGGAAGCAACTAAACTTCTAGGAATCAATACTTATTGACTTCCAAAGTTCATTGTTTCTAATACAATATGCTTCGATAAGCCTTTATCTAAGCTTCTCAAAATCACACAACTTTCCTTAGACAACTCATATGTGTGTCTAAACTAATTCAGAACTTATCTTACTAAGTCCTAAATGTTCAGACTAATTGCCAAATCTCACAATTCGAACTATGAAAAGGGATGCCATAATCATAATCGAATTTGAGAATGCAATTTACATAGTTGCTATCTCCTTAAAATCTCTCTCAGTGAAAGCGTTTCCTCACAATCATTTTCATGAAGGAGAGAAACCTTATGACACTTAGATTTTATGGTGTATGTGTTCCTATCCATGTGAATTTTCCATTACCATAATCGAAAGATAATGTTTGTGGCAAATTCAAACTCTTATGGACAAAACTTGTTCATTCTTAATTTCTTGCCATCAAGGGTCCCACCATTGCTTCCAAGTTATCTAGCAGCTCACCTATGCCAGTCAATGTACTTTCATTAAACAAGGTGTTTGCCCTTATGCAACCTATTGAGAACTCGTAGAACTCATATGCATAATCACTCAGCCGGATTGGCACAAAAATAAAATTTGTCAACACGATAGATTACAAACCCCAAGTCGTGTGCTAGTGTTTAATAATAGGTTTACTCTTGATTAGTTCTTGAAACTTTTCAAGATCATTTAGACTCCCACTGATCTCTTGACATATAAGATTCTCTTAAGAAGAAACATTTCTTCACAAAACAAATATCCAAGAGTTAGTATGTGTCTATATCAAGACATTACACACATTTGGTTTTAGTTGGTCTTTGTCTTCTCCATGACATCACAACTTATCAATTTCAAACGTGCAAGAGTAGAAAAAGCAATTTTCTACTTCACATTTGATGAGTGTGTGTCGCTCAATTCACAATCTTGGAATACGATTCTAAGACTTGATTTTGGAACGAAGTATGACTCATCCTTTTGATTTAACCATTTCAACAATTTTTTATTCCTCTTCTTAGCCATACAAGTGCACTAAGATGTCCTTAGAGGATCAATTGTGATATGGTTCATAATCATTAAGATGATCATAAAACCAATACAAAAGTACTCTCCCTTCTTCTTAGATTGGAGAAACTTTTATCTTTCTGCCTAATTGATTCTTCTTATTCGTTCTTCCATTCATTGGAACCTTTTCAATGATTCAGAATTCTACTTAATCTTGTAAGCATAACCACATTTACTAGACTTTTAGTAAATTATGACGAATAGTTTTATTGTTATTTGTGGTGGACTTGACTGGTGCACAACATTGTGTTCTATTCCTTTAGTCCTTTACTTGACTCACATACTTGTGTGATCAAGGAATTAGTCTTAATTTCCTAAGTACCAAGATTTCCATACATCACATGATTCAAATCATATGATTCCAAGTTTCTGTCCAATTGAAACTTGGGTGATGGGAATCTTTCCGTACTTAGAAAATTTTGACACTACCATAAATAATATAACTAAGAATCACATCCATTTATAGAAATACACAAACATCAATTTTTCACAAAGATTTCATTGCAAGGATATACATAAATAAGATAAATCAAAATTTATTTTATTCATAAAAGCAGCGGAAAACATGTCCTTACAATGCAAAATCAACTGAAAAACTATGTAATCAAATATTCCTAACAACTCTATCATAACTTTCTAAGCTCAAAATCTGATCTTCGAATCCATGCGATCGTGATCCATTTCTTCGTGATCAAACTCATCTTGCTCTTCCATCAAGTTTCCTCTCTTTTCTCTGATCCTACAAAACATTCAATTGCAATCTTATCACATTATGCATTAAGAATCAATGAATAGGAACTTAATGGAGTTAGATAGTGAAGTTTACCTGAAGTAGAGCCATACATCTTGACTCTCCCATCTCTTAGATCTCTCAGGTAGACAGGGCAACTTTGTCTCCAATGCCCCTTCTCTTGGCAATAAAAGCAAATTGACTCTTTTGGAACAGCACACGAAACTACTTCAGACTTTGCCCTTTTCTTATGATCAAACTTTTCGACCATGACATGCCTTTCGTTGCCATTGCCTATATCCATAGAGGTCTGGAAAGCAGATCCACCAATCAACTCTGCTTTTCTAGTGTGCCAAATCATTGCTGATTCAGCAGCAATAAGCATATAGGTGAGATCGATGAGGGTCACGTTGTGGTTCATCATATAGTACTCTCTTACGAACTCACTATATGAGTCAGGAAGCAATTGAAAAACCCAGTCAACAGCCAGCTCCTCACAGACAACGGATCCCAACATTCTTAACCTATCAATATGTGACTTCATCTCTAGGACGTGTGCACACACTGGCTTTCCTTCTTCATGTTTACTTGCCAAAAGGGCTTGAGTGAGTTTGAACTTTTCAAGACTTTGAACTTGTGGGTTAGGGAGAACAATAGGAGGAGGTGGAGGAAGTGAAGCATGATCTCGTGTTCCTCGATCGAATCGTGGAATACCATCTTCATGTGGAAAGCTTGTTCCACGGGATTTGGGAAGACCATAGTTGTCATACTTTGACATCTACAAAACGGGAAAAAATTCAAGTTAGTTGATTGATTGAGTCCTTAATAAATCACCCAAATGAGATCTTAAGGCTAGGACCCAACACAATATTCCACAACTTGGGAGAGGGATGCCGTAACCCAAATTGGAGAATATTTGAAGGTAAGTGAATGACGATTCACTAATTTTCCACCATGAAAAACAAAAAAGAGATTAGGTTTTAAATGTATTGAAAAACTCCTAGATCCTTTGAGATTCATTGAACTTTTCAATGACATGTTTAAATCTCGATATGCCCCTCGATTTGTGACTGGGATGTCGAGGATCACAAAACAAGGTGTAAATAACCATGCAACCTTACATGGTGCCCCCAATGTTACAGTCACCTATTCGATGTGTCGGTTAACCACACACGCTCCACCGAACTATGACAAACATTAAGTCACCCTTTGCTACCTTTGCTTAGAACCATTTAGTGTGCCAGTTAACCACACACGCTCCACTAACGTCTTCGCAAGGGTATAAAGTGTAAGTTCATGGAATTTCATCAAATTCACTTTTGCCTAAAGTAACTAAGATTGGGAATTTTGTATAAAACATTTAGTTACTTTATACTTCCTTATACTTTTAATGGAAAGGGTTTGCTCTATCCTACCCGTTCAGCTAACGACCCTCCACCAATCAAGGAAGCGGTGGGTGAGAGTGGACACCCATTAAACGACCATTTTATAGGCCATAATCTTATACCCCCCTTATAGACCGGTTTCGTGAATGAGGCCTACTAACGGTAAGACTAGCAGTTTAAGTAATACATATATAATATTAGACTTTTGATGTTATATATAGTATAAGGGTGTATTTTACACTTTTAAAATACTAGGTGGTCTATTTTAATAAATTATACTTTTAATTTAATTAAATGTAAACCATATCACTATGGATTTATTAACTCTCTTTTAATTATACACTTAACTAATTTAATAAAACCATAAGGGTGCAATTAGAACTTTTTCAAAACTTAGGGTTTTAGAATTTAACATTTTAAAATTAAACTTTTTAATTAAAATTTAAATTCCAAAACTTTAGGGCAAGTTTTGAAACATTTCAAGTCATTAGGGTTTAGAATTTAAATATTTCAAAATTAAACCTTTTAATCAAAATTTAAATTCCAAACTTGAGGGCAAGTTTTTGAAACTTTTCAAAACTATCCAGATCAAAAAAAAAAAAAAATAAGGCAATTAAACAATTAATTGGTAATTATCTAGTTTTTTTTACCTAATCCAATTTCATGCAAGATAATTGATCAAATAATTCAAATAATTTAACATTTATCAAATAAGGTAACAATTATCTAATTAGATAACAAAAATCTTTTATTTTGAGAAGGATAATCATAAGGAATCAATAAAAATTGTATTTTATTAATTTGAAACAATTATGGCAATTATCCTAAGTCAAAATAGGCAGAAATCCCGAAAATCTGTCTGTCTGACAGCTAAACTCGTCGAGTCCACTTTGGAACTCGTCGAGTTCAACAGGCAAAGAGCATAAAAATCGATTTTAAAGCTTGAACAAATAAACAAGGCATCAATACAATAGAAACCAATCAAAGCTCTGATACCACTGATGAGATTTTTAGCCATAAGAACATCCTATGTGCTCATGCAAACCCTAATGCTTGGATCTAGGTTTCTCTATTGTACATGCAAATCATCCAAGACTTTAAACCCTAGATCTAGCATGTGATGATCAATATTAACATAAGAATGGGATTTAGATCTTACCTTGATTGTTATGTAGCAATAACAATCTCAAATCCTCCTTGTAATGACTTTAGAAAGCTTAGAGTCACAAGTGTCACTCCTCTAATGGCTCACAAACACCAAGAGCAAGAGGATGAAGAATGAGAAGAGAGGAAGCACCCAAAAATGTGTTGAAACCCTATGGAATCAGTTAGCCATGTTTTTGATGCCCTAGTGTCACACCCCCGAACCAGGCGGCGGAAACGTCCAAGGGCTGTCGTGACTTAATTGAATACCATAACATTGAATATATATGAAACATCACATCATTCGTCACCATGCATTAATATAGTACAACCGATAAGGTTTACACTGAGTACATTGTTTAGCATTACATTCCCAAAAATAAATTGTTCGGTTCATAGATAAACAAACGGCAAGCCATCACTGAGTACGTTTTTCCTTCGGTTTACTTGTTACCTGAGAATACAAGTATTTTGAAAAACGTCAACATATGAAATGTTGGTGAGTTCATAAGCGGTATTTGAAAAGCAATGTTTTGTATTGTTTTGAAAAAAACTACCAGAAAATCCGATATTTTCTGAAAAGAGTTTATGAAAAAGTTTGTGAAGATCCATAAGTATGCTTGTTTGTTTCTATAGTTGTAAAAAAAAATTGTTCATTAAACTTGTGTGCATTTCGAAACCGTATGTATAGAAAACCCTAGGAAAACCCGATGTTTTCCTAATGCTTTGAATTCCATGTAGTTGAAGAACCATCGCGGCGTGTGAAGTCATTGATTCCAGGCGACGTCGGATTATTGCGCGTGGTGAATTGCTATAAACACGCGTTACGCAAACGACCAGTTTACAACTATACTAACGATCCCGTAGGCGTCGTCCGTACTATTCACGTAATCCAACCGCCCTGACTTCGAGTAGTCCCACATCCGAAGAGAAAGAGGGCACGAAGACCTCGATAACTCCGTTAGCCGGTTGGGGATAAAAAAAAAGTGCGAAGGGCCCTTGACCCGACTCGCATTAAAATACCGACTTTACTAGAAGTACCAAAGGACCCTTGGGGACCAATAGTATAAAAGCCATCGAAAGTCCTTTTACGCTGTGTTAGATCATGTAAGACCCAACAACTCGTAAGGTTGAAGTCTTCGGGCCTAAAGATCAGGTCATGGGGCTAGCTAGGCCCAACAAACAAGATTTTACACTTTTGGGCCCAAAGGTGGTGCGTCAACGTCTGTGCACTCTCACGTGTGTGTTGAATTCCCAAATGTTACTTGTGTGAATCGAGTTATCGTCGTGTTAGTAGTTTCGGGTTGTTATTGATTCGAGACCGAATCAATTCGTTTAACAACGATTTTTGGTATTGTTGTGTATTGTATTTCGTCGGTAGTCGCGGTTCCAATATTTGATCACGATAGGTGTATTGAATTAGCCTTGAAAATTTTCTGTTTTCAGCCCCTCTTTATTTTGTAAATTTACTTTTTCAACCCTTTGCATAAATAATTTCCGGTTTAGTCCTTAAACTATTTTTCTTGGCATTTTAACATCAAAACTTATTGGAATTGATATTTTTCAGCACATTTTTAGTTGAAAACAGTTTTAGTCCCTGAAAATACAGTTTTCTCGGTTGTAACCCCTCTTTTTCGCAGTTTTTACAATTTTGGCCCAAATTGGAAAATTTTTGCAACTTTGGTCCTTTTTAAATTTGAAAAGCATTTTAAACCTTAGAAAAGGACTTGGAACACTAGTAGTCCACTGTTTTACAGAAAAACACAGTTTTGGCCCTTCAAAACAGAAAATTTCGCATATTGGGCCCTATTGGGCCAAAAATGCCATTTTTAGCCCATTAAGTTTGAAATTTATATTTTTAATCCTCCAAAAGAATGTATTTCCATAAAACACTTTATTGAAACTGTTTTGACTCATCTCACCCATCAGAATTCGAAATATGTCATTTTGGCCCCTTTAACTTTATATTTTTAACATTTTGTGTCCAAAAATTGAGTTTTTAGCCCAAAGAAGATGTTATTAAGCCACTTAGCTATTTTTCTTGGAACACTTTGTATGTAGAAATATATTTGATGCTAGTATCATTTAACATAAAGTATATCTCGATTTTTAGGGGTTATGGCTAGATCCAACATCATAAACACACAAAAACACACATATAAGCATAGAAATCATATAAGGCATACAAAACACATATAGATCTACACTTTCACTTGTATTCCCCCCCCCCCCCCACAAAACTTATAAAACAGGAAAATAGGGAGTATGAAGCTCACCTTAGGGTGTAGTTTCGGTTTTTGAAGAAAAGATGAAAGAAAACTTGGTGATTTTTGGCCTTAGCACCGTTTTCTTGAAGATCTCGAGTTTGAGGGGTTCTAAGACACAAGATTATGATTTCATATGATTTAAGAAGAGATTTTTGGATATAAAAAGAAGTCTAAAGTGTGGATCCAAGTTTCAACTTACCTAGATGATGATTTTTGGGAAGAATTCTCCTTGTAATGCTCTTGAATCTTCGAAATTTAGGAGAGGAATGGAGAGAGTTCCTTGAGAGAAAAGATGAGTGAAATGTTTGTGTGTGTGTTTGGGATTCGGCCGAGAGGGAGAGAGGGAAAAGAAGAGAGAGACCTTGACAATATACTTGCTTGGAAATATGAGTTGCATGCATGGAGACCCAACAAATAAAAGTGAGGTGGCAATCCAAAGTCAACTCTTCCTTTTCCTTGGGCTTGGGCCGAGAATGGAGAGGGAAGAAAGGATTTTTGGGCTTTTTGCCCCTAAGCCCATTATTAGAGTTAGTTTGGGTGATCATTGGCCTTATAAAATAAAATTGTGATTTTTATGATTTATTAAGCTAGATTAGGTTAATCATGGATCAAAGCTTTTAATTCATTTCATTCTAGGCCCAAAATGGCCCAAAATGTTGAAATAAATGATTGTGGGTCCAATTACAGCCCAATTAGGGTTCTAAGCCCATGATAGTCAAATTGGAAGCTTATTGGTCCATTTGGGTCCAATAAGGAAGTCCTAGTCCAAAATGGACCTAAACAAGAACTTCTAGGGTTTCCAATTGTTTGTTGACTATTTGTAGTACTTGTATGATGTATTTGATTGAAGTTTTTGATGTCATAATAATAGGTATCACACATGCTCTTAAGTTTTTGATTCAACATTAACTTAAGTGTATAGATTACATGACACAAAATTTCTAGTTGTGACACCTAGGGTTGCTTAAATATGTGAGGCTATTAGGGTTATCTAACAAGGAAACCCTAATTTGACTGCTTAGGCCCTAAGCAGCCCATAGACTCCCTCCTTAGAGCCCTTGGACGATTTCTAATGGGTTTCCCCATAGAATTCGTCCACTCCATCCTCCATGGAGTCCATTAGTCCAATTCAACTATCACACAATTGACAGTACTAGTCCCCTTTATTTAATTAATGTCTTTTAACCATAAAATTAATTCTTAATTAATTATTGACTAATATTAATTAAACAATATGATTTCTCCTTTAACATATTATTCTCATAATATATTAATAAATCACAATTAATCCTCTCTCTCCATAATTCATCCTATCAAGTTGCTTTGGTGAAGGCAACCCAAAAGGACCATGCACCATCGGGTCAAGTGCATACCAAAATAGTTATGGACTTCCAAAACAAGCATCTAGCAAATAAAAAGATCTTTCAACGAGGAATAGATGAATCAATCCACGAATCTTGATTCTTCAATAGTCTTCAAACACGGGCTCTAGGATATATAAATCAAGCACTGAAGTAATGTCTTTAAACTTCATTTTCGAATGTAATCCCAAAAAAAAATCTTCATGAAAACCAAGCCCGCCATAAAAACCCATTTCAGAACAAAGAAACCAAATCACTTCTTGTCTTTGAAGAGCCCCCCCTCCAAGTCACAATGATCTTTAAATAAGCTAATGATGTAAGCCACAAAAAATTATCATGTAACAACCCAAATTTTAAGATTTGTAACGCCACTTGATCGAGAACATACTAGAAGTCGGAGATATAACAAGTCCTTAAATGAACTCGATGAAGAACTTCTACTGTAAATGATACTTCTCTGTAAAAGCTTTAGCAGAGGTCGATGAAGAACTTCTACTGTAAAAGCTACCTTCATAATTCTACCACAAGCTTTATAAAAAATCTTCAAGTTTGAAAAGTCACAAATCCAATTTCGAATGAACATACCAAATTCTTCCCCGATTTATAATAAAAAAATGTGATTATAAAGCCTTTAAATAGTCATGATAATGATCTTGAATGGATAAATAATTATCGTGCTCCCCCCGTGACAAAATGATATACATAATGAATTATAAAATCCGAAAAAGTCGTGAAAATTTGACATTATCACGAAAAACGACTTTCCGAACTGTCAAGACTTGATGAAATCTTTATTTTTCTGTTCACGAAAAAATATGTGCATTAAAAAATCCAAAACTGTTCACCAGCCCTTAAATTTGCAAACTTTTTGAAAAATGGGCTGAAACTGTCACTTTTGTGAAATACTAGGATTGAAAATATAAGTTTGCATCAAATTCCCTTTTAATGGTAACAGTTTCTAGAAATGATCAAAAAATGTCATGCTTTGAAAACAACATAGATCAAAAGTGTCAAATCATTGAAGCTTCAGGGACCAAAAACGTAACTGAAGTCATCTTCCCCAATTTAACGTCTGATGAATATATAAATGAACAACTCGCAATTTAAACAACGAATCCAAGAAATCACACTCCGGTTGCGAATTCAGTCTAAAATCCATCTGCGAACCCGTTCGTAATTCCAACCACGAATCCGTTCATTCCGAATCTAATAATCAAATTTTAAATTACGAATTAACAATTCGTTCCGATTGCGATCAATAGAAGCTCTAAATCCAAGCACATTCGCAGTTGATTGCAACCCATATCACCACAAAGAACCCAAGCCAGATGGTTACAAACTCGGTGCGAAACCCAGTCAACAGGTTCGCTGCGAACCAAGGCTTACCACGAAACCGTGACCTCTCGCTCTGAAACCGACTCTAGGCACTGATTCGCTGTGAATCACGATCAACAAACATTCGCAGGTTGAAGATTCTCGGGTAAGTCTGATTCGTTCATAGTTAACCCCGATTTATAGTCAATTTTGACTTTTCGTTATAGCCCAATGTTCATCCCAATTTCATTCGCAGGTGGTCAAGTTCGTACCAAAGGATTCACAAATTCAATTTTGACTTTTTCCCTTGACTGCCAAGAGCATCGGCTCAAATCATGTCGATTAAGATCAAATTCCGATTTCAATCGTTCCCAATATCACTCTTCCAATTCCCAGTGAGATCAAACATTACAGTTTTGTCCAATAAAACCACAACCCAGTTATGTTCATCCGATCTTTATCTATTCATCACTGGTATTCAAAATTGCCAAACACCCAATCGCTTTAAAGAAATCGTCAAAGCACATACGATCAAGGATTCACAAAAATTGGTTCCCAAACAAAACCGATTGAAACAAGTAGGTTATTTAACCACAGACTCGTACAAGAAACACCAAGATCGATCAAAGATTGATTACAAAATGAACACGCTGTAACACAGAGAATTAAGTCGATTGAAATAGCTAGTAATCGAAACTGTGAAAAACCCAAACATAATTTTGGATCGATTAAATTACAGGAACACATAATCGACATAAGATTAAACGAACAAGGGATGAACGCTTGCGGATCAGACAAATGAACAGTGAAAGGGATCCATGGGCTTATAGTATGAGACAAATGAACAGTACAGTGATGATGGGCTCGTGACAATTACGACATCGGATGAATATAAGTTAAAAATCATTAGGCTAAATCGATGGAATAGATATGCCGATGTAATGTGTTGATTATGAATTGAACAACTAACCAAATCCAATCAGAGAATACAAACAGTATATGAATCGGAATAAATTACCCAGACGAACAGTAACATAAATCTCCATGAACAAAATTAACTTGAACAAAATTGTGATTTCAAGACGCCAAAACACCAATAATCTTCAATATCTCGTGTAGAAAATCATCAAACCAAAGAACCGATACTTCAAAAATCAATAGATCTTCAAAGACCCGCTCTAATACCACTTGTTGGGAATGAACCCCTAATTGAGATTTGATGAACAAGATGCGGAAAATAAGAACAAACACAAATATGAAGATTATGTCGAATGATCACTCGATTTATTGAAAAGATGAGGAATAAATTACACTTTCAGCATAGACTAAAAAATTTAACACTACATAAGAAACCTCACAACATGGCGGCTACATTTTGTCTCACTCTTAAACCTAATTATAAATAATACATGACTATTTATGGGGAAAAGACAAGTTTTGGGCTTTTAACCTACACATCATCAAGTGGGCCCATTGCCATCTTCCATAGAGTACTTTGAAACCCTACAACATGCCCAAAGCATATCCTCCAAAGTCTGAATAGTTTGCTCGCTTTGCCCGTCAGTCCGTGGATGGAATACCGTGATGAAATGGAGACGAGGCCCCAACTCTTCTTGGAACCTCTTCCAAAATTTGGAAGTAAACCGGACATCCCTGTCTTAAACCACTAAAATTGGCACCCCATGCCGCGCTACAACCTCCCTGATGTATATCCTAACCAATTTCTTTGCATAGATACTATCCTGAATCGGGATAAAATACGCTCTTGGTCAATCGATCCAAGATGACCCAAATCGAATCCACTACGCGTGCAGTCCGAGGCAACTTTTTAATGTAATCCATGGTAATCTCCTCCCATTTACAAACGGGAATATCCAACAACTGGATCTTTCCATGAGGTCGCTGATGCTCGGGCTTGACTTTCCTGCAAGTCAAGAACCTCTCCACATACCAAGCCACATCCCGCTTCATGCATGTTCACCAATAATCAGGACGAAGATATCTATACATCTTCGTCGCCCTGGGATGAATGGAGAACCTCGACTTGTGCGCCTCCTCCATCAGAATATGATGCACACCGCCCCAATCCAGAACCCATACCCTCCGATGGAGAGTCAATAACCCTCGACTATCATAATCAAAGGAATCCACTTGACCCACAATGCGCTCACTCTTCCGGTGCTCTTCCTTCATATCCTCGATCGGAGCCTCACGAATCCGCTCCAATAGCAGAGTAATCATGTTCATCCTCAAACAAATATCCCTGATCGGAGTCGCGACCGCCTTGCGGACGAGAGTATTGGCCACCACATTGGCCTTCTTCGGATTGTAAAGGATCTCACAATCATAATCCTTCACCACATCCAACCACCAGTGTTGCCTCATATTCAAATTTAACTAATCCATCAGATACCTTATGCTTTTATGATCCATGTAAATAGTTCATCGGTCCCCATAGAGGTAATGTCTCTAAATATTGAGGATAAAAACCATGGCCCCCATCTCTAAATCGTGCGATCACACGACCCCTCTGCATCAGAACTACACCCAAACCCGTGATCGATGCATCATAATAAATCACAAAATCCTCAACACCTTTCGCCAGGGTCAAAAGTGGTGCCTTATATAGTCTCTGTCTCAGGGTCTCAAAAGCTGCCTGTTGCTCAGGCCCCCAACGAAAAATGACGGTCTTCTTTTTCAATCAGGTCAACATAACCGCTATCTTGGAGAATTCCTGGATGAATCTCTGATAGTAACCTACTAATCCAAGGAAACTCTGAATCTCATATCGAGACCTCAGAACCTCCCACCTTATCACGGCCTCGACCTTGGACGGATCGACCAAAATGTTCTGGTTGACAAGGTGACCCAGAAATTGCACCTCACACTTGGAGAACTTCGCATAAAGTCTCTCCCTCCTAAAAGTCTCCAATACCTCCCTCAGATGCTCCTTGTGCTGCTCTTGGGTCTTGGAATAGACCAGGATATCATCAATGAATACAATCACAGATCGATCCAGCATCGGTCTACATATGCGGTTTATGACGTCCATGAATGCGAATGGAGCATTGGTGAGCCTAAAAGGCATCACCACGAACTCGTAATGACCATAGCGATTCCGTAAGTCCGTCTTCTATACATCCTCCTCTATAACCCTTATCTGGTGGTAACCTGAACGCAGATAAATCTTGGAGAACCAAGATGCACCCTGGAGCTAGTCAAACAAATCATCAATCATCGGGAGTGGATAACGGTTTTTCACTGTTAGCTTATTTAGCTCCCGCTAATCAATACACATATAATGAGACCCATCCTTCTTTTTAACGAACAGGATCAGTGCTCTCCATGGCGAACTGCTCAGTCAAATGAACCCCTTGTCTAATAGCTCATGCAGTTGTATAGACAACTTCTCCATCTCTAGAGGAGCTAACCAATATGGTGTCTTGGCTCTCGGGGCCGCACCAGGAACCAGGTCAATCTTAAACTCCACCTGCCTCTCCGAAGGCACCCCAGACAAATCTTCCAAAAACACATCTGGATACTCCCGCACAATCGACATATCATCCACAGTCGCCTTACCCTTATCCTGGGTTTCCATAACATAGGTGACGAATCAGGAACTACCCTAATGAAGATAACGTTTGGCCCTTGTTGCTGAACATAAAATCAGCCCGCACTGAGCTCTCTCTCTCTCTCTCTCTCTCCCTGAACCACTAACTCCCCCCACTTGGGGTTCAAATCCGAACGAACTGGTGCTCACAATCGATCACCACCCCAATGGGGCTCAACCAATCCATATCCACGATAACCTTGTTCTCGTGAAAAGGGATGGAAACCAAATCAATCGGATACTACTCGCTGAACATCTGAAGAATACAACCCCGATAAACCCTCGCTTCCCGGACAAATCGATGATCTGCAATCTCGATGTCTAAAAGACAATCTAGCTCCCCCAGAGCTCCAACAAACCTCTTGCTAAACGCAAGCGACATAAAGGATCGGGTAGCCCCCGAATCAAACAATACCAATGCAGAAATACCGTTCATGAGGAACGATCCTAAAATAAAACACATAAATATAAGCAGACGATTCAATATAAATAAAGAGATAAGGAGAAGATATAGACCTGTCACCACATCGGGTGTCGTGCGAGCCTCCTCGACCATCAATTAAAAAGACCTGCTCTTCACCACAGGTGTATCCGCCTTGCCATGTAGGCCATCGGTGATCCTGAACGTCCCTGGAGAGAGTGCTACCACTAGTCCCGCTGTTGCTAAACTTGGATAATCGGCCTTCTTGTGGCTCATATGCTTGTAATGGAAGGATATCAGATCAGATACTAGGGTGGTGGTGGTAATAGCAGTATAATCCCTGCTAATATGACCTGTCCAACCACACTTGAAGCAGCCAGAACCACCCACCTTGCACACCTCATCGTGCATCTTGGCGCACTTACCACAACGCCTCTGACCCTGCCGGCCTTTCGATTTAGAATAAAGTACCTTGGGCCTCTTGCCTGAACTCCCTAAAACCTCAACCTGATCTGGCTTCCTCTTCCTTTCCATCTCAAGATCAATCTCCCTCTCCCTAGCCCTCGCTATCATGTCCTCCAGTGTCCTGCAACTGGACCGGCTAACAAACTGCCGAATGTCACTCCTTAGCATTTCATGGTACCTCGCCTTCTTCATCTCCTCATCCACCACATATTGCGGAACCAATAACCCCCTCTTATGGAACATTGCGATGATCTCCGCCATCGTCTTAGTAGTCTAGCGAAGGTCCTGAAACTCTCTCGCCACCAGTTGTACCTCAATCACTGGCGCAAACTCAACTCAGAATCTAGTCGTAAAACTGTCCCATGTCATCGAATCAACAACCTCATCACCAATGGAGTGCCCAACTTCCTCCCACCAGTCTTGAGCTCTGTCTTTTAGAATACAAGAAGCAAGTCTGAACTTTTCCCCATTAGGACAACTGCTGGTGCGGAAGGCGTTAGCGACATCTGCTAACCAACACCTGCTCGTAATCGGGTCCTTCTCCCTGTAGTAGTCTGGAGCCCGTATGCCCGAGGCTCCCTGAAGGTTAGTGAACGTGTCTCAATCAAATCCACCATCTCAGAATGGAAAGAGCCCAAATTCTCCTCTAACACCTCCATGATACCCTCCTTGATCGTACCAAAGATCACAAGAGTCTACTCAAGTATGTTGTAGGTAATCTTAGACTAAATGAATTCGCGCATCTGATCATGCAACTAGCCGACTCCAAAACCTAAGCTCGAGCCCTCACCAACACTAGAACCACCAACCAGTCTGCCTCTAAGAGTCACCATACTGAAAGTAGACCATATAAACCATCAAAATATGCATCAATATATATATATATATATATATATATATATATATATATATATATATATATATATATATATATATATATATATATCGAGGAGTCTCACACTCTACAAGCTCCCTGGTTTCATTGCAGTTCTCCTTGACTCGAGTATAGACCCTTTGCTTCCAGTAATATAGGCCCATACTACTTTCCACATCTATGTGTAATTTCCTCAAGGACCGCTTTGATTCCTCCAGGTCACTCATTGCCCACACAATTAATCTCCACAAACACAGCTCCCAACACTAAATCTGCTCCTAGGTTTTCCTAGGGCAACCATCACACTATTGTCCACCATTAGCTGCAGAAGGAGCTCCTACCATCACCCTCTAACTAGCTCACGAATACAATTACATATCACTGACACCAGATAATTCTTCGAATGAAAGGTCTCACACTACAACAGTTGGACTAAAAAAAGAGCCGCCCAATAGAGTTAAAACCCAACTTTCTAAAATTATTTCATTTCCGTAATATGTAACTTAACATATTCGCTTACTAGTTAGCTGATGTTATTGAGAACTCCTAAAAAGCACAAAGCAAGCAATATTCGAGCATTGAGTAATCGATATCAAGCATAACCTAATCAGATCATCCTATCACTGACTGATCAGGACTAGCATGCAAGTCTACAAGCTCATATAGTAGACATAAAAAGGCATCTCTCCTAGCATCCTATCATGCAAATCCTGATCAGATCCTTGTCCCTAACTATCATGCGATTCACATATTCATAATTCAAAGCATATCATAATCATGTATGGGTATTTTGGGAAAATATACTAGAGCTCGGTCGATTGTATGCATCACACCCTTTTCTTTTATTAGAAACTATTTTTATAAAACATTTCTTTTTGAAATTTTTTACCAAACCCTTAGTTTGAGTTTAGACATACCCGAGAGTACGTCCAAATCCCTCAAACTAAGGCTTTGCTACCAACTTGTAATGTCCCAAGATTTAGACCAAAAATTTTCATTTTTAAATTAATAAAACTATAATCCAAACATCATCATGAAACCAATGTGGAACAAAGTGTATGAATACATCATAAAACATCAAAGAAAATCAAAAAATGCGGAATAAGGTGTTACGTGCTCTGCAATCATCCCGGGCTTTTCCCCTTCGAACCAGAAGTACCTAAATATAACCTAAAAATTGTAAGAACAAATCTTAATGAGTTCCCCAAAATACCACATACCATACGTAATAAACACATAATGGGCCCCGCCCAACATCGTGCTCCGCTCGATATACATATATGTCAGTTATTAGACCCCACCTGGCATTGGGCATCGCATGGTATACATATAACATATAAAATATATCATACTACATATGCAATAATCACAAAGATAATAGTATACATGATAGTTACCAGGCTCCTCCCGGCATTGGGCCTTGCCCGGTAAGCATACAAGCTCATAACACATACAAGAGTCACGTAGACATCTAGCATCCTAACATAATAAACCATGGGCCAAAATTGGTGCCTTCGACCCGCTAACCACAATAAGGAAACTCACTTCTAGTTGTTAAATCACTCAAATGAATCTCTAACTGCTAGCCCGGAAAATCCACGCGCTTCAAAATCAATAACATCTAATTATTAATTTAATTCCAACCCACAACCAAGAGTCTAAGCTATTTAGCCCATAACCAAGGTAAAAGACTATTTTACCCTTTATCTAACTTGACCCATAGCCAAGGCACAACTCAACTTTTCAAAAGGCCCAAATCCTAAAGCCCAATTTGTGGCCCAATCTTTTAAATTGGGCCCAAACCCATCATGGGCCTAAAATCAAAGGAAGCCCAATATTCTAGCCCAAAGCCCAAAACAAAGGTCTAATGGCCCAACCAAGCCCAAACTTACAAACCCAACTATGGCCCAAAACCGTAGACATCAAGCCCAAAAGCCTATCTGCTGAGTATGCGGGGCGTACTCAGCTCGTACGCTTAGCGTACTCAATCTGAGGCTAGTACGTGTAGCGTACCAGCTGGGTACGCCCAACGTACTCCCCAATGTGTAAACTTACTCCATTAAGCACTTAAACCGTTATGCCCTTTTTTCAAACTCTCAGATCTGGCCCCCTAAAGGTGATTTATCACGTAAAGTTGGCAACTTTACATAAAAGCATGGCTTTAAGGGGCTCAAGAGGTCAAAAAAAAAGCTTAACAAAGGTCTTAATACATGCATGGGTCAAAATACTCCATAAAGTTAACATTTTTATGATCATGGAGATTGAATGGAGCTAAGATCTATCATCCATTACTTTTGGAGTAGATTAAAAGCCCACATTTAACATAAAAGGCTAAAAAATGCCCAAGAAACACCATATAGAAGATCTATCATAAATAAACAAAAGGTGTGGGTTTTTTTACCTCAAAAGCTTGAAAATGAGAAGGTGATTCTGGATCCACAAGCTCAATCTACTTCTCCGAGGGTTTCTCTTCTTCTTCTTCTTCTTCTTCTTCACCTTAAGACACCAAAAATCTCTTTATCAAGCTCAAAAGCTCACTAACACACCTAGGGTTTTGTTCTCTGGGACAAGGGGGATGGAGGCTGGTCTAAAATGTCGAGGAGGTGGTATAATGGTGCAAACCCTAGAAATTAGGGTTTTCCCAATCCATGCGTACGCCTAGCATACTCCAACGTATGCCCAACGTACGTGAGTGATGCCCATAACCAACTTACGGCTGGTACGCTCATCGTACTAACCAAGGACCAAATTGAAAAGAATTTACATACAAGGGGGAAAAAAGGAAACTTAACAGATCTCGAGTGTTACATTATTATGAATTACGCGGATGTCCAGGCGCTGCGTAGATTCAAATTATATATTTAACATTTGACAACTACGTGTTGTTAAAAATGATTATGTCATTGACATTAACTATGATATTATAATTTTCACACTATGATGATATTTAAAATTGTAGCTATATTATATGAACGATATGATAAAATAAACATTTGTTAAAATTAAACACGCTAATAACATTTACTTGTGGCTTACTAGTAAATAAAATTAAATATAATTCTTGATCTGGTGTTAGTTTTAACCGTTGTTATGATTAGGTGAATTTAAAAATTACATATTTGGTTATTTTTAAAAATTTTGGCTCGTTATTTAAAATATCAATGTTTATAAGGTAATGTAATCTGAATTATAGTTTTATGTTATTGTAAATTATTATTATTATTATTATCATTATTATTATTATTATTATTATTATTATTATTGTTGTTGTTGTTGTTGTTGTTGTTGTTGTTGTTTTTGTTATTGTTGTTGTTGTTGTTGTTGTTATTGTTGTAACACTCGTGTTCTAGAATGGTTAAGCTTATTTCTATCAAGGACCAAAGATGGAGTTCTGGAGGAAATTCTGGGCTACGACGAGGGGCAAGGATGCCCACGACGTGGCAATAATTAAATGATCGCTTTCTTTATTGGATCACCATGGCGTCGCCAAGGAAGGCCACAACATGGCAACTGTTTCGACCCAATCTCATGATCTTCTAGGATTTCCTTTGTATTTAAGAATATCTAAGCCATTTCTAGGGTTTATTTCCAATCTTCAACCCCCTTTATACCTCAGCGAAACCCTAGCTCCCATTCCCTTGGATATTTTTGGCCTTTTGGTAGCATTTGATAGCTTGAAGAAGAAGAGAAAAAGGAAAGAAGGCGGTCTATTGTCAGATATTGAAAGGAAGCAACACTGTCATCATCTTACATAGCTTTTGGACCATCGTAAGTGTGTCAAAGGCTCAATATTTTTTAGCTTAAGGTGGCTAGATCTTGAGTATTGTCTCATGTTCTTCTTATTTGAGCAAATTTGAAAGGAAGGAACTCATAATGCTAGCAACTTTATGACTCTCCTGAGTCCGAAGAGCATCATATTTATTATATCTAGATTTTGGTTGCAGTTCTTATCATTTCTTGAGTTTTTGGGCATTTTTAATTTATTATGACCTAAAATGGATGATATACATGTATTGGCATGCATGACTGTAAAGATTTCATCTTTATGATAGATTTTGATAATTGAAAACCCTTCTGGAGTGGTTGGTTTAAGGTCTTTCCAGATTAAGGGCTTAATGGCTAAGACATGATGTTTTTTGGCTTATTTTGGACCTAGGGTTAAAGATCTTAATCTCCCAGGGCATCTTAATTGATAAAGTTGGAAACTTTATCCATTTAGACCATATAATGGAACAAATTTGAGATTTGGAGCTCTTGGAATCGAAGAAAGCGGCTTTATCTATTAAGTTGTTGGGAACCCAGCGCCCACGACGTGGTTATAGGTCGCCATGACGTGGCAACTAGGAATTTCCCGTCTGTTTGGTCGTATAAGGGCCACGACGTGGCCAAGGAAAGCCACGGTGTGGCAGCTGACTAAAGTCAACGTTGTCCATTGACTTTTGGTGTGGATTGACTTTTGATCAAATTTGTATTCTTAGAAGGAAGACTTAAGGTATACCTTGTGTAGATTGTTAGAATGTGTTTAACACCTATCTTTTGGCGTTGAGAGCTGTTAGTTGTGGTTAATGCAACATTGAGCTGGGTGTTATTCGACTTTGTGATTTAGGTGAGTCTCTTCACTGTGCTCGTGTGTCGAAGGCACCAATGGCGGCCACTGGAATTTGTTTGTAGGATGATAGTTGTCTTTGTGACACATTTTGATATGTCTTTATGTGATTGATTGTCTATGTGACTATTACTAGTATGATTGTATGTTAATGCATAGAGCCAATCTATACTCGGAGTCATTATGGACTCGGGGGTTGATACGGAAGGGACATACTTGCGTGTTGTTACACGGATTCATTGTGGACTCGAGGTTGATACGGACCCGACATAATCACGTGCTATTATAAGCTTTGTGCTTATGGTTTTGTGGTTTAAACATTTTCAGGTACCTCCATTTTCAAAAGGAAGAGTGTGGCTTGATCGCACTGCATCCCCTGGAGATTTATTCTGCAATGATTGTTTATAATTTTACTCTAATGTTTTGAGAACACTTTTAATCTGATCGTCTTTTGGGATAATGAATGAATGGTTTTGATTTATTTAAAAATGAAAATTTTACTCGGTATTTTGGGGTTTTACAATTATTATACAATTTTACAACCACTTATTATTATCAAATACTTATAGAACACTACAATTTAGGCTTAAAGTTTTTTAATTGTATTTATCGTACATTAACTAACCAATATATGTATTATTAGAAATCAGAAATGTCATGAGAGTTTATTAGAAATTGAAAGGTCATGGGAGTTTCAAAGTACTTTGGTGCAAGAATATATATATATATATATATATATATATATATATATATATATATATATATATATATATATATATATATATCGATAAATAATTCTCATGCATGCTCTTCAAGAAAATTGTTGCAAGTCTATAGAATTTCAAACCTTCCTTTATTGTCCCTTTCTTCCTAAATCTTATTATTATTATCAAATATTTATAAAACACTACAATTTAGGGTTAAAATTTTTTTCTTGTATTTATTGCACAACTAACCAATCTATGTATTATTAGAAATTTGAAATGTCATGAAAATTTATTAGAAATTGAAAGTTTATGGGGGGTTTCAAAGTAATTTGGTGCAAGGAATTTTTGTCTCTTTTATAGTATAGTATAGATATAGAAGATATATAGATAGATAATTCTCATGCATGCTCTGCTAGAAATTTTTCGCAAGTATATACAATTTCAAACCTTCCTTTTTTTCATTCCTTTCTTCTTAAATCTTTTTTTTGTTTATTCTTAATCGAAAACTTTGTTTGTATTTCTGTGGAAGTACACATACAATCAGAAACAATGCAGTACTCTCCAACATCGACATTTGTAAATCGTATTTTTACATATACTATACTATGCAATGTGACTACACTTTATTCAATCCAATCAAATGTGAATGTGAAGATCAATGTTGGATACCTCAAAGTTTTTAAACTATTCAATGCATTGTCCGAGTAATTACCTACATTATTTTCTGTCACCCCTATCATGTCATACAATATTTCACAACCTGCTAATGTCTATAAATTAACATGGAAATTGAAAGTTGAAGACATAGCTAACAATATATTGAAATTTTCTATCTATAAAGGTAAAACAAACTTATATGTCCACCTTTATTATTATTCTAAATTTTTTTATGTCTATTGATATAATACACGCGCTTTCTACTTTTTTATGTATACAAGTTCCAGATGAAGTCGTTGAAAATATTGCATTGGTAGAGATGGGAAATATTATGAAAAGAAATGGTAATAACTTAAATGGATTCCTTGATATGTCATATCTAGTTGCTGATATATCTTTGGGAAATCAAAAGAATTTGATCCAAAATCAGTTGGAATATGATCAAACAAGTTTGGAAACAAAACATAAAGTGTTAATGGCCTAATGCACATGTGAGTAAAAGGATGCATACGATATATGATCATGAAAGACGTAGATAAAATAGTGGAAGAATGTTATTTATTTATGGATATGGTGGAACTAGAAAAACATATTTTGGGAGAACCTTATCTGCAAGTGTACATTCCAAAGGACATATTGTTCTTACTATTGCATCAAGAGGAATAGATTCGTTATTGCTTACATGATCGTGCATTGCTTATTCTAGATTTGTAATTCCTGTAACACCTAATTTCAAATCATTTCCTAATTTGGGGTCATGATCTGAAGATCAATTATCATAAGGTTATGGGCCTTGGGCAAAGAGAGATTTAGACCCCTTTAGGTGTGGACAATGTAAACTAGGTGATCTGAGAGTTTGATTTGTGTTTTGGAGCCCAAGGGTATAACCGTAAAGTGATAGTTCGGACCTTTTATGAATTTTGGATTTAAGTTAGAAAATTTTGAAGGCAAGTGTGAGTTGATAGAAGTGTAGAGATTTTCATTACCTTTCCATTTATATAAGGAACTTCGAAATCAGGCCTAGACCGAAGATGTTATGGCCTTCGAAAGTTTGGTGGTTTTAGAGTTAAGATTAGTATGTTTAGCATACATAGGAATACGTTGGGCATACTTGACACAAAGATCGTGGGTACCCTTTGGAGTATGCTAGGCATACCAGGAGTACACAGGGCGTACTCCAGTCTGGTGCAAACCCTAATTTAGGTTCTTGGACCCTATTAATGGCCTTAACTCAACTCTAAACCCTTCTATCTTCAGCCTCCATCCCATTAAACCATAGAAACGAAAACCTAGCCTTCATTTTAGCATTCTTGAAGTTTTTGGTGTGCTTTTAGTGTGCCTTGGAGAAGAAGAATATCTTATTAGAAGCATTGCTTGGCTTGGAACTTGTGGATCCAAGGTCTAATCATCTTCATCAACTTCCAGGAGGTATATAACTTCTAACTTGATGACTCTAAGTGTTAGATGTAGTCTAGGGAATGTTTTGGGTTTATTTTGATCCCTATAGTCATTCTTGTTAGTATGAGCTACTCCAAGAGCTTAGAATGTTGGATCTTAGCATTTTCGAGGTTGTTGGTACATAAAAATGTCATCTTGATGGGTCTGGTTGAATCATGTTTAAGTTGGTGTTCATATTATGAGTTTAGAACGATAAAAACTGGTTTTGGGTCCCATTAAAGCATGCAAAGGAGTAAAGTTGGCAACTTTATGGTTTAAGACCTTATCTAGAAGTTAGATATGAGTTTGGACGTTTGGTCTTAAGCATTAAGTGCTTAATGAGAGTTTTTGGCCCTCTGATGAGTATGATGGGCATACGTATGCATACGCTCAGCGTAATGCAAAGATTCCACGTCTGTAAGCTTAGGCCGGTTATACTTTGTGCATCGAAAATTAATACGCGGGGCATACGAGTTTATTACACGAGGCATACTCCTGAGATGCTCATTTTGGGCCTTGGGTCTTTTAGATTTTGGGCCATAGGTTGTTGGGTCAGTTATGAGAGGGGTAAAGTGGTCTTTTACCCATTGGAAGGATTGAGTATGGCTTGGACCTTGGATTTTGGGAAATTACCTTAATAATTTATTAAGGATAATTTGGTTATGTTCAGTGTAAGGATTCCGGTAATAGTAGATCGTGTGTTCGGTTATCTTGGATTGAGGTGAGTCTCCTCACTGTACCTGTGGGTCGAAGGCACTAATGTCGGACCACTAGGATATGTTATGCTAGTTGTCTTGGTGACTCTTGCATGGTATGTTGGGCTAGGCCCATTTTATGATGAGCTAGGCCCATTTGTATACTGGTATAGGCCCATTGTATGTTATGTTCTGCTAGCTGTCTCTATGACTCTTGCATTTGTATGTCAGGTTGGGCCTATTGTTTTGGCAGGGTTGGGCCCAATATATTGGATAGGCCCAATGATATGGATGGTATATGATATTTTGGGGAACTCACTAAGCTTTGTGCTTACGATTTTATGGTTATGGTTTCAGGTACTTCCGGTTTGAAAGGGAAGGGCATGACTTGATTGCAACGCATCCACCCATGTTTTTCCGCACTTATGATTTTGGGATTGTACTCTGATAACTATTTTCACTATGACATGCTTTTAAATGGTTGATACGGACAAATGGTGTTTATATGTTGAATTAAAAATGAATTTTTTACCTTATGATTTTTTTGGATGTTACAATTGTGATTAATGTTGACGAAGACTTAGTGTGTGCCATTGTTGTGGTCAGTGAGTAATGTTAGTTGCTTAAAGAGACAAAATTAATCATTTGGGATGAGGCTTAAATGGTGCATAAACATTCTGTTGAAGCTTTAGATTGGAATCTTGCCAAAAAATTTAGGAATGCAAAACAATGGCATCAATGCTCCACCATTTGGTTGGAAAGTTGTTATTCTAGGAGGGGATTTCTGGTATATACTCTTTGTCATGTCGAGGGAACGTAGGCATTATATCGTTTATGCATCTCTTAATTCTTCAAAACTTTGGCACCACTGTAAGGTATTAAAGTTAACTGTCAATATGCGATTATGTTTAGATTGTGATCCAAAAAAATTGGTTGAATTTAAATAATTTACAAAGTAGATATTGAATATTACATGAGTTAATTAAAAAAAATTAAATATGAAGGTCTAAATATTTGAGAACTTTAGATTTATAAGAAAATAAGAAAAATAATGAATTATTAAAATTAAAATGTTTTTTTATCTTTTGAATTTAAACAAATAATTTAAATAAATAAACAAAATAAACTAAGAACTTTAATTTGAGAATTTTGAAATCATAAGGTAAGTCCATTAATGAAATTGATGTCCATTTATTACTACATTTATTGTAATTATTACATTAAAATATTATGTGAAATTTAATAAAATCGGAAAACCCATAAAATGAGATGTGAAAAAAATTCAAAATAATCACAAAATTACATTTGGCTAATTGAATGAGAGTGTGACATGTGGCAAAAAATCATCATTTATTAGTGTAGATCATCAAAATGCATTACATAGATTGTGTTCTTAGATATTAGTGTTTGGATTATGTAATGTACAAACCTTTATTATAAAATGTTCATATTTGTATGTTTTGTAATTTCTTTATTTTAGTCACATTTGCTATGTGTATATATGCCGTAAAATTATATCAAAAATCAATATTCTTGTGTTTGTGTTCATACAAGACTGTTATTATATATATATATATATATATATATATATATATATATATATATATATATATATATATATATCATTTGAGAACCTATATTTGCCGAGAACCCGAGAACTGAAGGTGAAACGTTAGATTGAATTATTGAATGGGCGGGATTGATCATGACATTTTTGTAAATATGAATGAATGTAATGACATTTTAGGTTTTTATTTGTAACGCCCGCAGATTCGGGCTAGTCAATTTAAAGACAATAAGCATCAAAATTACCTTTTTATAGAGGATTATTTAGAATAAATAATCTTAACTAAGTTGTAGTATATGTCACAAGGTTTCCGTACATATAAAGAACTCCGAAATCCGAGTTCTAACGAAGAAGTTATGACCTGTCGAAGTTTCGCGACAAACTGGTATGACACCGGGAATCGTAAAAACCGAGTTTACGATAAATTACTTTTTAGCCTTAGGGGTATAAATGAAAGTATTATATTGTATCTCTACCTACGCGTGGATATAAAGAACATCAAAAATGGAGCTCGTATACAAAAGTTATGGCCTTCCGAAGATGTAGCCGTCTAAGAGTATGACACGTGTCAGAAGCCCTAATCTGACTGGACTCATGACATGAGGAGTCGATACGTCACTTTTCAAGACTAGAATGAAGATGAAAAGTCTACGTTTAAGGCTCACGACGTGAGCATGATTTCTCATGACGTGAGGAGTCAAATAGACACTAGTCGAGGCTAGAAAACACCTGGGAAGGCTACAGGATGACTCATGGAAGCTCACGACGTGAGCATGTGAGGCTCACAATGTGAGAGGCCAAAAATCAACCTATAAATAGCCATTTCGACCATAAGCTTTTTTACACCTAAACTTTCTTTCTCTCTCTCGTTTGCTGAAGATGTTTCCCTTCCCGAGCCCGACGATCACGAACCGCTGACCGTTTCTAGTCAGATTCTATCAACTCATGCTACTAATGTTAGTGCATAGTTACTTTCATCTTACACACATATATGAAGTATTTAATATAAATTATGTGCTATGTGTGCACATTATCTGCATACTTGCTATCTATGCTGGATGACTAATTTTATATATGTTTTAATTTATTTAAACTGTATATGTATTTTATATCCACAAATATGTTGGGTAAAATATGGGTAGATGAATTAGATGATGTGTGATGAAATAAAAATTAATGAGAGGTCTCGATGTTTAAGATGATCTAGTCATCTAGAAGAGTATAGACAACGACCACATACTATTCTAGACAGTCCAGTGGAACGTTAGCAGACTCGTAACTTGTAGGTATTTTTGAACTAAGTGTTTATTAGGTGTTTTTGAACTAAGTATTAATTAGGCATTTTTGAACTAAGTGTTCACTATGTGTTTTTGAACTATGTGTTCATTAAGTATTTTTGAACCAAGGGTTCACTAGGTATTTTTGAACTATGTGTTTACCAGATATTTTGAACTACGTGTTCACCAGTTGTAATTTATGAACCCTAGCAGCTATGGACTTAGTACTTGTTAGATAAACCCTGGCAGCGCTAGACTTCATGCCTATTCCTTAGGAAGATACTTAGGAATGAATGATTGAAGGACAAATGATTCTTAGGATAAATCTTTAAGAATAAGGAAGATAATGGGAATGGGTAATTGGGTCGATTGTTTGATGATTAAACATAATAATTATATTATTGTGGGTTGAAAACCCTATGTACTTACTAGGTTTCCCAACCTGACCAACTCATTCTATTTGTATCACAAGTATCGACACAAAGCTACTTTATAGTGAGAGATTTAAAGGAAATGTAGATCATTAGTGTAAGTAAATGTAAGGTCTGTTTATGCTTATGTTTCAGTATTGACGATGACATCCCAAAGTTTTAATATGAGCAAAATACATTTCTTCGGAAATGCTTTGATAATATATTTATCATGTTTTTTTTGGAAACAAATTCCGCAACACTTTTCCTTAAAATGGATACTCTGATTTTCAAATAAAGTATAAATAAACTGGTCTTTTCTGGCCTAAAAATTTGGGGATGTCATATTATCCATATACAATAAGGGTAAATTTCGAATAGAAAATAATTAAATAATAATAAAAAACAATTCACATTAATGTAATATCCTCTCTCTCTCTCTCTCTCTCTTTCTCTCTCTCTCTCTCTCTCTGTCGTATTTTTCACTAACTCTGTCCCCTCTCCGTCTAGTGCCTCTCTATGCCCTCCAACGACCACCTTCCTCCGCCCTCCAACAACCACCCCTACCTTGTCAACAACCACCACCTACGTTGCCTTACCACGCTCCTCATCGTCGATTGCCACTACATAGACCTAATATCTGTTGGGTTATGAGCAAAACATCAGTCCTATGGTGTACCTACAAAGCCTAAAGGTTTGGATCTAG
This sequence comes from Lactuca sativa, assembly GCF_002870075.4. Lineage (NCBI taxonomy): Eukaryota > Viridiplantae > Streptophyta > Magnoliopsida > Asterales > Asteraceae > Lactuca > Lactuca sativa. The sequence continues at coordinate 321,410,615 of NC_056627.2, read as the reverse complement.
GTTTTTCTAGTTGTACATGCAATAATCATCCAAAGTCTGTAAACCCTAAATCTAGCATACAAAAATCGAATACTATAACTAAAAACAATTTAGAAACGTACCTTTCAATTGTAGCTTGATAACCTTGAACCTTTGAGAGCTTAGTATCACCAATATAATACCTCTAATCGATCACAAACACCACAAGCAATTGGAGAATGCTAGAGAGAGAGGAGGAAGCTCAAAATCAGCTCTAGGATCCTTCTAGGGTTTCATGTAGCCGAAAATATGATGCCAAGGAGGTCTTTATATAACTGAAGAACTAGGGTTTCAGTCAAAGACCTAATCCGGTTGCTTAGGCTCTAAGCAGCCCATAGGATCTTTCTAGAATACCCTATGGACGAAATCTAGTGGGCTTCCACAAGGATTTCGTCCATCCCTTAACCTAGGGATCCACAACCCATTTAGCAATTATCACATAATTACAATATCAAACCCCTTAATTCAATTAACCTCTTATGACCACAAAACGAATTCTAAATTAATTATTGACCAATGTTAATTAAATAATATGATTTCTCTTTTAATATATTATTCATATAATATATTAATAAATCACATTTATCCTCTTTCTCCATCATTCTTCCAGTCAAGTTGCTTTGGTGAAGGCAACCCAAAAGGACCATGCTACAATCGGGTCAAGTACATACCATATATAGTTATGGGCTTAGACACCTAATCCAACAATATCATTGCTCTCCTATATCTAGGACAAAAGTCGTCATCTTCAATCACCACCTCATTCTCACCATCGTCTTCAATCGGTGAGTGTATCACCATCACATCTGCTCTCCTGAAGCTGATATCAATCAGATCCGATCCACCTCTAGCCCTTCGAATTGATTTCTAGGTCCGCCTCTAGGCCTTCATTGGAAGTATCTAGGCTCAATATTGTGATTTACCTTAGGTCCATATTCTATCCACCAATATATGTATAATTTTTATTATTCTCCAATTAAGATGTGTATCTAATCCATATCGACATTGCCTGAATATGAATTTAGATTTGTTGAGTTTTTATTGTTTAATGGTTGTGTTTTGAGTGGTTAATTCATATATCTTCTTTAACGATTGTTGATGCCTTGGTTATAATTGTTTTATGCTGTCAATTTCTCAAGTTGCAAGTACTTTCATTAATATGCTCAATCAACCAACTTGAGTAGCTGATAGTGTTGTGAGACAAATTTCTCAGAAATTCTGAAACAAGTTTGGGATTTATCTGATCAAGATAATGGCAGCATGCTTTCCTTAAGGGAATTATACATTGCATTGTATTTAATGGAGAGATACAGAGAAGGGCAAAACCTTCCACCAACACTTCCTAGTAATGTCTTAAGTGATTAAACTCTCTTTTCTCTAATTGGTCCACCTAATCTCAATTGATAGATTAGATTTTTCTTATAGACAACTTTGTCTGAATGTATAATTGAACCAATACAAGATGCAAATGTCTTGTTTTCCTATTTTCATGTTCTTTTTAAGGTTTTTCATACAAGAACAAACTCATGGATATATAAATCATGGATATATCTGGTAATAATGTGACGACTTTCATGTACAATTATTCTTCTAGTTCATTCATGGAGTTAACAAAACAAACAATCCATTGAGTATATATAATTTCACATAACATTACAAGTTAAAAAGAACTGGTAAATGCTTACTTGTATGAAGTTTTTCTAACAACCATCATATTGCAAGAGCTTATCTTTTTACATGAAGAAAAAAAAGACTATGTTATTACAACTTATGACATATTTTCAAATATTTGACAACAAAATTTGCCATAGTTACCTCTCATCACTTCACTTGAAAAGTTGACTCACATATGAATTACGTGTGATTCATATGTAAATCACAAGTGAATCACATATGAATTACATGTAATTCACATATGAATCACATATAACTCATGTGTGATTCACTTGTGATTACATGTGAATCACATGTTTTTCATATGTGATTCATTTGTAATTTACATGTGAATCACGTGTAATTCATTTGTAATTCACATATGAATCATATGTGATTCACATGTAAATCACAAGTGAATCACATATGAATTACATGTGATTTACATGTACATTACAAATGAATTACATGTGATTCACATGTAAATCACATATGAATCACATATGAATTACATGTGATTTACATGTACATTACAAATGAATTACATGTGATTCACATGTAAATTACAAGTGAATCACATATGAATTAGATGTGATTCACATGTAGATCACAAATGAATCATATATGAGTTACATGTAATTCACATGTAAATTACAAATAAATTACATTTGATTCACATGTAAATCACATGTGATTCAAATGTAAATCACAAGTGAGTCACAGATGAATTACATGTGAGTCACATGTAAATCACAAGTGAATCACACATGAATAAAGTCTATATGGAAACTTGCATTTTGTGTGAGTGTTCTTCGTTAATTGTATTTTTTTTTTTTAATTTTATTGTGAATTTCAAATTTGAATCTTAAAAGATACAATCACATGTGAATATCACATTATATAATCACATGCGAATCTTGCATGATATACACATATGCATTTTTACGAGTGTTCTTGCACTAATCAAACTTTTTTTTTTTAAATATTCTTGTAGATTTGGAAGAATTTGTGGAAAATATTGAAGATGTGAAAAGTGATTAAGTGAAAAAAAATAAAAATCTTGACACGAAGACATTAAAACTTTTTGAAATTTTGTAGCATTTTTTGTTTTTTTTTTATTTTATTTTACATCAAACAAAATATTTGTACTATCGTATTCATAGATTAGTAAAAAAAATTAGTTTTTTTTATATAATGATTTACTTATGAATATTATAGTATAAAAAATATAAATATATGCACTTGAAAAAAATATGCATATGCGGACCAAGAACATCGATTTTTTGGTTAAAAAATTTATAGTTTTTTTTTTTTTTTTTTTTTTTTTTTTTTTTTTTTTTTTTTTTTTTAAATATTCCAGTTTTTTTAGTTTACATTTTTGAAAATTTACTGTTTTTAAAAAGAATTGCAGATTCTTTAAAAAAGTTTTTTTTTTCATTTTTTTTTAAAATTCATGTTTTCTAAAAAAAATTAAAAAACCTGCATTTAAAAAAAAAAATAAAAAATTAATATTTAAAAACAAATCTAAAAATTTGATTTATTATGTTGATTTTTAAACATTTTAGTTAATATTTCAATAACACAAAAAAATAAATAGTAAATGAGATTGATAAGATGACGATCATACCCATAATGAGTTAATTTTGATCTAACGTTCTACTTTTAGTTGTCACATTCTCGAAAAATTATGAGTTCTTAACGGGTCTCATATATATATATATATATATATATATATATATATATATATATATATATATATATATATATATATATATATATATATATATATATATATATATATATATATATATATATATATATATATTACAACCTGT